>NW_025335568.1:46449655-46548476 GCF_004798865.1 Varanus komodoensis | reverse complement strand
CCCACCCCCCATAGGCCAACCATGGATAAATCGAAGAAAAGTTTCTGTTTAATGATACATGGGTAGATTCATTTGCTTTTACTGCTGACGAACTTATGAGGTTTGCTGTTTAATGCATGCAGCCCTTTAGCACTGACTTTGACTCTTCAGGAAGCTGTTCTCCTATTCAAAATATATGAAAGGAGTCCTACTAGTTTATAATGTAAGATTAAAAATAACAGGTTTTAGTGACTGAACAAAAGCTGCAGTTAAATCATAATGAAGATATACATAGCATTAAGGTAAAAAAACGATATATGCAGTGTCTTCTTCATTTTAGATGTCAAAAGGGGTTTGCGGCTCCCGGTGTTCTCTTTCATGTGGGAAATGGGTCCAAATGGCTCTTTGAGTGTTAAAGGTTGCCGACCCCTGGGCTAGGCCATGTCCCTGCTGCCCAAGTGTACAGTCCACTGTGTGAGATGATCCTGGTCCAGGGGCTTCATGCATTGCCATCAATAAAACCCTTCTAATGTGCACTGCATGTGGGGACAACAGAAGCTTGGTAACTCATGTTGGTGATGGGACAAGGCAAGGTCACGTGTCCTCAAGGCCTACTACTACAGTATGAGAAATAAGCAAAGGTCTGTAAAGGGAGAAAACGTGCAAAGAGCTGAGGCCACACAGGAAGGAAAGAGGGTGGAGGAAAGAAAATGCTGAGCAGAGCTAAAATTATTGAGCCAAAAATTCATATTCTGTCCTAATGAAGGATTTACAATGTGTATAGCACAGAATGTGGGCTGCACTTTTCATTCCTTGTCTAGCCAAAACTCCTGAAACAGTGAGGAAGGCAGGTTGCATCAATTGTGATACGTTCAAGCAGGATTTAAAACTTTGAGGAAATCTTAAAGAAAGAGTTGTTTAGTGAGGCCAATTTTCCCCCTTTCAAAAATAGTTAAAACAAATGATCTTAACAATTCTCACAGGAGGAGAATAATGGGGTTCAATTACACTGGCTGGGAAGAAGAATATAAACAGATTGGTAATCCTAGCAGACTGCCAAGAAGAAAAAGATGATGCTGAAGCATCACAATTCTAAGATGAAGAATGAAAAATATTCACAAAAATGCCTCTATTCTTATAGTGTTGGCCTATTGCTTCATTAACTGATTTAGGAGAGGCCATCTTACTGAAGGGGTTGGCCAAGAAGCAACCAAGAAGAGATTGCTTAAGACAACATTTGGGTCAACAAAATGCATAGATCTGTTCACTTTATTCTTGACAAAGTTTTCAATTCATTTAACTTCCTTAGTAAGAAAAGTATACAGTATTGTGAGGACCTTCTTGGTTGCCTTTCACAAGAAGTTCTCTTGGCACCCAATCTGACACCTGTTTAGTACCAAAAATACATTTTATTTGTCTAGGCATTTCACCATGATAGATTTTTATGCACCGCCATTTCTTGAAGGCCCTTGGGCAAAACATCCGGAGTGAATCTCCTCCCTCAGTGAGTGCACATTCTCATGACCATCATCACTAGCGGCTATCCCTCCTCAGCCTTTTGCTCATCATTGCTATAATTGGTATTGCATTCCAATTATATCCTGACTTCCCCCCCATCACCTTTTGTAAGGAATCCAAAGCAGTTTACATAGTTCCATTTTATCCTGCCATAGTTCCATTTTATCTTGTGAGGTGGGTTCATTCGACAGTCAGCAACTGGCCCAAAGTCACCCATTCAGCTCTATGGATGAATGGAGACTAGAACCAAGAGCTCCTAGGTCCCCTGTCCAACACACTGAACACCACACCACACTGGCTGTATCACTTCCTTGGCCGGCAGAGAACCAGCAAGCAGGAAACAGTGCTATCCACTCCTTTTCAGTTTCACCTTTGTCCCTGTCAGAACCAGAAGTATTTGGAGCAGCAGAGCAAAAGAATTTGAACAAGCAGGAGCAACACAGCTAGGATGTGGACCATCAGCTAGTGGCCAAGCATGCCAGCCCTGTGATTCAGCCTGCTTTATTGACTGCATTTTGCCATTCTTGCCTTTATACTGGTTTATTGTTAAATTCTTTGTGCTATTTTATTCTTTTAACGCCACGCTGATCTGGGAGTTTATGCTGAAGTGCAACTTCTAATTTTTAAAGTGCATAAACAACTTACTTGTTGCCAAAGCCTTGCAAAAGTCAGTCCCAAGATTTTCAAAAAGCCTTGCCTAATGACCTTTATGTCTGCTTCCTCTTTTATCACCACTCCCTTATTTTCCATTCTTCTTGTTCCCTTGCCATTCCTACGTGGTCAGTCAACTGGCAAAGTAGTCTGGCAGTGGCCATAATTACTGCAAGCACGATTGTATTCCTGCACATTAGGCCAAAAGCACTGAATAGCAGTGGAGTGAAAGGCCAGAATTCAGGAGAAAAAACAGATCAGGAAACATATGTATACAGTGAAATGTTTTCAATTTCTTTTGAATTATTATTTATTGGAGAAGATAAACCATATAAGCAGACAACCTAATCTGAAAAACTTTTTGCCCATTCCACAAGGTGATTCATGTCAATATAAAATTCTCAAAATATTTCTCACTGTACACACAATTTCCCTTGCACTCACTATAGATCTAAGGGATTACATCAGGTAATTAAAGTATAACATACGCTCTGATTCTTACTGCTCCATTGTTTAGTATAGAAAAATCTCAAAACATTGTCAATGAATCTATACAAGTTTTGTTTGTAAAGTATAGATGTCGATCAAATAATTATCATTCTGACTTTGACAAAATGTTTAATTGCTTGCATTTCTCATATACATTAATATGGTCCACTGGTCAAAGAAATCCCCTTTGAACAGCCAAGGCCAACAGAAGCAGGATAAATTGTTACAAACCACCTGGCGTGGTTTTGAAAGCAAAATAATATCAACAATAATCCCTTTAACCATTCAACAATTGACTAGACCTTACCTTTCTATGATGTTTTGGATATGTTGTTCAAATGAGAGAGATTTTGAATGACAGATGTAAAAGCAAAATAGAGCAAAACTATCTTATTTCAAATCATTCTTAGGATTTGAAATACCATCATAATTTAGCTTGAAGGATAAAAATATTTTAAGGCTTGAGGTTGCATTATTTTACTCATTCCTGGGACTATGTACCTTTGGGTACAGTCAAACTTAATTCTGAATAAACCTGCATAGGAAAGCACTGTAAAACTTAACTGAAATAGTTGATTTGAAGGAAAACTGAATAATGATGGTATGTATAAAAAGAACACTCAGTTCTATTTTAGATAGTTAGTCTTTTTTAATGCTCAAATGAGTATCGCACAAGCACAATCTCTGTAACAATACTCCCGTTGTGGCTGCAACAGTCTGGTGAAGTATGTCTTTATTATGCTCTACTGAAAATCTCCCCATTTTTTTTTACCATGCTGATCCATTTTGCCATTAAAGATAAGACGAAGCATTCTTATGTGTTAGTTTCAAGGCTTTTATACTTAGGAGGTGGCCAAACAGTACACATGACAGTCTTGTATTTCACCACAGAATAACCTCTGTGGCTGCCTGCAGTCTTCCTAGCTTCCCACATTTCCCTTAAAGCCCAAAGATAAATATTATAAGGTAATTCCTCCCAGAGGGCTTTTTCAGATCAGAAAGATCAGGCATTCTGTGAGGCTGCAGAAGAATTGAGAGATGCGTAACAGAAAGAAAACACTCTCAGAGAGTATCCTTTGCCACCTCAGGTTGATTAGAAAACTTCTAAAACACCACAAAAGAAATTCAAAATAACTTACAAAAAGCACTGCAAAAAGCTAAAAACTCTTATGCAACAGGAAGGCAACTGTGTTACAGCCCTGCCAACAGTGAGTCCCATACCTGATAAACTTTTAGAGAATTTCTCCTCTGCACACACTGTCTGCATTATTATTTCCATGTTAGATTTAGGGGTCTGAGGCTCAGTTCAAACTTCACAGCCTGCCATGGTTGCAGCTATTGTGGTTTAGAACCCAATCCATGGTATGAGCTTTCAATAGAAGGCAGGCCATGCTTTACTGGGGGTGGGGTTAGACAGCTTTCATTTTCTGTCTCCCAGCCATCCTGTCTCTAGCTGCAATGGTCTGCAGAGGAAAAGCAATGGTTTCCAATTATGTTTTGCAGTTCAGACATTATACAAAACTGCACTTAATCTTCTTTAACTACTGTTTGGCATTCTGTCTAAACTGACCCGGTAGCTTTTCTATTGCCATTCAGTAAATTCACATCTGAAGAAAGATTTGAACCAGAAACTTCCTGACATTCATGTGCAGTGTAATGCTTGCTTACTTGAAAGTAAATGCTATCATTAGCAACAGGTTTACTTCTGAGTAAACATGCAACAGAGCTGGGATGTGTGTCATTGCACTATACCACAGCAGTTCTAGTACTTCTGTGAAAACATTGTTCAGGCAGACCATACCAGTACATTGGCTCAGATCTCACTTTCCTTCTTTTTTGCAGTCCTCTGGCACCAGATCACTTTGCAGTGTCAAGTAGATCATACAGTTAGCTGATATTTATTGTCATGTCAGCAATTCTAGGCAGATACCTTTAGCAATTCAAAAATGACACTTAGAAAAATGTGCAGGCACTGCAACTAGTGGAAGACAAATGGACCCATTTTAGCTAAGGAAAGATAAATATACTTAGCAATAACCAGTATAGTTTTTAATTGCTTGTCACCAGAGAGCAGCTAGTAAGTTTGGCATTTTGCCTGCACATGCCTAAGAGTGCCTTTTGAAAAACATATACAAGCAACATCAAACACCCAGGAGTGCATGGGAACGATTTTCCTGGTTTTTATCCTAAGAAATTCCATTGCCTTTACAGGGAACCAATTTCTTCTCTCTAGCCAAATGTTTTCAAAGTGAGTGTTACATGGAGATGTATTAATCTGTCAATTTCTCTTTTACCTACATTTTTAAATAATCTCAGGTTCTCTCTGTCTTCCATTTGCACTGGCCAAATTCAGTAGGCATTATTCCAAGCATAGGCAGGACAGTGTTGTACCTGCCTACCTTATAACTGCTATCAAAAAGAAGAGGCACCAACAATAATTCAGTACTAATAGGTTTGTACACACAAGGTTTCAGGCCTAGACTTTCAAGCACTTAACCACTCACAACTCAAGTGTTTGGATGGATGGGCAGTTTTTCCTGAATTTAAATTTTTAGAATTATTTATAGTCTGAATATGAAGACATCTACACATTTCAGTAAATTCTATCAGAAACTGGCTAGAACACCATCCCTAGCACTACACCATTCACTTGTAACCAAAACCCAGCACAAAACCTGTTTGACAAAGACTGCGAAAAATGAATTGCATGCAGATGTCTGGGACATCTTTTTATTCTCAGAGTAAAGGAAAAATGACTTATTCATTCATACAAGTTTCCATATGTGGATGTCCATGATTCTCTATGTTTGGTTCAATGCATCTTATATGATGGAAGAAGTGTCTCCATCATGTCATCAGGGTCACTTAAGCCATGCAGTAATGTGGAAGCAACAGAACTCATTACTTATCTGGAGAAAAGTGGTCTCATTTCTGCCATCCCTTCTATGCCAATAATTTGTAAACAATTTTGTTTTCATCCAATTAATGGGACTGTATATAATCTTGATAAATCTTCAGGGTATAAATATGCATTCATTGTCTTTACACCTTTATATGATTAATGAATGCTAAGTTAGAAATATTGGTTTAGAACCTGAGGTAAATTAACTTAAGAAAATGTTGGGAAGGAAAACATCCCCCACCCCTACCTACACAGAAGACAAGACAAGTCATGCTGGATCAAGCGAGGGTCCATCTAGTCCTACATTCTGTTCATCAGACCCAGGGAGGGTCCATTGAATCTTGCATTCTGTTCATTCAATGCCCAACCAGTCATCCATGGAAAACCCACAAGTAGGGTATAAGTACAGCAGCAGCCTCCTGTTCAAGATTCACAGAAACAGACGCACATTCTGGTTACAGCCATCAGGACTAAGGATCTGTTTTGGGGGCTGGAATCCTTCAGTTCCCTGGGCTTGGTACCCTGGATTCTGGTCTGCTTTGACGTGGCTGCGAGTCCAAGTTCCTAGCAAGCACAGCTAATGTTTGTGTGGCATTTGCCAGAAACTGAGTCCTATGCGAATGCTACACAACGAGTATCCCTTTTGTTTGTGCATCAGCACCTGATGCAGAACGTTGTTTGCATAACGTTCACCAGGAATGGGGCCCAGAACAAACATGCAAGCACATTCCCCTTCTATGCCACATATTTTGTGCTACTGCCACTTGTACAACTCTCATTCCAGGAATGCCTGCAGAATTCCTCTCAGTTCAGCTCACTTTACAAGTCCAGGTCGAGCACAAGACAAAATCTGTGAATGCTGGAAGACCACATTCTGTGAAGCTTCAGCATATCCCTAATCAGGATCAGTAAAGCATTTCCTAAAGCTTTATTCTCCAAAGATTTGTTCAATCCTCCTTCAAATCCCTCTAAAATAGCAGTTATCACTACTTTATGAGCCAATGTGGCATAGTAGTTTGAGCGCTTTGCTAGGGCTCAGGAGACCTGGGTTCTAATTCCCATTCAGCCATGAAGCTCACTGGGTGTCCTTGGGCCAGTCACAGACTTAGCCTAACCTACCTCTCGGGAGATAAATGCTGCAAGGATAAAATCAAGAGGAAACCAATCTTGTAAGTTGCCTTGGGTTCCTTACAAGAAGAAGAAAGGTGAGGTATAAATGTAATTGAATACTATTACTGCTACTATTGCTGCCGTTACTGATACGAATTATATTTAGTGAAATTGAAATAGTGCCATATTTCCAACTATGCATTAGGAGAAAATTTGACCTGAATCTCCCACCAATTAGCTTCATGGAGTGACCCCAAGTTCTAGTATTATGACAAAAGAAGAAAATTGTTGTCTTACACACTTTGCCCATGCTGTGAATAATTCTGTACACCTCTTGTTATGTCTCCCTTTACTCACTTTTTTCTAAGGTAAAGCTTCCAAGAGGTTGTAACCTTTCCTCAGAAGGGAATTGTTTCACCCCTTGATCATTTTAGGTGCTTTTTCTGTACTTTTCCCAATACTGTAATATCCTTCTTCAAAAATTCCTCTTTAGCATCCTGCTACAAATTATACTATGATTCAGAATGGGTCACCAACCCTCTGGAGGGACTTTCCAGTGATGGTCAAAAAGCTACAGATGCAAAGATATGATATGAACCTATTTATTATGAACTACTTTTATTTTACTGTACAGTCCTATGGTTCTATGGAGGGTATCCTAGGGACCATTTAAATTTCAGCCCTCCTATTCCAAGGACAGATAGATGGAGAGCTCTACCTTTGGGAACAATGGGAGGGGAAGTGTAAAAAATAAAACAGATTAAAAAGCCAAATTAAAAGCAGAAAGCTGTTGCTCACACCATCACAAATGCTATCAGCACAAGCTTACAAGGCACAAGATCCCTATTCAATCTGAACTGCCTACCTAGTCTAGGCTTCTGTTTCCACAGTGGCTGACCAGCTGTCCGTGGAAGCCCATAAACAGGACAGGAACACAACAGCACCTTCTTGCTTCTCTCTCTCAAAAACTGGTATTCAGATGCAGACTAGAAGCAATACATGTGCATTATTGAAAAAATTATCCTCCATAGGAAAAGTGCTTCTTCCACCTCAGCCTTTGTTTCAACCCCTCCACCAGAGCAGAGCTGTTTTTCCATAGGATTTTTCTAAAAATTGTCAATTCTGCAGAAAGAAAAGGAAGGAAAGCAAGCAGCCCCAAAGGAGTTGAAGGCCATCAGTACAGACAACTTTGGATTGCTTTGTACTGCAGGAGAGATCAGTAAATACACTAAACAAGCAACCACTAAATGAGAGAGAGAAGAAAACTGAATGTAAAGCATTTCTTATATTGAAAACTCATTCTAACGCAAAAGCTCTCAGTTAAAAAAAATGGTACATGTACCCAAGACACAAAGAAGAAGTTACAGTTGGCTTTCAGACTGCCAACTTGACTTAGAAAGATCTTCTCACTAGTGCAGTCAATGGGTGCAAAAAGACTGAAGAATTAAATGCTTTGGCTGAACCAAACACAACCACAACTGGATTTGGGACACTGCGCAAATACAGTAAATATAAATGGCGAAAGTATCCTTAGACCTACAGTGCCTGGCTCCTGAAATCAGATTTGTACAATTCATGTTTAAATGACTCAGTATTAAATTACTTGATTATAAGTTTTCATGAAATTAATTTTTTGTAATGTAATAAAGGATGCCATACAATGGGGCTAATCATAACTTTCCGGACTCAGACAATTCTGGGCATCCAGTCCAGAGTGGAAGGACAGAAGGGCCAGGACTGCCTCTGCATTTTTCCCACAATGTAAAAGATACTGCCAGCTAGTTTCAGCCATCTATGCCTGTTGCCCCTGCTGACAAGGAGAGGTTGCAACACCACTGGAATTCTTGACTCCAATGCCAGGCTTGCAAATTCATAGCCACAGCCAGCATGGAAAGAAGTGTTCCAGCCTAGATGGCATTTCCAAGACCAGAATAGGGTCCTATTGCCCTAACCTATCCTATGGCCTCTACACAATGCCTAGAGGCCACATGTCTAAATACCACTTAGTATATGGTATACTAGGCACATTGGTATTAGAAAACAAGACTTTCTTGATTCTGAAAGGTAAAAAAAATAAAATTAAGAATTGAAACACAGGAAACATTAACCAGAATATTTTCAAATGCTTTTATTAACTGGAGTGTATTGGATTACTATAAACTTAAAGACACCATAGACACTGGTGATCCTAGTAAGCATATGTGAAACAATGGTTAACAGGAAATCATATTTTCTCCTAAATGGTGCATCTATCCAAACGGGGGAAGGGAGTAAGTGGCACATTTATGATTCAGTCAGGTAGTCTGGGAAAACTGCACCCTAAGAAAAGGATGAGAAACTGCAATCGGCACAAAATGTGCTTATGGCAAATTATATCAGCTTCAGAAGGCACATAAAAACAAGGTTCTACTTCCAAGGGAAGAACCAGAGTTTGTGAGTCCCAGTCCTCAGATCAGCTAGATTAAGGCTTGATATACTTGCCAAGATGGTCCATGGCCTGGAGCACCTATCAAGTTTTGCTTCAAATGCAGAGTCTAGAGAAGTCTCAGATCACACAGAAGAAGAAAGAGCTTAACATGGCCTACAGTGTTTGGAGTCTTGGGCTTCAAAAGCATACATAATTCTGCTATCCATCTTTCTACTTCAGATCCTGGCTACCTATCCATTTTGGCAACTACTTGAGATTCTCTATGAAACTTGATGTAAATTCCTTATGTCTTTTTTTAACTTCAGAGTTGGTGTCTTAATTTTTTTAAAAAAAATCTCCTTGCAGATTGCTCAGTTTATAGTACTTAAATATTACTTTTTTACTGGTAATTGCACTACAGATTATGTGGCGAAAAAACCCATCCTTTTTAAGGCATAAAACCAAGTTCCTGTCTGTTTTGCGGATGTTAGAAATCCCATGGCTCTTCACAAATAAGAGTGGGAGTATTAAAAAAAATCCCTGGCTCAAAAATCCCTGGCTAAGTACTCAGAAATATATTTTTTATTATTGTTTAAATCCCAAACACAGGAGACATCATATGAAAGAAAAGCAAAAAAAAGAAAGAAAGAAAGAAAGAAAGAAAGAAAGAAAGAAAGAAAGAAAGAAAAGACACAATTTATGAAATCATTGTCAATAAAAGGGCACTGTGAGGAAGAACAAAGAAAATATAAATATTTATCAATTGATAAGTTCTTGGAAGCAATAATTTATGTGATTCTTTCAGTAAGCTTGAACTGCAAGGAAGGCAGCTGTGTGACAAATTATCTATCATTATTTTTAAAATCTCTGTGTAAAAAATATTTTGCAGTCTTGTGGTACATCTATTTATCTCATTTTCTGACTTAGGGTCTATTTTTAAGGCTGACAATCAACATTAGCAATCTCTGCTAATATGCAGTTTCCTAGAGTAGTTTGTCAGTGTGAGAGAGAAGTTTTCTTTTAAAACATTCAGTTCCTTCTGTTAGATCTTCTGATGTGGAAACCTCTAAATTTAAGCAAGTCTCCTCAGGATGCTCAGTTCTACCCCTTTGAAGTTTGCAAGAACTCTCCAACATATCAGTTACCTCAGATGACACAGGGCTGACAGATAACAAGAGCCGGAGCTACTGTGCCTAACAGAATTGATGGACATCCTCACTGGAGCTGGAGGGGGGGCTGATTTTGTGTGCACAGATTGTTAAGACAAACACAAAATGCTGATGCTAAGAAAGGCCACCCTACAGAGCTGTGGATGGATGTTATTATTTTTTAAGAAGGAACCCTCTGATGATATAACAGGGTTGACCCTGTTAGTGAGGGCTTCATAAATCTTTCTCAACTGAAAGTTCCTGGCCATGCAGGTTGGAGGGCAGACAAAAGAATCAAAAGAGCCAGGATGTGGAGTCTCTGTACTGCTCATGTTCAGCTTGCCTGTGGGACTCTGCAATAATATAACAATAGCCAAGATTGCAAGGAACAGCTTTAGTACAGTACCTTCTTTCAACCACTTCTAATAACAGTTTTAATTTGGGATGCCTGATGTTATAGTGCAGTATAAAACCTTAAGATGATACTGATTCCTTTCCATCCTCAAAACATATGTCTTCTATGCATCACTTTTAATAATAAACTCTAACAGGTATGCTGTCTAGAATACTATCATGTGGGGATCTTGAAAGATTCTCTACAATCTTGGTGATCCTAACTACAGCATATTGAAATTATTCTGTAAAATGCATCATTGGTAGGAGGCATTTTACAGAATAATTTCATTCTGTATTTCTGAATGCATTTTCATTTGAACTGTAATCAATTGCTAGGTATGCTCTTGCACTTTTTGCAAACCTGATGTAAAGTAAAGAAAGCTAAAGAACATTGTTCAAACTCAAAATTGTTTTGAGTAATTTCTTCAACAGGAGACTTCATCACCAATTCATAATTTTAAAATGTCAAAATTATATGACACAAAGCTGCCCATTAGTACATACTACTCTTGGGAAAGAACATATGGATGGAGGATACATCTCTGCAAATACATGATCTGTGCACTCCACTGACCTGGAATGGTAATGGAAACAGTGGATATCTGTTGTACGGATAATGTACATACATCCAATTCAAGAGCACTTTGTAAATCTGGTTTTTATTTTCTAGATATATCTCCTCACTTTCTTCTACTGAACTTTGGACAACAATTGTAGGTTCTTATCAGAGACACAAACCAGATCCAGATCTGTTAAGCTTCTGAAAATATGACTCCATGTCCCACAATATTCAAGTATCATATGCCCCAGATGATGGTTAAACACAGATGCTGAGTTCATAGGCCAACCTGGGTTTCTAGAAATAGAATAGTCAAAAGGAACAACTGTTACAGAACAAATCTGTTACTTTGGCACTTAAACAAGCAAGCAAGCAAAAGCAAAACAAAACTTCTCCTCCCTTGTGGTGCCTAAATGATCCCAGTCAAGCAGGTTTATATCATTGGTATGACATCACAATACTACTTAACCAATCAGAGTGGCTACATAATGTCACAAAGTCAATGCAGAGTGAGACAGGAAGCTAATTCGAATGAAAAGTGCAAGTTTTTGTTTGTTCATTTGCTGCCCCCTCAAAAAAAGGCCCACCCCACAATCTGCTGGAGTTGCCAAAGGGGCTAGTGTTTGTGAAACAGCCCCCTCCATTTCCACTGGATGCTAGTTTCATCTTCAGGATGCAGGATGAACATGGCTTTGGGTGTGAGTGCTACACTTTACAACAGCTTGCAAAGTTTAATAGAACTTCAAGTTTGCATGTATTCTTTCCCTAAGGCTGAAAGAGAGCCCACAAAGTTAAGACCATAACTGCTGCATGTGCATAAACTGATTTCAAACAATTTGCTTGAAATGAAACAGAACAAATACTAGGTGGAAGAGAGGGAATAAATGTGGAGAGGTGAAAAGGGAAAGGAATTGAGGTTTTCAATTTGTAAAGTAACTTGGAACATGGGAATAGACCATAAGAAGCTTGTGAAAAGATGGCACACCTATTTCTCAATGCAAGAGAGGTACTTCTGGAAGCCACGTTTCCTATGAATTCAAAACAAAGCACAGTTTGTTAAATTAGCTGGACAGATGGAGACATTATTTCAAAACTACTTCCACACTGTATGGATTTGTTATTTAGAGTTTTAATGAGCTCACATATAAAATTTGCATACTTTAAAAAAACACGAGATGCTTTTTCAGCAAGACTACAGAGATAAAAAGGTTGCGTGTGTTTACAACTTCCTGTCAGGAGACACAGGTATACCATTGTCTTCCAAAATGTAACATTATCCATCTGGCCAGCAAACATCTGGATATTTATCTTAGCTCATCATTTCCTCCTGCAAGTCCAGAAATTGTCAGTTATTTCAGCTGAGATTTAGCCCAAGGGAGAAAAGAAAAAGTTACATCCTTCTTTGCCCAGGTTTTATAAACTGAACTTTACCTTTTTCCCTAGGATGCCAATAAGTATAAATATAAGCAGTCTGAAGTCTTCTTATTCTGTCTATGCATATAAATTGCTAGGGCCACACAGCAGACACATGTGATTGCATTCGATATACAGCTGTGTTTTCAAAGTTCAAGACAGACAATACAGATATGGAAACCACTTTTAAAATAAAAGTTCAATATATGCAAGAGAGTGAGAGTACATTTCCTCCCAAATATGCTCAGACAGAGTGAAAGCAACACGTATTTATGCAGTGTTCAAGCGTAACAGTTCCAGAGAGCTACATTCAAAAGTATTCATTTTAACAGGTCTTTTTCATTTGATTTTGCCTTTTGTTTCATGGGTTCACCAAGCAAGAGTTCCCAACAAGTGTTCTACTCAGATACTATGCTCAGTCTCTGGAGTCTTTCACTGAGTGTCAGCTCTGAGGGAAGTGTGAAACATGGAAACAAGGGTAAGGGCTTTCTCTGTGGTGGCCTCCATCTATGGAACAACTTCCCTGCTAGAGCCAAACTGGCACCTAATGTGTCACCTTTTCATTGTCAAGTTAAGATGGCTCTCTTCTCCGAGGCCTTTTAAGACTTGTTTGGCCATGCAGGGCTTGAGGGGGATTACCTATCCCAGGTGTTTCGCAGAGTAATTATTTTCCATTGTTTGTTTTAAGCTCTTTTAAACTTTTTAATTTTTCTGATTTTATGATGTTTTAATTGTATCTGTGTTGTCTGTTTTCATGGATTGTTTTAAACCACAGTGGGGCAGTATAAAAATAAAATTAATATCATCATCATCTATATTGTAAATAACTGTAAAAAAAAGAGACGATTCAAGTATAGTTTGCACTTCTAGGCTGTTAGTGAGAAAAGCACGGCATGATTCAAGGCACATGTTGGGAAAGTCCTTCCCTAGTCCATAGCCCAGTATCATGTAATTCCTCAACCATTCTACTGTTAGAAGATCTGTATAAACTAGAAGGAAGGCTTGTTTGGCTTGCTTTATTGGTTCCACTCATCTCTTGTACAGCTGAAGCTTGGATGCAATGCCAAGTTAAAAAGCTGAGAAAGGTCCTCATCTCACCTACGATTGTGCTGAAGTTAGATGAATTTATAGACAATAAGGTTATGGCTTTCAATGGCTACACAAGGGCCCCATATATCAGCCGCAGTATCAGAAGCAAGAGAACACTAAATTGCACTTTTCTGCCTGTGAGTTTCCAGTGGCTTTCCAACTGGCCACGGTGAGAACTGCTAGAGTAGGTATCCTTTCGGTCTGATCCATCAGGAATCTTCTTATGACAACAACATATATATTCCTAGCACAAATAAATAAGAAGCACCTATGGCCCACCAGGCATAGATGAGGACTTCCTGTGTAAAGGAATGTATCATTTTTGAGCACCATAACTCATATACTGCAGTGACATTGTAACATTTATAGTAAATGTAAATGAATTTCCTATTAAGCAGCTTATTCCACCAGAAACAAGGCTCCTGCATCAACAGTTTGTGCATTAGTTTTACACTTTTCATGGTAGCACGTTGCTGTTTTGAAAGTTGCAGTTTGTAAAGCTTTTCCTAACTCTATATCCTCATCTCTTTTAGGTAGCTTGCAAATGAGCTTCCTTCAGCAACCTTTTCCATGTATTAATATATAGCAATGATAATAGTGATAATAACAGCATCACCATCATATATGAAGTTCATATAGCCTTTAAAGCAGATTATTTTTCTCCCATTTGCTCTATGGCAAAAAGAAATAAAATCTATACTTTGAATAGAAGTAGAACTACTTTTCAGCAGACTCAGTTTCTGTTGGCCATTAAAGGATGTGGAAGGTTTTCTCCCTTTGACTCCTCCGGAACATCACAGAACAAAAATGCCATTATAGCATCTTCACAAATACAATAGTTCTGAATGATTCAGAATGACCAGCAACTCTCCTTTCTATTATTTTCTACTGCACATCCAGCACTAGTTTAATCACCGATTCCTCACCATTGCATAATTGCCTAAAAGAGAATATTTTGGTAGGCAGCACACCCACTCATATGTGCTACTGCAGAGCCCATTCTCTGCAAATATTGTGGCACACAACTCTCACACTCTTTGAACTGGCATCCATCCAGCATAGACGGTTAGTTAGAAGGCTATGTCGGTTGCACACTCTCTTTATTCTCTGCTTGAAGTTCACTTGTGGCTGAAACAACATGTGAGACTCAACTGCATTATTATTTCCTTCAAGGGATCCTATATCTTGTCTCTGCATGCACAGGTGGGTATGAAGGAAAGGACTTGGAGCATACCAGTGGCAGGAAGGGAATGAGTAAAAAAAAAAAAAAGAAAAGAAAGAAATCTTCCTGCTCTTGATCATAGCCTCCAAGGCTGCTTTGCCTTAAAGAAACAAAGTGCCAGAAGATAAAATCGTGAAACTGATCATGCCCCCATATAAAATCACACTGTCTGCATGAATTTATCAAATTTAAATAAAAGTTTGACAGGCTTTAGCCTTCAGGGGCAGTCCAATCCAAACAGAATGGAATAGATTTTCCTTCTCTCTCTCTCTCTCTCTCTCTCTCTCTCTCTCTCTCTCTCTCTCTCTCTCTCTGCTAATGTGAATTTGGCTGACAAATTATGTGCTTAGTATGTGTCTAAAAATAATAGCTTTATACAATCCTATCGTTTTCAAAATGGTGATCATATTTTTCAGGACAATGTAGTGCTGCCAGTACAGTTAAATGCCATTGCTTATATTCCCCCATCCTCTCTTTCTCTCACACCCACACACAGAACTTGGCTACCCCCTTATGATGAATATTCCCCTCTTCTTAGCCTTATTGTCTCATCTCCCATGCACTTCCTCATATCCCACCCACCCTCTCCCTAAATCAAGTCTGAAGTTCTTCCCCACAGGATTGCTGTATGTCCGATTGCCTCCTTCCTCTTCTACTTAACTCAACAACCAACCCTCCCAGCTTTGTTCTAGCCCAGTTCTGACCCCACTTCTTTTTCCATCATCACTGTTCCCATTAGACAAGAACCCAGCCCTCATTTCCACTCAGTTCAACAGCCCATACCTGTTCCCATCATTTTTCTAAGTCAGTGCCAATGTTTTCTACACATCTGAAAAGTCTGTAATGTTTTTACTTTGAGAATAAAATCTGGAAGTCTTAAGTATGATATGAAGGAACTCCATAAGTGCATAGCCATTGAAGCTTCTCCACTAATTCCAGGAAAATTGACCTAGTTAGGGTGAGGACATAGCATAAGAAAGTAGTGCATTAGCTTGGATTCCATCCAAATTCACAATATTAGATATATTTAAATACTGCTTTCCAAACTAATTTTTGCAGTGGCTTATATTAAAAAGAAACATAATTATAATATTAAAAGTACAGTCCTAGAAATGAAACAATAAAAACAAGAATCATAAAGTTCTGACTTGAATAAGGACTTTTTCAAAGCCCTGTATATAATGGGAAAGTAAGGTAACTGACAAGACTTTTCTAGGAGGAGAATCTCACAGTTGTAGTGCCACTTTCAGAGTGCACGGTTTCTGATGCTGAATGTAAATTCTGGGCATGATCATATAAAGGTAAAGGTTTCCCCTTGATGTGAAGTCCAGTCATGCCTGACTCTAGGGGGTGGTGCTTATCTCCGTTTCCTAGCCGAGGGAGCCAGCGTTTGTCCCCAGACAGTCTCCATGGTCATGTGGCCAGCACGACTAAACTCCGAAGTGCACGAAACTCTGTTTACCTTCCCACCAAAGTGGTACCTTTTTATCTACTTGCATTTGCATGCTTTTGAACAGCAAGGTTGGCAGGATGAACATATAGACAAAGCAAAAGAGAGAGAGAGAGAGAGAGAGAGAGAGAGAGAGAGAGAGAGAGAGAGAGAGAGAGAGAGAGAGGGAGAGAGAGATTCTGTCTTTCCCAGTTAAGGGCAAAAGCAGGGCAGAGGAGGATGAGAGGTCAATGGTAGGTGAGGAGGAACATACAAAGCAAGGGACTGAACCAGCACTGGGAGAAGTGGCTCTTACCCCAAGAGCACACAGTAGAAGAAGGCATCTAGGAGTGACAGACAGTCCCTGCTAGCAGGTGGTCCATGGTACAACAACTTCTTAATGAGTAACAGAATTTGTTGTGAGCAGGTCTGTCTCTCTTCCTCTCAAGCAGACTCAAACGAAATTTTTGAAGCATTTTATTAAAGCTTAACAGATTGCAAAGCAGTGTAAATCACAGTAGCCTTCTCCCTGAGATGGGGGAGAAGCATCTGCCCATGTAAAGAGTGTCCAAACTGAACCTTCTTCTCCTTCCCATCCTTTCTGAAAGGCTTCTGACTCCACCTTCAGCATGAGGGCTAGATGGTGGGAACATTGGACACTTTGTAATTTACTTGTTTTGTTTGTCATCTCCTGACAGGGTCAAGGAACGGCCCTCCATCTCCTCCACACCACCCCCAGCTCTGAAATGTCTCTTTTTCCGCAGGCTGGTTCTCACACTATATGAGAAACTTCACTTAGTAACCTTCATGCTGCAAAGTCACTGAATCTGCTCCTCCACTGCCTCCTCAGACTTGGATGAATCTGTCTGAGTGGACTGTAATAAGCAAAAGCTGGACCTTTCCATAGCCCCATCAATCTGAGGGTGTCTTTGCCAGCAACTTGTGAGAAATTAAGCCATATACATAATTCACAAAAGCAAAATAAATTGAAATAAAATCTTACCATGAGCCATGCGGTGAAACCAGTAGTATCCAAAATCTACTCCAAGGAATGTCAAATACCATGTCCATGGTGAGTCCCATGGCAGTTCCATAAGTCTATAGTTTTCCCAAACATAGATGAAAATCGTTATCTCAACACTTCTAAACAAAGCTCTGAAAGTTATAAAAACAAAACAAAATACAGGGTTCAGAAGAACATTTCCAAGTTTGGCGTGAATTCCAATATTATGTATGCTTACTTAGAAGCATGTTACACTGAGTGAAGACTTACTCCCAAGTTAGTGCTTGTTGGGAACCAGACTTAAGAGCACTTTTTTTTTAAGCACATATTCATCACTTTCCTCTAAATGTTGCTGGACCCAAGATATTGAAGAAGAGTTTGGTCACCCCATATTTATCTACAGTCAATACTATACAAATGCTTTTTCTGCAAGCTTTCAATAAGCTGCTTGTTGTGGAAGCAGACATATGGCTTCCATGTTTTTATGGACTAAATAATAATCTCAGTAGTTTCTAAAAACCTTGGACCAAAAATTGCTGAATCAATACCACAAGTTTAATCTAGCAGCATATAAATGAGGTTGGGGAGATAAATTACTCAGAACCAAACCAAAAGAGTCCCACTAAAATGAAACTATAGAAAGAATGAGACAAATGAGCATAGGCACAACTACATCACCAGAGATTACAAACAAGACAAATACAGTCAGCAATACAAAATTGCTGCTATTTAGATGCTGGGATCTAGGGTGAAATTTAATTTACCTGAGATTTAAATCGACCCAATTTAGTTATGCTATTCTGTCCATTGATTACTCTAGCAGTGAAAGAACACTATGATCAAAGTATAATAGCACTAAGCTGCTATTTGGGAAATATTCTCACAATGTTTCCTGGCTATTATTCTAAAAAAGTAAAAGCTTTGGAAATGAGTAAAATAGGGAAGGAGAATGATAGGACCCTCTTTCACCTCTGGCTGTCATAGCCCACCTGTGCTTCACTCATAGCCCTCTAACAGCTGTCCTGGTTTTCCACTCAAGGCATCTGTTTAACTTCATTTTGGCAGCTGATAGGCCAAGAATTTCCATCCAAGTTTCAATGGTAGATACACCTGACATTTTTTCTAAAGTAAAACACCTGGAAGATGTTTGATTTTTGTAAGTACCCTGTTCTTTGAATATTTCTGAAGATGATTTTGTGATCAACCATATTTTTGCAATTTATAGCATGAGACAACTACAAGCCTTAGCTTAAATTCTTAATCATACAGACAACTAGCCAGAAAGGAATCAAAGTTAGTCTAAAGAGAACAGAAAAGGTATTGTTTCAATGTCATTTCACTGACCAAGAAATTAAAAAAAAAGTCTGCACAGAAAGTTATCACTTATTGGCCACTATCCAGTGCACAGTTACATGCACCTAAGCCCCACTGAATCAAAAGGGCTTAACTCTCTGTTGGATCGTGGCCACTGGGTACTGTTTTCTCGCTTTGGCCTTGTTAATAGAAGCATTGTAATGCTTTTGCAGCATATCCAGAAATATGAAAAGCTACATTTCCTCCATTTTTATGGACTTTCATTTTGCCCTTGAGTCTTTTTTTCCATGGTCTGTAGCCAAAGTGTGAAATTCAAACCAACTCTGCAGTTCAACTAAATTAAAGTCACGCAAGTAAAATCTGCATATTTTACATTCATCCACAGATCACTATATGATACAATAGTTAGACCTGTTAAAGGATAATCTGTCTGATCAGAAACTGAAAAAAGAACCAACACTTATTTATGTGTGTTTGGATTGTATATTATAGAAGTCAAAGAGTAAAATTTAGTTATTTTTAAACAAAGCTTATTCTAAAGTGGAGTTTAGTCTTCCATTCCTGTTTACACTGAAGGTCCCAAGAATAAAATAAAAACAAAATATAAAAAAATTAATCTGTACTTTGATTATTAGCATAATTCATTGGAATGAAGTCTCTTTATGTCAGTGGGATTTACTCCAAGTAATATGTTTCTAATCTAACCAATTCCCATGGCAAAAATATTAGGAAAATTCTCTAAGATTCACACAGATTCCAACTTGGCTTTATTTTCTACCTAGTTTACACCAGCATTGACTCCCAATATAGCCTTTGTGTGGGATTATAAAAATATGATAATCAGACAACGTTGGAAAAGATTACTTTTAAAACTGATTTTTGTGGAGTAATGAAGCCCAAACCCAGAGAGTTAGAACTTCAGAGAAAACAGCAAATGATGAAAATACATGGGGTACCACAGAAAAATAATAGTTATGAAATCCACTTTCAGATGTATGAAGAGAATGTCCACAAGTTGGTAAAATGTTCAAGTGCGTATAAAACACTAATAGACGATAAATCTATTAACTGAAGTCTACAATTCATAAAAAATGACAAGTGAAATTTTCAAATAATAGGATTCCATAAAGTGGCTTCTGTGAAAAAGGAAGGTGAAGGTGAAGCCTTTGGGAAACCTCAGATCAAAAAAGGGAAAGAACTTGCCTGCAATCTGAAATCCCGTTTTATTTTCTGAATAGATGCCAGCTCTTGAGCTGACACCCAATTTATTACTCTGTCAACTGACTTATTAGAGTTGACACAAATCGAGTTGAAATATGCCTGACATGCTCCAGTCAAGGTTCCCCCCACCACCTCTTTTCACACTCTAGTATAAAGCTAAACTTTCCGCAAGGCAGCAAAAAGGGGGAGGAAGGGATGGGAGTTCTATTCCCAGCCTTTGCTCAGCAAGGCAAATATGATCCTCTTGCATTCTCGATTTGCAAAACCAGCTATGAAGTAACCTAAGGCTGAAAACAATTCACAAAAATGACATAGTTGGATACTATTATCAGATTTGGGTAAGCCTTTGATTACAGGAAACAGTACCAACATGTAACCCTCAACACACACACACACACACACACACACACACACACACACACATATGTTCTGACTGAATGAACTGTGCAGGTATCCCAACTCACTGGGATTTTAATATCTTTCAATCTCCCTTACATTAAAAGTCAAGATGCTGCAACAAGACTCACAAACATGAAATATCTACCAAAACCATTCCAGAACAAATGCACATTTTCCTAGTATGAAGATTAAAAAAAAAAAAAAATCCAGCCACAACTGATTTTTTCTTCCAGGCAAATGAAAGTGTTCTAACTGGATTGGTTCCCTTAATATTAGCTAAAGTTTTTGCTACTTCTAACTGAATCTTCAGCTGTGAAGTTTTTATTATGCAGTGCTGACAATGTGCATAGTAATTTATTTCTATTATGATGGTTAGAAAACAAATGGGTCTTAGAACTTGCCCTGAAAGCAAACATATTGAAACTGAGGCTGTTGCACTTCAGGCACATCATCACAAGCCAGGACTCACTAGGAAAAACAATTATGCTAGGCAAAGGCAAAAGAAGAAGAGGAAGACCATCTATGGGATGGACTGATTCTATAAAGAATGCACAGCCTTGAGTTTACAAGAACTGAATAGGGCAGCCAAGGACAGGATATTATGGAGGGCATTGTTCATAGGGTCACCATAAATTGGAGAGTACTTAAATGTATGGCATGTCACAACAACATTCTTGTAACAAACTGTAATAAGTGAGTTTTTCATAAATTATTTTATGTATCTTTGTTATGACCTATACAGAATTAAAACTGAACTGAACAATGGACCTCTAAATAAGCCAAACCAGGATTTGGAGGTATACAAGCAAGTGTTGCACTTACGAGCTACAAACTTTGCCTTTCTCACTCATACATTAAAGGCCAGTTTGCTCTTACAACTGAATTGCAAATCTATGGTTTGAAGTTGGTTTGCTATTTCTTTTCTGGTCAGCGGAGCAAGCAAATGCATAATTTGCTAATTTGACTCACCTTGCAAACTATGGTTTGAAGCAAACCAGAAGATACTTATTCAGAGTATGAGAAAGAAAGGAGGGGATGTGGATGTCTAGTTTGCTTATGTAACGTTAAATAATGATTTGGCTTTACATATGGCCTGACTGATTGGGCTGAATCAAATAACCATTTTCTGAAGCTTTGCAAAGTTTATATAAAGGACAGGCATCTATATCAGTGTGCCATGTTAATCTATAAATTGGAAATGCAGAATGTGAAGCCTTCTAGACATTGTTGGACTACACTAAGAACCATCTTTCTCCATTTGCATGCAGACTAGGGCTGACAGAAGTTACAGGGTAGCAATGTCTGACACTTAGAGTGAAGGACAGTGCTGTTTGATAGGTCTCCACCATTTCATTTCCTGAATTTTTCCATATACCTGATACCAAATCCTGTACATGTTTGCTCTGAAGCAAGACCCAGTAAGTCACATCAAGCTTACTGCCATGGCAAATGGCAAGTTACCTAACATTGGTTCACAAACAGAAAAGGAATATGCTTGCATAAATTGATTTGACCTCCCAACATGAAGTCACAATTCGCCTTCCAAACCTCATTAAGTCAGTTCTGCATTGCTACTGTTTTAAACTGTGCTTCATTATTTTAAACTGTGTTGCATTATTGTATAGGAAAATAAAGTCCCTCGATTTCCACAATTTCAAACTGCTAAGTCAAAGGTTGGCTACTCCTTTGCTCCATCTAGTGGAACTCAGCCTTTGCTCAATATATTGTTTATTTAGTAAATACATTCTTTATGAAACAAGTTTTTCATTAAATGTTATATTGAGTTTCAATAGATCAAAACAAAACAACAACTTAATAGCATAAATGATGTATTACCATTTTATTATATGAAATCTGAGCACACATCTAGATATTTTATATATAGAGAGATTTACTAGTATCTTTGGTCACAGTTATATATAGTCTTCAACAAAGGCAAACCAAATATCCATATATTTATTCATTTGTACACTACACCTAAAGACCAGCTAATTAAAGCATCATCAAGTGTGCAACTCATCATATTATCTCAGGTGGCCATTTGTCTTTCCAGCATCATAATATTGGTCTTTCAGCGTCAAAAGGATGTGAAGAATCCTTTTAAACTAAGTATTAAGTGCCAAGAATAAAGTAAATAGTTAAGAAGAGTATGCACATCAAATACTAAAGAACTTTCCAACACAAAGTTCATCTCCACTATTACCTGCTCTCCAAACAAGCCAAACTTTGGGCAAGGCCAAAACATATGCATAAGAAAGACATTCCTTATGTTACACCTCCTATAGCTAGCTGATGCAAACAAGTCCATAATGAAAAGGTGTTACGGCATCTAACCTACACAAATTGAACATAACAAAAGATCTATTAACCCATGTGAAAGATGGTAAAACAGATATTCACTGATGGGGCATACAGGCTAATCTAATTTGTTATTCCATTTCTGTTGAAAACTAAAAGTATCATATTTATTCACTGATAATAGATTTTTATAAACCTGGATCTTTAGATTATCTACTGATAACAGACATTTATATATTCAATCTATTAACAGGAAAAGAGCATGCCATAGCATACAGTTTAATGCCATATTAGAAATGATATTTAATTCAATGTTATGTCACTTTAGAAGAAATCTCTAGATTATAAATTAAAACTTTGCTTATAAATGTATAAAATACCATTTCTAGCAATCTGTTTCAGAATTTACATAATCAAAACTATGCTGTGGTTTGCTATCAGCTGTGCAACAAATGCAAATCAACTGTTCAGTGCCAGGAGTTAATGTATTACCTACAACTTCAAGAATGGCCTTTAAAATTTTTATATTCTATTGCTGTTTTAATCCAGCATGCATATTTTAACTTGAAGGCAATGTCCATTATTCATCATTTTCCAGTACATGAAACAACATCTGATGCACCCAAATATAGTACATGCCAATGACTGAATAAGCATTTGCAAGTTCATTTGGGGTACAATCCTATCAGGATGCCTGTTAGACCCCAAACTTGGAGGCTTATGATCATCTGATCTAGAGCAGGAAACAGAGCTGAGGCAAACTCTACTCCCTCTTCTTTCCCCTGAAGGACAGTGTGGAAAAAGACAGATGCATATCCAGTGGTTGCTCTCTTCTGTCTGGGCAGTGTTGCACAAAACAATAAGCCACATAGTACAGAAAATTGCGGGGCAGGGGGGATGATGGCATCCGTCTTCCTATGATCCAGCTAAAAAGTGAGGTTCATGTCCATTACCAGCACCTCAAATGTCACTACACTGTAAGTACGTTTCACCCAATGTTCATGTGGAAGACATATCCCATTGTAGTTGAACAGCCTGAAAGAAACCATTCTGGGTTCTAAAACTGAAAATGTGAAAACTATGTATAAACTAGAACATAGAGTAGTAAAATCTGGTGTGGGTGCCTAAAATACTCTTTTTTTCCAGCATTAAATCTGAATATTGTTTAAGGAAGCCCTTGATAATATATACACATAAGAGTTTCTGTGTTATATGGTGAGCAATATGCTAAGACCAGATTGATTTGTCTGAAGTGTAGTGGTTAAAAGTGTGGGACTAAAACTCAGGAAATCTGGGTTGCAGTCCCCACTCAGTCATTGAGCTCACTGGGTGACTTAGGCCTCAGCACAACCTACCTCACAGGTTTATTGTTGTGGGGATAAGATTAACAGCAGCAGGAGGAAAATTCAGAATAAGCCACCTTGAATTCTTTGAAAAGAAAACAAGTGGGGTATAAATATAGAGGACAATAATGTGCCTTCCGAAAAGTAAGTCCCACTTAATTCCATAAGACATGATTTCAGGTAAGTGTCTATAGGGGGTTTGGAAAAGTGTGACCCTCCAGATGTTGCTGGCCTGTAGCTCTCATAATCCCTTACCATTACTATGCTAGCAACAGCCACTGAGAGCTGCAATTTTTATTTATTTACTTATTTATTTAGAAAATTTGTAGGCCGTCCATCACTGATGGCGTACAACATTATTTCAATCTGCAATAAAATAAGTTAACTGTTCCACACTGAGCATAAAACTAATCTATTTAAAATAAATTAAATGAATCTAATACAATTAAAATTACTATATGTTAAAATACTGGTCAAATAAAAAGGTCTTGACCTGATGCCGAAAAGCATAAATGACGGCACCAGGCAGACCTCTCTAAGGAGCGCATTCCACAGTCAGGACACCACTGCAGAGAAGGCTCTCCTCCGAGTACTCTGCCTCCTGACCTCTTTCAAAGAAGGTTCCCGGAGCATATGTCAAATATGCTGACGATCTTAATATCTCTTATATTGTTGAGAGCAATTGACAATGCTTCTTGATTCTATTTACAATGACATATGAATAATACACACCTATAAATGTTTACTTGGAAGTAAGTCGCAGCATATTTGACATAGGGTCTACTAGGAAGTGTTTCATACTTGCAACAACCCAAATATTCCTTCCTTTTTAGAGTGTTCAATAGTTCCACTGTTTAAGGAGATTTTAAACATTATTCTCCATGCTCAAACTCCAAGACTGCACATTCTTCCACTGAACCTAAAAAGACCTTTCTTATTATATGTCTGAAGATCTGCTAGCTACAGGATTGATGTATTGCAACACACCATTTTAATACTAATCACAAGCTTTCAAAGGAAGTGGCAAACTTCTGCTGCTAGCTGAAAAATGAAAATTAGTCCCTAGGAGAGGATACCATCAATAGTGCATTAATCTAACCCTCAGCTGTTAATGATTTACACCACAATTTCCCTTGATACAGTGAGCTGTGCTGAAGTATTATTTTAACAGTTTCTGTTAGATTTCTTTAGTATTTGCTGTAAAGCAGCTGACTGAAATTCTACTAGAAATAACTATATGTTTTTTGGGAGACAGCAAAAGGTATTTTTAATCATTGACCCTGTTTAGTTGTTTTTCTGCAGCTCATGAGGCATTTAAAGCATGGAATAACACTTGGTTAACTCCTTTGGAACTAGTAGAAGTGAAATGAATTTTTCATTTACAATTTCTTAAAACTATGGTGTGTGATTGCTTTCAAGACAATCATTGCAAACAAAGATCAAGCTCTGATTTGGAGTCCAAAGACAAACCATAGTTTGTCAGTAAACTACAGATAAACTAGAGTCCTAAGCAATTGTCCAGAAGTTTACTTACACCCATATATGAAAAGAGAAAAAAGAATGAGGATACTAGCTCTCTTCTCTCTTTCCTCGTATTCACTCTCCTTGTGTCTAGAGCAAATGTCTAAATCAGGGAGATCGGACTGTGGAGTCTTTCTAACAGTGTAGAATCCTAGAAACTCTAAAAAATCTAAACTTTAAAAAATAGATTTGGGACTCACAGGTTCCATTCCAGCTTGATGAAAAAAATACGATGAAGACACTGCAACAGTGTCGGATTCGATTCAGCCATGCAAAATCAGTCCTGAGCAAATACTGTTACAGTTGCCCTCACACCAAAGCAATCATCTATTGTAATTACTTTGTCTCATTGCCAGATACATTTCCAGCTCATAATGAAGCAAGCAGAAACAGTGTGTGCACAACACACTAAAATCGGACTATAAGACAAAGCAATAAAAAAGTTATGCATCATACAGTAACTGCATAGCCAGCTGTAATGCATTTTGATGCCGTTGCATACCTAAGGTCAGTTGTAGGGCATCCAAATATTATAACTATCTTACTTAAACATGTCAAGAAGTCCATCCAGTCCATCACTCTAATAATGGACTGTCAGTTGTCACAGGGAAGTTTGCAAAAAGAACATAATTAAAAATGGTCATCCCAATTTCTCTCTCTTGTAATGAGAGGTAGAACTAATAAACCATTTTCAGAACCACTGACACTCCTAGCCTGCGGAAAATAGATACAGGGTTGAAATCTCATGCTTGAAATGTAAAATGTTAGCCTGACTGTAAACCACAACTTTCCTTCTCAGCTTCAAGTGTAGAATAGTGCCCTTAACACACCAAATTGTACTCCAATCTTTCAAAGTTCAAAGGAGTTACTGCTGGCACCGTCGTTACTGGTTTTTCGGTGCCAGGTAAAGACCTTTTTATTTAAACATCATTTCAATTGTTAAAACATATGATCTGGCCTGGGCAACTTCTTCTTCCTTCTCTTTCTCCTCCTATATTTTTATTTTATACTGATAATTTTAATTTTGTATTTGTAAATCAATGTATTTTCTGTATTGTTATATTTAATGGTAATTTTATTATGTACTATTGTATTTCAATGTATTTTATCATGTTGTAAGCCGCCCCGAGGTTTCGGCAAGGGGCGGCATAGAAATGTTAATAATAATAATAATAATAATAATAATAAAAATAATAATTACAGACAAACAAAGTGAGAAACTTACACAATACAATGTCATGCTATTCAGTTAAACCAAAGGTCTCACTTTACTCACGTAATAGGTTTAAACACTGATATTCTATTTCTATCTACTGTGTCAGTTAATGACAGACCTATCTTTCATGGTTTTCCCATTTTTTTTAACAGTGACCCGAATTAATGGCTATTACCACGCATCATAGTCATGAATTCAATTAACTAACTAGCAAAGCACGATGTTGGATAGGCCTTGCTGATTTGCTCCCCCTTCTGAACTACCTGGAAACTTGGGAAGGTGTTGAAAAAGTGGAAAGCACTAAGGTGTCAGTTCAACACTTAAAATTCAGGAAATTGCACTAACTGCTAACTGTCTGCCCACCCACTTTTAGTGCACCTTTTTGGCCACATTTGCCTCTTTGCCAGTGCTTTTCAACTAGGCAATTACACCCTGGCAACTGCACACAACTTAGTTTATACGTAGTCTCAACTTATCACTTTCCTTGTACGTTACCTACCAACTCTACTGTTCCCTTTGACAGCTGAAACAGACAAGAAAATCGACTATACCACCTTCTCATATCTAGTTGCTATAAGGTTGCACTTATTTAGGACCAAAACAAAGGTGAAAAATGGTTAGCGAACCAATGGCCGTCACCTGAAAGTACCACATGGGCATCAGTGGAGGAGCTGCCATTGGCAGCAGCAAGACTCATAAGAAGCAGCAAGCTTGTGGTCACTCTTGCCAAATAGCTCACTAATTAATCTCCACAACCCATAATAAAATTGCTTCCTCTGGTTCAGATAACACAACAAGCTATTGTGCGTTAAATAATCCATAGGACAAGCCAAAGGTTGTCAGGGTAGCACATTTGTGAAAAATAAGACACTCTGTTGGAAGCAGTCTAGTTTTGGATGACACAGAAACCAACCGTGACTCGTTACTTGTAGAGGATGTGCTTGAAACACGATTGCGTCCTGAATGTGTGTACCAAATTTTAATTTTGCTGTCTCAGTATTCAACTGAGTTGTTGGTTTGGAAACAAAGATAAATTTGTGGCACAATGCTATACATGCCTACTTATTCAGAAGTAAGTAACATTTGGTGCAGTGCAACTTTTTGCCAGATAAGCATATACTGGATTGCAGCAGCAATGAAGTTCACAGAAGGAAACTTTTCCATTTTTTCATCTCATCCTCTTTGCCCCCTGCAGCCCAAGCTGCATCTCATATCGATGGACCCCTTTCACCATCCAGAAAGGGGTTTTTTTTGGGCGGGGGGTCACAGATGGTTGTGGGGGAAGAAGGAGAATGGGAAAGTTTGCTTCATAAATTTCCTGACATGAACATATTTTAGGATCCCACATGAATGCATTAAACCAAGGAATCACTTTGCTTGGCCAGTTCTTACTCTGTAAAGAAATACTTCCATTTGTTTGTCTTCAACCTGCTGCCAATGAGTTCCAGTGATTTCTACTATTTTGACAGAAAAAAGAGACAAGCTCTGTAGACAGTCTGAATGTGGATGTGGAAAACTAGATCCTGCTAAAGCTGCATATATATTATTAGCCACATGTCTCAATATATTTTTCTCATTAGTGTAAGTTTATAAATACTCCTACATGCAAACTTTATCATTGGAAATCTTTTCCCACCAACCCTGAATAAACCAAATAATCCAAGACATACAACTGCCTGGACTTACTCTGGAAGTTGAGACAGGACACCTGCAGAGAGGGATGCTATGCTGTCCTGAGCTGATGCATGTCCTTTCTGACCCCACTTAACAACAAACTCCAGAAGAATCAGGGTAAGAAACAAAGGAGTTGCCTATACGAGGTGGAAATACAACATCTATTAGATAGGCAGTCAGCACTATTATAGACATTCGCCTTCATCTTCCAAGAATTATTTAGGCTTCCATGCATATATATTTACATTGGTTTCCCAATAATTTCTTATCTGCGTATTTTAATAATGGGAAATATATCTTGGACAAACACTGTAAATGTTCATAATTAATCCTGCGCACACTGCTTGCAGAGCAAGCCCCTTCAACTGAGATGGTCGCATGAAGCATGCCTAAGCTCTAAAGGAGCGCTACTGTGCAAGTTTAGACAGAATAAAAAGCCTTCCACACCCGGCGTAGTCCCCCCGGTAGGCCTGCACCGTTTATAAATGTCTAGTGCAAGGTTGGCAAGAAATCCTACAACTTCCAGCATGCCCCAGCCAGCCATGTTAGCTGGGGCATGCTGGGAACTGAAGGACTTTTCTGCCTGAACTCGCGTGCCGTCAACTCCCGAAGGGGCTGGGAGCGCGAGAAAGCCCCCAGCGCGCATGGGGGGTGGGCGGGTTCGTGGCGCACTCTCACCTTGTTCACGTAATCAGGTACCTCCTGGACGGCGCAGAAGGAGGTCTCATTGGGGGTGAGGATGTAAAACATGCTGCGGAGCTTCAGGGAAAGGGAAAGAGCCTCCTCGGGGCCGGCGGCCGTGGCCATGGCTTGCTTGGTCGCTTGCTTAAGCGTTGGATTACGGGGCTGCTTCTGCCGGCCGGGTAGAGGGCGAGCGGAAGAGAAAGGTCACCGCGCGAGCAAGGAGCAGGACCTCCCCGGTGCAAGGGCAGCCACGAGGTGGTTCCGCCAAGCCGTCGCCCGTGCCTGGCTAGGAGGCCGTGGCCCTTCCTAATAAGAGATACGCGTCCCGAAGGGCGGAAAGGGACAAGGTTCCCCCGCCGGGGTGGGGCCTGGCTGCGTTCACAAGGAAGGAGCTGCTGCCCGGACGAGAGTCGCTGCGTTCCCTGTGCCACGAAATGATGGCTGTTGGCCCAGCGAGCAGACCGTGATTGCAGAGTTTAGGGCATACCCTAACGCCCGCAGGGGTAGAGCCGCGTAATGTTAATCTCTGGCCCTACGTGGTCTTAAGCAGCCCTCTCTGATTGCGGCCCCCCCAAATTGATTGGATTTGGGAGTTAATGTTCTTTCCGGGCACAGTCCCAGCGGGGTGCCCGTCGTTATCTGACCTGGTAGGACTGTAGGCATCCTATGCAGCGTGGAGGAAGCCACGAAAAGAGGGGGGCCTATGCGCTTTTGACTTTTGCAAAGCACCCGGACAACCGATTTTAGCCCCCTTGCTGGCACACCGGAGCGGGAAAGATATCCGGAGAGCTGGGGTATCTTGGAGAAGCAGCCAGTGTACTTCTTTTTAGGAGGGTGATCTAAGCACAGATACCCAGCTCTCAGGACACCGTCTAGGAGCCAGAGGGTCACTTTGCCTGTCAGAAAGCTAATTGTTGGTACCATTTTAAATGACCTGCATGAACTTTGCATCAGTTGTAAAGTTTGCTGCTCTGATTTAGCTTGGTTACTTACTTGGGAATCTTGAACCCACTTGGGATAGGTTTTGAAGTTAAACAGGACCAAATTGACAGTGAGAAGCCCATATAACTGGCTTTGTGTATTGTTTCAGTTCTGGAAGAATTTTCCTGGATGCTTATTTAGATACATGGATAGTATTAATGCATATATTTGAAATAGAAGCAGCAGATCTTTTATCCCATTTTATTTTACTCTTTTTTTTTTTTTTTTTTTTAAGGAGCCGTAATGGCAATGCAAAAGGTCATTTCCTCACCATTTCACAACATGTTCCTTTTGCAGCTTTTGGGGAGGCAGCCTCTCCTTGCCTTGCCTGCCCTATCTTGTTGACTAAGATTGGGTCTGGCAGGTTTAATCCTGTCTGTAGTGCTGCCACTGGCTTCCATGGTGAAGAAAAGTCAGAGTCCTCTTGTGCTTTTACCACTACAGTCACTGCCTCAGTGGCTTCTCAGAATCCACTTTTGTCAACAAAGCTACATGGAAGAAAAGGAAATTGCTTTCTGCAAATGAAATACCACACAAAGCACAGAGACAAAGGTAAATAACACAGAAAGAAAGCACAGTTGTAGGAAATTCTTAGATTACAAAAGACACACAATAATATCTGCAGGTTATCCCTCTTCTGTCTCAGTTGCATGAGTTTAGTAATATTACACAGAAATTGAACTGACCAATCTTTCTTGAACCTGAAAATGAAGAGTTGCATGAGACTAAATACTAATAAATCAATTAGGGTGTAAGCTTTTGTGGACACAGACCATTTCATCAGGTGCAACGAGGATCTGCTGCAGGTCATTACATGATATGGTATAGAATGGATGTCTATTGGGTCATCTTGTCAACTTGTGATATTTTTGAGACAGTCAGTCCCATATGAAAATAGTCCTTGTATCAAGTTCATTGCAACCAGCACAAGATACAAATACAAATACTTCCTTGTCCAAACAAGCGATCAAAATAATGAGAATATTTATCTTTGTATCATTCAGCATCTAGAAATATTCCACACAATCATGCCAGTTTTTGTTGTTGATCTGCCAGTTTAAAACGAAGTTGTACAACTGGCAATAGGAAGAGAGGCAAGCAGTTTTCCCTGGAATAAGTCCATTGAATGCAATACACTAAAGTCATTGGAAGCACTTTTACTTTGAAACTTAGCCAAACAATGCATTAAATCCATACATTGTTTGCATTTCTTTAGCCACAAGCATGGCTGGAAGGAGAGATCTGGGTCTGGACCATAGTGGAGGGGGCAAAGAGTTGCAGCTCCACCTGGGATGGATAAACACAGCTGGGCACCTACTGAGGACTTAGCCTCCAAGAGACTCCACTGACAGGAGCAGAGTAGAGTTGTTTTTAACCACTGTAATTTTTTTTTCAGCTGTGTCACTCTGGCTCAGTGATGGTGGTAAGAAAGAGGAGTAGAAACTGCCACTGCCCTCTTGCTCCTTGACTCCCTTCCTGTCAAGCAAGCATATGCAGTGATGAGAAAGAGTGAAGGAGCAGCTGTTGATGGTGGTGCGAAAGCAGACCCTCTGAAGATAAGTCCCCATTAAGGCTGCCTTGCCCAAGAAAATTTGGAACTGGCACTGACTGCATGCCATATCCAATGTGAATATAATTAAAGGGATGCAAATGCCATCACACACTTGACTGAATAGTTCGGTCACTGAATCATTTGCTTTCTGGAACAAATGCATCTTGAAGAAGCCATGACTGCTTCTGTTCCCTTATTCAAAGGACTCTCAGGGTTGGACTGAAAATGAATTTCCCAAGTGAGACCAGCATATTTACTTGTACTTATAATTCTACTTCCACCTTGTTTACATTCCACCTCAGTTCATTTTGATTCTGAGATGGCTATGCCCTCTAGTTTTGACTTAAGTGTTTGAACAATGTAGTGTGCTCATGTACAAATATCCTAAAATGAAGAAATACATCACAAAAAAGCAAAAGGTTAAATATTTGTAGAAAATTTCATGTAACAGTATATACTAGCACAGATTCACAATTGGCAATAGTAAGTGCAGTTTAAATAGAAGTACACTTCCTCTCAGGAGAGCAGATGAACTGTGTTTGTTAAATTTATATCCTGTCTTTCTACCAAAGATGATGCTCACATTGGCCAAACATCATAATAGCAAAACTATACAAGGCTAGCCTAACCTTCGTCAAGAGTTCCAGCTGTTGGACCTAGACTTGAGAAACAGGATATGTTCATACCCAAGAGCATGTGCAAACTGCCCATTTTATGCGCAGTCACTGCAGCTAGCCCAAGCATATCATAAAGAGGAAAATAGGATGTGTGCACTATCTCCACCTTCTCCCTAAAGTAATGGTTATACAATGCAAAGTTTCTGCAATACAGTTCAAACAGCACAGGTCTGAAGGGCTGGTATTCTACTGTTGATTAATAGATCATCTTAGTATCCAAGGAAACTAAAGTCTTAGAGGAAATTGAAGAACTGGTCCAATGCGATCTCCAAGCAGCTCATATTCTTGTTTTCTCTGAAGAACTCTGTCCCACCCACTCTATGAGCAGAAAACACCCAGACGCTTCCTGTTTGGATCTCTTCAGAGCTCTGCAGCAGCATTAAATAATAAACTCATAAAGGGACTTAGGGTAGGTTTAGACTGGGTTGGGCAATACCATTTGCCTTGGCAGCAATTCACTGCAAAGTGAAATTGTATCCAGACGTGAGCTGGGATAGTTTGAATGATTCAAAGTTATACATGAATATGGAAAATAGCTTAAAATAATAATAACTAGATTTTCTTTAAAGTCTGCTCATGCTTTGTTATTTGAGTTATTCATTCAAATAATAGCAAATGTGGCAATACAGTATTGGTAATTATTAACATTAATAACCTGATAAAGAAGGGGGTGGTTTTTCTCCAGGTCAATCTGAACACAGCTTATTTTGCTTTACCTTAAGCTGAAGCCATAGTGCTGACACCTGCAATTGCAAAAGAGATCAAAGTTCATTATTAGATAATCAGTATTGTGTCATATGCTTTTAGTACTTAGCAGCCATTCTGAACTAACTCCATCCCTTTAATTTGCACGTGATTAACAGCTATGACCAACAAGAGCTGTTTCAGTTAGCCAATATGTGTGTGCAAAAGACAGAGAGAGAGAGAAACTATAACCCGATTGTTCCTGATGAGCCTTTTGTCAACGAGAACTGAAACATTTCCACACAGAGGGCTAAAGCATATGGGCAACTATGTTGCTGTAACTGCATGAAAGTGCACATTTTAAACAAACCTAATCTGTTTCTCTTTTTGCTAAATGAGATGGGCAATTTTTGCCCTGGCTCATGCTTTACCAAGCAGAAAACCCTTCAAGGCAAGCATAATACTAAACAATAGCGTATAACTGCAGTAAAAAGTAAAACACCAAAATACAATCATAATATGATTGCAAGCCGTCCTGAGATGCCATGCATAAGGGATGACATACAAAAGTTTTAAATTTTAAATAAATAATTGAACTATAGTAATACATAGAAAAGGGACTGCAGGTGGCGCAGTGGTTTAAACGGCTGTGCTGCTGGGCTGGTTGATCGAAAGGTCGCCAGTTTGAATCTGCACAATGGGGTGAGTTCCCGTTGCTCCGTCGCAGCTCCTGCCAACCTTGCAGTTCGAAAGCATGCAAATGCAAGTAGATAAAAAGGTACCACTTCAGTGGCCAGGTAACAGCGTTCCGTGCACTTCAGTGTTTAGTCATGCCGGCCACATGACCACGGAGACTGTCTGCGGACAAACACTGGCTCCCTCGGCCAGGAAACGGAGATGAGCACCGCCCCCTAGAGTCAGGCATGACTGGACTTCACGTCAAGGGGAAACCTTTACTTTTACCTTTAATACATAGAAATAGAATGACAAATCGAAAAGGTGGGAATTTCAGAAACAGCTAAAGAACTCCCATATTAAGTGCCTAAGCAAATAAAACTTGTTTTATCTTTTTGCCTAAAAGGCAGTCATGATGGCAGCAAACAGTCCTATCTCGGGAAGGTATTCCATGAAAGACACATCAACACAGGGAAAGACATGTACAAGGCTGTTGTGGAACAGGATCTTTAGAACTTTAAAGGGCTATGGGAAGGCCTTGAAAAGCTCCAGTGTACATAAAACAAGAAATACTGAATGTTCTCCAGGCATTTCCTCAAATGTCAAACAGGGAGAATGTTTTGAGAAGGTAAGCACAGTTGGACTGCCTGGAAAAGGTTCTAGCAAGAAACCAGTTAGGAGGTATGGCTGAGGCAGTGGGTGCTACCAGATGAGGTTTTTATCCCACCGTTATGCTGCTTCAGTCATGGAATTTTACATGAAATCCAGATGACATCATCTTCATCTTATGACTTTCCTGCATTCCCACCACTTTTTCCATCTTTTTCTTATAAGGAAAAAAAAAATCATGAAGGAGAAAAACAAAAAAGGGCACACCATTAATGGCTTTTGATTGGTTGTGTCTCCCATCTGGTAGCACCCTGAGTCTTGAATGTACAGGGAAGATGAAAGGTAAAAAGAATCCTGGGGATACAAGTTCAGTGGGATTTATTTCCTAGTAAGAATGCTTTGGACTGTAGCCCTAGCTGCTGTGGAAAACACGTAATTTTCTCCACCACTGTCATTCCAGAAGTAATTAACAGGATTCCACATACTTATGAGTGTTTCCAATCCACTGAGGAGAGTGTTACACTCTCAGAATGGAATATCATAACTATGGAATTTACTCAATTATATTTAGTTAGGAGAACCCTTCCAGAAGAGCAGACTGTTTTGACAGCAGCTGCAATCAAGATGTGGATGGATTTCTCTCTGTATGTTTTTATTTACCAGTTCCGTAAAGTCTGGAGATTTGGGATTTTGTCCAAAGCTCATTGATGACAATAGCGTGCTTTAATATAAATGTAATATTTCGCTTTATATTAAAGGATAATGATACACAGGGATAGAATTGAAACCATGATGCCTCTAATAGAAAATCAGTTTTATGGCAAGCTGTTTGTATTATAGGCATTTTTTATCTGTGTTCTTCATTCAAGAAACACGGAAAATTCCTGAAGATAATGGTGAGGTGCTCTTTAGAAGGGCTGTGGATGGGGGTTTAGGAGTACCTTTCTGGTACTCCTAAATGATTTAGGAGTACCTTTCTGGTTCAACAGAATGTCCATATTTTTAGGAGAATAATAAGTAACAAAAACTTTTTAATACTTTTTGTAAGGTATAGACTCTGAAGCTGCAGTTTGAAGAAAAAGATATGTGTAGGGAGGCATTAAGAATGGCACTGAGAACCCTTTTCCCCTGGGTATTTTACCAACTGAAAAGTCTTCCTACCAAGCTGCTTTTTCCTCCACTGGAGAAAAGATAGAAGTTATATAATGTATTGTTCTGTCCACAGGAAATGTTATAATAATAATAATAATAATAATAATAATAATAATAATAATAATAATAATTTACAGCAATCAGTGCTTTCGTTGCACAAGGATGCTTCCGAATAAAAGGCTCCTTGCATTACCAAACAGAAGGCTTGTGCAGCTGTTCTGTCCTTATTTCTTTAATGGATTTCCTGCATTAAGGAAAAAGAAGGAAGAAGTGGAAAGTAAATACACATAAACAGACGACATTGTTATCTGGAAACTACTGCCTTCCCATAAACTTCCATGAATGGAGCTGGACAATGGCACTGTAAAAGCCTTCTAGAAGCACTCATAATATCCTGTTGGGTTCTTGTCCAGTTTGCACATACTGTGAAAAGTAGTTCTGGCCTTTGCTTGTGTGAATGTGCATAGGAATTCAGTTTTGGTTGGAAGCGTAGCCTAGCCCTACTTAATCAGTAAGAAGGAGTGAAGCCAGGCTCCCTTTTCTGTGATGCTGCTTGTGTCCTTTTCAACCATGAGCCCCAAGTGCTGAAGATGTCTTCGGGAAGAATTGTCTTGACACACAAGTGGTTGGGGCATGTGCCATTGTTGTATTGGTGGCTCCAAAGTCTTGAAAAGAAGAAGAGGAAATCAACCAATAAGGGGCTAGAAATTTGTGTGAGGGTCTACTCAGTCTGCCTTTGCCCTCCTTTCTTCTTGCCATTGTGATTTGTTCAAGGACTGGCCACTGCATGGTGCCTCTAGCCAGAGGCAAACTTCTGCAAGCTTCTTTTTCCTTTTCCCAATCCACCATCCACCTTCTCCAAGCCTCCCCAGTTAGCCTAATCCCTGGTCCCATAACTCCTTAGAACCACAGTCCAACCATTCAAACCCACATAGATAGCAACCCCAAGCATCCCAGATGCTACAGCAAGTTAATTCTTCCTAATAATTTCTACATTTTCTGTACAGTAAAAATCAACTTCTCTTTTGAATAAACATAGAAACATAGAAACAGAGCAAGTCAGAAGGGGCCTCCCGGGCCATCTAGTCTGCCCCCAGCTCCAGCCAGCTCTGCTGACGACATACCTACCATGTACATGTCCAGCCTATCTTTGAACACCCTCACCGATGGGGCCTCAACAACCTCCTGTGGAAGCCCATTCCATACCCTCGGGGTCCTGACTGTCAGGAAGTGCTTCCTGGCATCTAAATGGAACCTTGGTTCCCTGAGCTTTGCTCCATTGGAGTGTGGAACACACCAGTGTGTATATGTGCAAAAGGTCCCTTATACAGGAGTAACCCTGAATGTCTGCATGTGTGTGTGTGCACATGCACATAAACACACAGGTATAGAAAGGTCACTATAACACTATGTAATCCCCTTCTGAGAAACTGGAGTCAGACTTTTACTATAGTCAGGCTCTGTGGAAAAGGAAGAGTAGATGCAGGGGGCAGAGTTGTTGCTCAGCAGAACCAGCAAGATTTCACACTAACTTTGAAGTCTAATCGAGGACACGTGAGAGACCATGCATCCCAGTTCCCATAAATCATTTTTTCCAGGTGCATCACAGACATATAAGTTGTTAGTAGCCTGTTGTCATCTTTGAAAAGTAAGCCAAAGGTCCTTCTCTTTTTCCATGCACTCATCAAAAGCACTTTTTCCAAGAGGTGAATATGTTCAGATGCTGAATAGTGCTGCTCATCTAAATCACCCCAAAGCATATTACAAATAAGACATCGCCTGCTGGTATCAAGCATTGGCTCAAAACTGTAGGAATTTTGTAAAGAGTTCTGAAAGCTTTCTGCTCTTTTTGTAAGGGTTGGCTTTTCTAATACCTAAGAAAAATTAGCATGTTTTGAAAAAGTTTCTGATAAACACATCTAGAAGTTATCTGTAGCAATACCATACTAGGATGGCTGGTGTCCTTTCTTAATTTGATACAGAAATCGCTTAATAAAATGGGTCTATAAACCAGTTTTCAGGCAGAATTGTTTGAAAACACTGTTGAAACTAAGTGACTGCTTAAAAAGTTATGCCATTGTTATAAAGAGCCAGCATGGTATACTGGTATTGAACTCGTGTTGAACTCATACTTGGGAGGTCTGAGTTATAATTCTCACATGGCCATGAAGTTCACTGAGTGACTTTGGGCCAGTCACTGGCTCTCAGCCTATCCTACCTCACAAAGTTGTTGTGAAGATAAAATGGATTGAGTGGGAAGGGAAAGACCATAGAAGTTATCTTGGAATCCTGAAAGAGGAACAAAAGGCAGGATATAAATGTAATAATAATCTAATAACCATGAAATAACTAAAATTTAAAAAGGAATCTAGGTCAGATAGTGGGGAATGGTGGGAGACAGAGGCCCACAGCAGGCCTTCTAGAACTAAACCCAGTGAGATCCTTTTCTGCAAGCCCCATGGCATGGAAGCAGCATAAGACCATGATAGTGGTGGATCAGGCCTCCAAGCTATATTGGTTAGCATTTTTCTTCATGTACAAGGCGCACAACTAATTCCGGTAACATTACTGTTCTGTTAAGCAAGATGGACCACATAGTTGGCACATGCCTGCATTTGGACTTCTGTGTCTTAATCTTTTGAGCATCAACAATTCTACATAATCCCACTGGGAGGGAAAGGTCAGGAAGTGTCAGAAATAAATTGGCAAGAGGCCAGGAGGGAATGTGAGGTAGTATTCGTGCATGTTGGCTTGGGGACTCAAATGCTGACATTTCTTCCCCTGAGTCAATATTGACCTAATATCCTGGAGCAACAGAGAATCTCTGTTGGAGACGTGCTAGGGGGAAGGAGAGAGAGAGAGGGATGGAAAACCAAAGCCATGGCTGTTAAGGGAAAAGAGGGATCTATCAACTGTTTCTCAGAGATGGGGCTAACAGTAGCAATAGCACAGTTTCCTTTATTATTGTTTTAGGCTTATTTTTATTATTCTTAAGGCAGCAGCCACAAGTGTATTGGCAGTGAGGCCCCGTTTTGTAGTCCCTGCAGTACCCTGAATGAACCTAGTGTCATTCTGGGGCATTGTCAGGGCAGGGGGCAAATGGCAGCAGGTAAAAAACATGGTGGAGAATATGGAGAGAAAATTCTGCAAAGCAAACTTCTTTTTGGGGGTGGGGAGAGAAAAAAAATCCCAGGGTGGTTTTTAAAATATCTTTTGACAAATTTCAGCTCAGCTGTAGTTTTTAGGTCTATTTATTCTGCTTACAAGAGCTGTCTACATCTGCGAATGGAGTATTTTATATATTTGATGAAACTTTGAGTGAAGCAACTTCAAGGCACACTGAACTAGTGGCAATCACACTAAGATGCTGCAGCTGAGATCTCTCAAGAGGAGGTCATTTTTCTTTCTTATTCCTTTCTGAATAAGAATAGGCAATACCCATTCAAAAAAGAAAAATGTCAGTTACCTCTAAAATTCCAGGAGGAGTCAGGGTTGGGAGAATGCTGATCCAACTCTTTTGCTGAGGGCAGACAAAAAGAAATCCATGGCTCTGTGGATACAAGATGCTATCCTAGCTACTCCTTCAGAATGTGGAGGCAACCACCATTCATACAGTGCCATTCATGCTATAAGCTGGGTATAACTTCAAATATACGTCAAATTGTGTACATGTAAGTGAGATAATGGTTCCCAAATGCAGCCTCATTAAATCAGTTTCCCTATCTACACATTAAAAGGAAATAATGAGGATTTCTAAACACACCTTCCCCTTCTGATACTAAGAGAGAGCATTTGCAGGGGAGAATCAGCAAGCGTGGGAAGAAAAAAGCAAATAGATCCTACCATGCAAAATTCTGCTCTAGGCTTCTGTTTGCATTAACAGGTTGGTGCATGGTTATGACATATCTTTGCTGGTAAACATCCAGTTCCATTCTCAAAACACTCGTTAAGATGCTTCTGCTTCTTCTTCTAAAAATGCATAGGTATTTTCCACAAGAAAAATTATAGCAATCTTTTCTTTTAAAAATCCTTTAGTCCTTCCTGCAAAGCAAGGGACAATATACTGTTCCTAGGACAATATAGATAGTGCATTTCAGTTTATCCTAACCATCGCCCTATAAGGTATGATAGAATGAAAATAAAGTGAAGCCCAAAGTCACTGGTGAGAGTATGTCACAGAAAGCAGCCATCTTTCATGGGGCTGCCAACTTACTGGCTTTTTTGGTCAGCAGGGTTCCTGTGCTTTTAAGCACTGCACAGAACCAACAACCCAGATGATGAGTACTTAGTTGCACTAAACTTTAGGATGCAGAGTTACAGTGCAAGCCAATACTTGTCAACTCAAAAGTAACCCCCAGTGAGTTTAACAGCACTTGTAGGTTTGCAGGTTTAGTAACGGTTAATCACGTGTGGGTGGTCTCAGAAAGCAGAATTTCCACTGCCACGGTCCCAGGTATTGCTAAAACCTGGACCCAGCAATTCTCTGGATTATTCTTGTTTTTAATATATATTCAATACCACTGAGGTAATTTGCTAAGTTTATTCTTACGCAGTCTGCATTTAATTTTAGTAAGATATTGGCTCCCACTTTAGCCAGGTTGTCTCACCACACATGCTGGCTTTTTTATTATTCATGTTTTGCTCATCTTTGAAAAAATTCCACAATAACTTTGAACAGGAATCTGGCATTGCCAAAAAGGAAACATTCCCGATCATACTGCAAGTCCAATGTTTTTTTGTACATCTCATTATCACAAGTCAGTAAAACATTCAGATGCTGAGTATATTAGGAACACCAGACCAATCCTGCATCAAAGTTAAAAACACCCCCCCACACACACACACACACAAACCCCCTTTCTTCTTCACTGAGGGATAGTAACAATTTGAAATTATCCAGATGCAGGTGGGCTGGAACTAGGCAAAGACAATAAACCTAAACTGTACCTTCTACACAGAAGTCCTGAATTTAATTTGGGATAAGAGAAATGCCAGGACTCAAGAATCCAAGAAGTATGTGCAGGCTGGATGCATGGATATGTCAGGTTTAGTTTTTCATCTTTGCAACCTTAAATTCAGTTTGTCATGAACCTTTAAAATTTCTCCAATCTCTAGTTCAGCTAATCTCAAACAGTGAGATTTTTTTAATGTCCACATGTACATTTATAGTATATTTGTGCATATCTTCTAATGCATGGATTTTATATGCATCTTTGCCTAATGTACAATTTTACAGGCACCTTTACTAATTTTAATGTTATTTTTCCTAATACATGCACTTCTGAATGTTGTTTTAAGGAACTTCATTGCAAAGGTTTCAGTTATTCTGGTTCATTCAAAATGAAAAGCTGGGTGAGTTTGCATTAAAGTGAGAATGAAACAAATTTCTCCTCTATCCATAGTTGGATATCTCTACTCGGGAACATAAGCAGCTTGCATGTGTTCAGAATAGCCCCATCTTAGAATGCAAAACCCTGCTAAGACAAGACACAGATATGCTCAAGGTCCTACCCTCTAATAAGTCCTTGGGCCAGTAATATAGTCACTGATTCTCAGGTCAACTCACCACAGAAGTTTTTGTGAGGATTAAAAACACAATTTTCAGCACTTCACTGCTTTAAACACAGTGATGTGGATTCAGTATTCAAGTCACTGTGGAAAGGGGTGAGCAGAAAGGAACTTCACTGCATTTTCTTCACCCTGCCAGCCCCACCACACCCCGGAATTCCCTGAATGCTCCCTCACAGTTAGGATCCCTTCTGAATGGAATAAGGAAAGACTAAGGGGAAACAGGAGGATGGCAGAAACTTGGGTGCCTCTGCCCAATTCTCTGTAATATCCCCCTCTGAGCATTGTTGGGCAAAGAAATAGGTAAGCAAGATTTGTCACTTCTGCGGGCAAACTTCTCCAGCCAGCCCATTAACTTGGAAGTAAGTCTGGATATTCAGTGGATGATTGTCATCTTCTGTCTGTTGCAGGGGCATGGTGGGGCTGATAAATTGTGGTCAGAGTGTCTTCCAAAAGCCAGGTCTCTGAGCGCAGTCCATTTCTCTTCCATGTTTTACTCTGATGTCAGTTTAGTCTTTGGGTTTAATTTCAGGGATGCAGTTTGAAATCTAAGGTTCTTTGAAATAAATCTTTGGTCTAGGATAGGAGAATTATTTTTTAATCATTCTTTTTGGAAGAATTAACATTGCATAGAGAAGTTCATGCACACCTTCCAGTGTTTCTTCAAATTATCAGTATTTTTCAATAGAAAATGTGCGACAGAGTTTTTCCCAAAATGGAAGCAAATATCCTGATTTTTTTTCCATTTTCTTCTGCCTTCACATCTTTAGCTTCATTTTTTCATGCTGGGCCACTTCCCTTGGCCCTGTCTGTCTGTCTACCTAAACATCATATTTCAGTCTTTCATGAGTTCATAGTCCTATGACATCACAAAGCCCCACTCCATGACATCATTCCAACCTGCTTACAAGGAACAGTCCTATGTGAACCCAAGAATGCTTGGGACTTTTGTTCTTAAACTCTACAGCAAAGTGGCTTTTGAACTAAAGACAGTGGCAAAAGCAATTGGTCATAAGGCAGAATGATCTGCTGGCTTCTCTTTCTTGCTTAAAGCAAAAGTTGTCTTGAGCTAGTAGATGAAGCAACTTTTGGCACCCAAAGTTTGTTTGTAATACCTCCATGTAGTAAGACATTAAGAAACAGTTTCTGATATTTAAGACAGATGTGCATAACACAACAAATAATCGTAGATAATTAAAGGGCAGCATTTGGCAGGTGTTGTCGAGAGAGGGCCTGCACAGTCATGCCACCTCATTAGTGAAATTTACTCCCTGGTCTGGTATCATTTCTGATGTCATTCTTGTTCCAGGGGCATATTTGTTATTGTCTTTCTCTTTAATCTGGTTTATTTTATTTTTATCTTTCTTTTTATTTGCTTTTAACTTTTTTTAGTCAGGCTTTTGATCTATAAATTGGCCATCAGGTTTGTTTTCCCACTCTGCCTGGTGCTGTTTTAACCTGTTTGGTTGCTATTTTTATTTATTGCCCTTTGCAGTCAATGGGTGAATGCATACATGTGCATGTGTTTTTGTATGTGGGTACATGTGCATGTTTTAAATGCATGAACCAAAAGAGTTCAATACATGAACTCAAATAAAACAACAAGGAAGAATGTATTTCATTATTCAGTTGGCTGTTTTCCTCAAAAATGTTCAGTTTTGCACTACGGAAACAAACCTTGGAAAGAAATGTGTTTTTAAGGATTTGCTCTCATACCTACTTGCCAAGGAGTAAACCCATTAGGCAATGGAATTTACTTCTGAGTAGACATGCTTAGGGTTGCACTGTTCAAGTTCCATGCTGTTGCCATGCTACTTTTCAAGGAATGTCAGTCAGACTTGATCATCCAAGAAAAGTAACAACCTCATAAATAAAGCAATAGAAATGTTTTTGACACTTGAGTGCTGAGAAGGACCTGCATTCTTGAGCAAGTACTCTGCTCCCCGTACTACAAAAGCCCAGAAGAGGGAATGGGCAGGGTGACTGGAACGGGTGAGGGAAGCAGTAATTTTATTTCAGAGCTTTGGAGAGCCTTTGGAAGGCTCCAGCTGGAATGTAAAGGAGATGAAATCAAGGATGTAAAAATGAACAAGAAGCTTCCTCCGTGTCAAAAAGCTTACACACGGGAGCCAACCCACATCCTCAAGGTTTATTAATGTTTTTAAATTTAGTTCTCCTCTCCATTCATTGTTGCAACACGTCACTTCAGCTCTTTGAGAAGGCTCCCTATTTTACTCTCCGTTAATCCCATTTTATATTCTCTTATGCTGTTCCTTCCCAACAAAGTATGGCAATTTTAGGCAATTCTAAGGTTATACCATGCTTGACACATGACTTCACTTTAGCAACACCTGCCCAGAGAATAATTAGCAGCCCACTTTTTTCTTTTTTTTTTTTTTAATAACAGGACTTCCATATACTACAGATGGCATTTTTCATACCAGACAGCCAACGATGTATGTTGGAAACCAGCCAAACTGTCTGCAAAAACTGTGAGAAATTCAAGACAGACATCTGAGTGGAAAGAGAGTTTGACTTCTTCTACACACACACACACTGCAACTATAGAAGAACATCTGTTAAAACTTTTTCAGTTATAAAAAGATTTGCTCTTTCTTATCTAATGCCACAGGATGAAAATGACAGCACAACAGCTTGATTGTCCTTTGGTTTTCTGAACTGATGTCACCCCTTTACTTCTATGCAGAAATGTTTCTGTTATGGTAAGAACCTCAGAGGAGCCCAGCCAGATGAAGGCGAGGTCCATCTAGACCAGAATTCTGTTCACATGGAGACCAACCAACTGCACACAGGAAGCTCACAAGCAAGTTAAGAGTGCAACAACACTATCCTGTCCATGCAGGCATTACTGATACTGGCCCATGATTCTCTGCCAGCCAGTGAAAAATCCACAGGGTGCAAATGCAAGCCGCATTTCTACACACAATTATGTGAGACCAGGCTGCAGCCAATACTCAAATTGCAGGACTAAAGGTGGAAGGGCTGTTAATGCAATCTGCAAAGCCACCCCAAAATTAGCTAGACAATGCCTTCGAAAACAGGTTATGGGGTGGAAAGTGGGGATATCCTTATTTGGCTTTGGCAATCATCCCACAAAATAACAGGGAATGTCGGTCTGCCCCTGGTTGCTACAACTGCTCCAGTTGCCTATTTTTGAGTAAAACCACATACAGAGATTTTCATGGTAAAGTTATGCTTACAAGCATAGTTCTACACCTAGGTTATCATAATTTTATATGTTCAGCATAACTGAATTTTAATGTTGAGGACTGCAGCCTTACGTGGAAGTATGAGCTTTTGAAACAAGTAGGATGAACCTGCAAGGGAAAGTCTTCCACCTGAAAACCCTGTGGATTCATATGCCAATGTGAAGTCCCACTAAGCTCTGAACTCAGTTAATATCACCGCATAAGCACACATAGAATTAAATGGGCTGTCTGGATTCTGAGACAAGGAATACTCTGACTTCCTTATCCATCCATTTCCATCTATGTCCCAATAAATAGAGCACATGACTGTGTGAGCAGGTTCACCATTTAATTGCATAGCTTGGGGGCAGTTCTAGAAAGACAACTTCTCTCTGCAGCTCCACCCATAGCAACTGATAGAAGTCCTTGAATATATGGGAACTCTATGTGTGTTTGCAGTATGGCTTCTTCTCCCCAAATGAATAATCAGATAAGGGGAAATGAGTGTAAACTCAAATATCCCATTTGTGCCAGACAAAGTACACTGAAGTCAATTCTGAATTGCAAATTCTTGCAAAAGCTACTTCTGGGAGACCTGTGTGCATGGTATGATCAAACAGCCACTATGTTAGTGTAAAGCAAGAAAAGTAATGCAATGTTTTGACTTCCAGCTGGAATGCTTTATGAATTAAAAGGTCATGCAAACATTTCCTCTCTAAATTGCTTATGTGTAAGCATTCATAAGAATCACAGAAATATCGTATTCTGTTTCTGCGGGGTCATATTTAGGTTTGGCTTCTTTCCTCACTGGAATGCATATACTCCTGTGCATTTTTATGAAGGTAATTTGAAAGATAAAATGTATCTTGGCAACCACATTATTCAATGTTTTGTCAGCTGCATATGTGCAAATAAAGTTTTACATGTTTAGAAAGGCCTTTTAAAAGAGAAAAGGCAAAACAGGCCACAGGTAAACACAAAGAAAACATGATGAAGTTAATTATTGAACAGGTTTTCTGTAGTAACACACTTGTTAGTGCTATGGTAAAAAGGGCCATTGAAGATATTTATTGATGCTGAAGGAAATAATGCTTAGTACACAAATCAGTGTGCAGCTAGAGGGTTTTAGTACTATATAAAATGAAATGTTGAGAACTGGCCTCCAGAGGGCAGGTAAATCTTGCCAATGCATTTAATAATAAGAAAGCTTCATTTCATCTCCCTGCCCCTCACCAAAGAACTTTTACATACATAATTATTATATATACTTCTGCCATCCAAAGTAGATGATTGCTATACATTTCAGGGCATTCCCACTCCCCTTACCCCACATGGAAATCTTAACAGCTCATTCTATTGCACAGAGTAAGGCTATTGTCAGCGGTGATGGTGTCTTGAAGAAGAAACACTCTCCACAATCAAACTTCAGTCTACAAATCTTTTAATTAATTTGAATGGGACAAATGCAAGAAAGAGGTTATGCAATTTCCAAGACTTCAAACCAAATTCTTGTACAGATAGTGGACACAGTGCAAAATGATGGGATATAAGACTTATGGAAGAATCAGAGCTGCTTCATGTAGTCAGTTCCACCTCTGCCCATGCAGCCTGAACAGACCCAGCCCTCTCATTAGGTAAAGTGATGCAGCAGCAGATACCGGGGCATCAATCATGGGCCTTGCTTCTGCTTCATTTAAGCCTAAACACACATATGGCTGTGGATGGCTAGACTGTCTTGTCGGGGAAAGCGACAGAAGCAAATAGCAGCTGTGGTCATCCTGAACCAGCAGTGCCATATTTTAGCTGCTCCGTGTGTCACTGCAGCTACCAGTTATTCCTACAAAAGAGGCTTTTATTTCTGCAACAAGCAAAAACTTTCAGCGATTTTGAAAATGGGCATGGCACATATAATAGGGTACATTTCATGTGATAGGAATATAACTCATGGTAAATCTAATACGCAATCGGGCTTTCTACCCCCCTCCCTTCAGAAATCAGGAGAACCTATGGTCAGCTGACACAAACAGGCTCTACCTGATTTTCCTCCCAAAACTGCAGCATCCCATGCCATATCCCAGATCTTTCTTGACAGTTTACTAACATTCATGAGATAAAATTCAAGACAGTGAATTGGGAGTATTCTGGAACAGCAGGGGGTTGGACCTGATGGCCTTCATAGCCCCTTCCAACACTACTAGTCTATGATTCTGAGTCTATAAAAACCCACGACAGTGGATCAGGAGGTATTCTGGAACAGGTAGGGATGGATGAACCTATCACTGTCTGCTTTTTCTACTTTTGCAATCTTAAGTTTTGGTTTATCCCAAATTTTGAGACTTTTTTAATGGTCACATGAGTGTTTAAGAGCATTTGTTTATACATTTCTTCCAACACAATTTTGCATACTATACATTTTTGCAATTATTTTCCTAATATAATTCATTTTGATCATTATTTCCACTAATATATGTATTTTTATAGGCAACTTTTACATAGAATATCTATTTTTAGATGTAATTTTGATTGCCAAGTTCAGAGATGTGGATTTTGAAAGACAACTGAGTTTGGTTTGCACATTGGTCCAAAAGAGCAAAATCAACAGGAAAAAGAAAGTCCTCCCCCATCTCTAGGATGAGGGAGATAGAAACCAATTGTGTATGCAGACTTCAACTCGTATAACTTTGAATGCAACAATATTTCACAGGTATACTTACCGTTTCTTTTTTACAAAAATATGTGCACAAAATACTTCTAACCTACTTCACAATCCTATTTCCTAAGTGGTTCTCATTAAAAAAAACAAAACAATAAAAATATACAAAGAAGAAAACCCTTGGTAAAGGCTTTAACAGCTATATTAGAAGAACAAAAAATAATAAAGCACTTATGTAAATACTTATGTGACAGTAATTCTGTCTCCAGATGGAAAATTTCCTATAAATAAGAAGGAGATCTATCACCCTTGGGGATGAATTTCTTTTTGTGGTTCTCCCTGAGATTGCCATGGAGCTCTTGGAGTTTGCCTATAAACTTAGTAGGTCCCCAGAGATGCACAAGGCAATTGAAGGAACAACAAAGGGGAAAGGTCATCCAGATGGAAGCCTTGTGCCTTTGTGCAGTAACTGTGTCTCAGATCACACCTTCCCTCCTCCCTCTCCTCCTTCTCTGTTTTAAGTCTACTGGAAACATCCTTGCTTCTGAAATTAGTAGCTACTTTTAAAGACCTTATTGTATATTTATCCTAACTCAGTCAAGTGTGGAAATGTGTGTGAATGCAGATATTTATTAGTCCATTTACTGCTGATGTACGTAATTCATTCAGAAGTGTACCTTAAGTAAGTCACAGTAGAAAATTGGTTAAACTTTATATCTGGAGTTGATCTCAAATCCGATATACATACCGTTAGCATAAAAACCTAAAATACATATCAACCCAAGAGAGAGAACTGGACTAAACCCAGGAAATTCAACATGAAGTCTGGGACTCGTGTGTTGTTCTTAGCTTGTACCGTTTTAGTTCCTTAAAAACACTGTGTGAGTTCAAGGTCTAATCTTGAAAAAAATCATAGCTAGTTTGAGCTAGTGATGGGACACAATCCAAACTATCTGGATATATGGTGTTGCTGGAACTGCCTTCCTCCAGTCCCATTTAGACTGGGCATGGACCCTTTAGCATCAAGGGCCAATACTAATAGGATATATCCAACTGCTCCATGTTGATTCAGACCCAACATGAGTGCTTTCTCTCCCTTAATTTTTCAAGGCAGTGCGGAGGGCAGAAGCCAAGATTTACTGCTGGGTGGAGGACAGGCAGGAAAATCATCTGGATTCTTCCTTTTATTTTCTGGTTCTACCCATTGCTAGTCCCAATTCCGTTTTCACCACGGCCAATAGAAAACAAAGGACCAACACAGATCTGGTATTATGCAATTGGCAATTAGATGGCATACAACTGGGAATTGAATGATTTCACAGGCACTCAGTTGGGATTAAGAATGCGCTGCAGTCTTCCTTCCTTCTCCACACCTGGTAGCTCTTTTTGCATCAAGATGGCAGCATGGCATCATAGGAAGCTGCCTTTGCTGAGTCAGTCCATGCATCCAGCAGTCCCAGTGTTGTCAACACTGACTACCAGTAGGTCCTCAGGACTTCAGGCCAGAATTTTTCCACCCCATCTTGGAGGTGCTGGGGATTGAATCTGGGACCTTCTGCATGTGAGGCAGGTGCAGTGCGTCTGGGCAAGGGCCTTACCCTTGGAAGGAAGGTAGCAGCAGGAGCTTATCTTCTGATTAAAAGAATGTGGGAGGAGGCAAGGATCTAAAACCCTAAAGCTACAATTTATTGCTTATACCTCAGGTGGACTTGGCATCCAGGGGTATTTTTATTAGCTTCAGCTGATTTATCAGCTGTGCTCCTGCTTGAACGAGCAGAGCCTTGCCACAGTTATTGACACACTGGTAGTCTCCCACTTGGACTACTGCAACATGTGGTTGACACAATCACATTCAAGCACCCTCCTCCCCTGTGTGGAGCCTGTCCAGCTCCATGGTACAAATTGGAACTGAGGTCAATGAAATGGGTGGGAAGATGGCTGGAGGGCAGATGGGGAAAAACTCATGATGAATCTGACCGAACATGACTTAGAGCCCATTATCAAACCTAAGCCATGGTGGTGAAGGAAGCAAAGAAATCTTACTTTTCTGCCTCCATTGCATCCTCTCAGTGCTGCCCCGTGGAGCTGTGTTGGGTGTTTCAAGGGCTTTTACAAACTGGCCCACTGAAAGAAAAATTGGAACCCTCAGTGGCCCACTGTAAGGAATTTAAACAGCATTTTGAGGGTAAGATCACTCAGATCTGTCATGAATTGGACTCCATGGTTAGGGCAGAGTCATTGGCTGAGGTGTCCAGTGCACCATCTGGTCCAAGCTTATTGGATGAGTTTCAGTTGTTGTGGCCTAAGGATGTGGACAAGGTGCTTGGGTTGGTTCAGCCTGCTACCTGTATGCTCAACCCTTGCACTTCTTGGCTGGTCACTCAATGTAAAGAGGCGGTGTGCCCCAGGACCTGGAGGTTGTGGGAGAGGGAGAGCATACAGCCTCTTTTAAAGAGGCTGGAACCACCCCCTAAGAGATGGAGTGGTTCAAATTAGACCACTCCTGAAGAAGACCAATTTGGACCCAGGGGACATTAATAACTATAGACTAGTTGCCAATATCCACTCTGAGCAAGGTGCTTGAGTGGATGGTGGCTGACCAACTCCAGACTCTCTTGGATGAAACGGACCATCTTGATCCATTTCAATTGGGATTCAGTCCTGGAACTGCCTTGGTCACCCTGTGGGATGATCTATGCTGGGAGAGAGACAGGAGGAGTGTGACCCTTTTGGTTTTCCTGGACCTCTCAGTGGCTTTTGATACCATCGACCATGGTATCCTTCTGGACAGGTTAGTTGAGTTGGGAGTGATTCTGTTCATATTTGCCTGACCATTTCCCAAAGGTGGCACTGGGGCATTTTTGCTCAGTGCCTTGGAGTGCTGCATGGCTCTATTTTATCACCCATGCTCTTTAACATCTACATGGAACCACTGGGAGAGGTCATCAGAGGATGTGGGCTGAGATGTCACTCAGCTCTACCTTTCTTTTTTATCTGACACAGGTGTGACAGTAGTTGTTCTGAATCAGGGTCTGGCCTTATAATGGATTGGATGAAGGCTAGTAAACTTAAACTTAATACAGATAAGATGGAGATACTGTGGAGAACAAGGAACCCCTTTTCACATGGGAGATATCTTCCCTTTCCTGGATGGGATTGCACTTCTCCTAAAGGACAAGGTTTGCAGCTTGGGGGTGCTCCTGGATCCTAAATTGTTGCTAGAATTCCAGGTGGATTCAGTGGCCAGGAGCATCTTCTATCAGCTGAGGCTGATTATCAGCTGCAGCTGTATCTGGACAGACAGGACCTAGCAACTGTTATCCATGCACTGGTAACTTTCTGTCTAGACTCTTCCAATGCACTTTACATGGGACTTCCCTTGAAGATGGTCTGGAGACTCCAACTGGTCCAGAATAGGTCAGGTAGACAGCTAATGAGGACTGGCAGATATGATCATATAAAGCCAGTCTTTTACCATCTTCCTTGGTTATCAATTAAAGTCTGGGCACAATTCAAGGTGGTAAACTATAGTTTTTAAAGCCCTTAACAGCTTGGGACTAGGGTTTCTATGACTGCCTCTTCCCATATGAATCTACCTCACTCCTTAAATTTGCATCCCCTTCCTAATTTATTCAATTTATATCTTAATTATTTAATTTGCAGTTATTATTAATTGCTATTTTGCTTGATTTTATTGACTTTATTGTTGTTACTGGTTTTAGTGCATGTGATTATTTTATTGCATTGCTTTGTAGCATTGCTTATAAGTAACCAATCCAGACAGCCTATGGCTAAATGAGTGGCATACAAATCAAATAAATAAAGTCCTTTCACACACACACCTCACAATCCCAGTTTGGATTATGTTCCCTCCTCCCACAACTCTTTAATTTAAAAGCACACAATTTTTCAATTGTTAATTGGACAAATGTTATCATATATTTTGCCCAAAGAATTACATTCCCAAGTGAGAAAATGTAAAGAATCCAGGAAGTTTCTTTCAATCCTATTTAAAACCATGCCCTGCCAGGAGCTGTGCTTCTCTCTCCCAGCAGTATCAGTCTCACCAGTGTTTCTTTGACAAAAATCTTTATTGCACCATACAAGTCTCTGAGCATACACAAAGCAAGATGTTGAACCCTTTCTGACATTCTTTATTCAAAACTTTCTTTAGGAGTCCTTCTGTGTCTCTCTTGGGGGTGGAGTGCTGTGACGAGGGCATGCATTTGCTCCTCTTGCTGTGTTCCTAACTGGGTGATCCTGTGATGGTGACATCTAATGGGTCTACCTGACCAGGTGGTGGAATTTCCCCATACAAAACACTATTCATTTCCAAGTTTCCTTCCTCAGGATGGTGCAGCTGCTCCGCATTCCCATGGCTGGGTTGACTGGGCCTTTGGTCTAATTTCTCCCATAGCTAAACCCTGCGGATTCTGAAGACCTTGAGCTGCAGATGGGGTTGGACTGTTTCAACAACAATCCCATTATCAGAGTCTGAGCAATCAACCTCACCAGGATGCATCTCATCATTGGAGCCTGAACTGTCAGTCCCATCACAGCAGGTGATCTGACAGGATGCACACATGTGACATCTTGTCATTGGTCCAGTATGCTTTCTTTTAAAGGGTTTGGTATGGTGGATGGGAATGTTTTCTGTAAAGTGCTAGTAATTCATTTTATATTAATACTTTTCAAAGACAAAGAGGTCATGCACAAATTCAGATATAGGGAAGTTTCTACCATGACAGAATGTAGTTGAATGTAAGCTAAAAGTATAATAAAGAACTTAAGATGCAACTCTTAAGCTAGCAATGATGTTATAGGAACCACTGGATGTATCAGATCTCCCTCCTCTGATGGGGGAAAGAGAGGCCCACCCTCAGAAGACCCACCCTTGGAGGAGGGGATCCAACATCAGCTTCTCTCCTCACAGCCTCCATGGAAACATACTTACTTTCCCCTCCACCAACACAAGAAAGAGTGTGGCTAAAGAGTGTGGGACAGGCACTCAGGTGATCCAAGTTCTAGTCACTACTCAGCCATGGAGCTCACTGGGTAGCTTTGGGCCAGTCATGGACTCTCAGCCTAACCTACCTCACCAGGTTGTTGTGAGGATAAGATTGAGAGGAAGAGAATTATGTAAGCCTTGAGCTCCTTGGAAGAAAAAAAAGACAGTATATAAATACATAAATAAATCAGCTGAACTCTGACCTTACATAGGGAGGATAGGATAGGGAGGACAGGCAAGTATCTGGTTAGGGTCAGGAGATCCAAAGGATACATAGCTTCCCTAGCTCTGACCATTTCTCTAAACCAGCCAGTCAAGTACAATGGCCCTGGAGCTCATCAGACTAATTTCTTCTCTTGGGGTAGCCAGGTGGGAAGAGAAAGCGAGAGCAAGAGAGAGACTGACTGAATGACAGACTCTGGCTGGGGAGGTTAGAAGAATTAAAAACACTGTTTCTGCCTCACTTCCATCCTGCTAACATGAACCTAGCAGGACCTTGGGTATCTCTAAGGCTTTCTGAAAGGGCTGGCCTGGCCGTGTAGTGGGGTTGAATTATGTTTTAGCAGTGCAGAGCTCAGCTGGCAATGATGCTGTATCTATTGTTATTCACCTTCAAGTCCTGCAGATATTTTTAAAATCAGTTAGTCATCATGTTGTGGTCCCTTATTTCCCACAAGGAGGCTCTGTCATTTTAGAGTTTTCTCAATTTTGCCTTTCTTGTCGGTGCAGTGGAGGTGGGGGCTTTGCCTCAGCTCATAGTAGAAAAAAGATCAGTTTGATGGGAGCTCAGCCATGTCATTAGCTGCACAGCCTACCAGACAGCCACTGTGGTGGGAGGAGCAAGAGCTGGCAAACAGCTGTTCTTCAATACCTTTTAGGCTTGCATGAAATGGACCAATGACCCACCTACCCATGCTGATGATTAACAATACCATCATCCTTGATGGGAGCTAACTATGATTATATTTTTTGCTCCTAGCCTGCTTGGTTTATGGAGTTTCCCTGTGCCACTTTGCACTGTTGGTTAAGGCTATTGGCAGAAACAGCTGCTAAGAAATCCTTATGACAAATGTGGTGCTACAAGGGAAACAATAGCATCAGGAAATTGACAAACACCACTAGGCATGTTGAAGTGATTGGCAGGCTATCCAGATCAACCTTCAAGGCTGACTACAATGAACAAACAAAAACGGAGGGAGGGAATCCTTAGAGCACGAATAGTTTTGTCCTTCCTAAAGTCTGGATGGCTTGAGGTTGTTGATTATGCCTACAGCTATATCAACAGCTTGAGAAGGTTAGCTGTAAAGTATCATTTAGAGGCTGATCTCAAGCTACAGTGGGGCTCTCTAGCCAGGATGATGGCTGGATCATAGATTAGGATCCACACTGCTAGGAACTGATTTCCATAGCAGTTAAGTTGTATTACAATGGAGGGCCCGTTCTTTCTGAATATTCTTTCTTAAATCCTTGTTTTGGTATGAGGCAGTGATTATTCAGTAGCAGCAAAATAACAAGAAAAACTGGCCAAAGAATGATCATTATGGCAATCAACAGCATCTGGTTAGAATGTTGGACTAGGACTGGGAATACCCAGGTTCAAATCCCTGCTCAGCCAACCACAATATGCACTGTATAACCTTGAATCAATCTCTGTATTTTCTGTTTTATGAACTTTGCAAACTGCCCAGAGAGCTATGACTATAGGGCAGTAGAGGAATGAAAAAATAATACTCTTTCTTCCTGAGTTATTTCATAGGGTTTTCGCTAGGACATAAGGACACAACCACATGATCCACCTGATTGTTTAATATATGGGATTTTCTGTATTATTTTTGTTACTGTCTAAATCATGATAGGACTAAGTCTGAACTATTATAGCAGTTTAAAGATATTCAGATGTTCTTCTTACTGCCAGAAATTGTTTCTTGTAAATTGAATAAATCATATGCTTATTTATCTAGTTTGTTTACCTAATATTAAAAGACTCTTCTTAGTTGTGGTTAAACATTTCCTCCCAGGAAGACTGAGCAGATATCTTAAAGGTATCCATCATTGAAGAGAAGACCATTCAAAGCATATAATGTTTCTCTGTAACTATATGTATACAAAGAATATTATGCCTTTTACTTTAGTGTAAAATTTACAAAGATCTTCAAACTAAATACATCTTCTCATTGCTGGATCAGGCAAAGGGAAGGACCTCCTTTGGGGAAAAAAAGTGGTTTACTAACTGGACATCACGGAAAGATATAAATTTAGTTAGTAAATTAATAAACATTACTGTTGCATAGCATATCTGTTGATTAAAATATAGTTGCCTTTTCTTATATGTTAGATGACTGACATATCAAAAACCTTTAAATCATGTACAATTTGCCATTATCTTTTATATTTCCACAAAGTAAGTATATCAGCAATAACAACGACAACACCCATTACATATTGGCCTGAAATCTGGGGGTTTAGTATGATTCTTGTTGCTCTTGGCTGAAGACTTTTTTAGCTGTGGGTTGCTTTTTCCTGCTAGAGGAAGAATTTCCCCAATGTATCAGTGTCTAAGCCTCATCCAATATAAAAAGCTCAATTTGTACTATCTAAAACAACATGGGTTCAGTTTTAGAACATGTTACGCTTCTGACATTTTGAGCATGTCTGTGAAAACTCCAAAGGAGAACAAGAATTGTTTCAAAAGGATCATTTATTAAACATTCCCTTTACAAAGTACAATCCACATTTTGTGTAAATTTTGGCTTTATTATTTCATTGTATGTACACAAAAGCTTGAAAGAGAAGGGAAAATGCCTAGACCTTTGTGCTGTGAATTCAGAGCTATTTTTAATCAATGTTGGTCATTAACAGAGGCAATTAACTCCACCATATGCATTTTTAAAATCTGTGGCATTTATACCTGAATGTTAGATGTAATTACCAGAAATAAAGTTTCCAATTTATAACACCAACGCCTTTGGTTATGGTAAATCTGGCTGTTTTGAATTGGGTTTATTGAATTTATTAAGGATCCATGGAGTTAATGGATTGTGACTAGGAACTACAGTGTTAAATGTTCATAGTAACAAATTCTATATATGAATGGACAGTTGGCTTCTTTCTTGACTGGTATGATCCTATTTAGAAAAAAACCCCTGTTGTTATAAAGTAAGAAAATTTAAGGAGCAGGATTTAATAATTTCCTATTAGCAGCAGTTGATAGTAAATGCAACATAAGATTTGTTTTGTCTATGGTATAAGGTCTTTCCCGAGCAGACTCTTCTGTAACATCCACTATCTGAACATGATTGTCTGCATGTATTATATATCTCTGGGACACAAAACAAAAATAGACACACACAAAAAAGCCATTTATTCTCATGAGTGATTATGGCCATCAGCTAATATGAATGCATTGCTAAAAATGAATGAAAAGTAAAAATGCGGCAAAGTAGATATATACAGAGTTAAAATACATTTCTTATCTGCTAGACAGTGTTTCTGTTGGCACTGTGTTCTTGTTTTGTTTTCTTCAAAATGTTAAATTCATTGAGAGCAATGGCATTTTTCAGTGCAAGCTTAAGCAAAAAATACCTGCCCATTGTCATTGAAATGACAGACAAATCTGGAATGTTCAAAAGCAAGTTTGTCTTCTGCTTCTGCTCACAAGGCACAAGTAAGGTGTGGCACTTACTGAATTCATGTGTTAATTCATAAAAAAGAGTAGCAGAAGCCATAATTCCAATATATTTAATTGCCAGAGAGTTGCTTGCATACATGAATGATGTCCACGTAAGGCTTGCTGTGTTAGCATGTCTTTCCTGAGAAAAGAGTCGTGACTTCTTCATGTTTTATCATAAGTGTGCATGTTCAGAGCTGTGGTCACTGTCGTGGCTGTCGTCATTTACTAGCGAGTCCCCTGTGTGCTGGAGGTTGGCTGCGCCAATTCCAGAAAGCTCTGAGGGGAGCAGGGTGCCCTTTTTCACATTCACCAGTTCCTTTTCTCGGGCTGCAGCTCCTTGCTGCCCTCCTTTTACCCGCTTCCACTTCATCCGTCTGTTCTGGAACCAAACTTTGACCTTTGAATCAAAACAAAGAAACATTTAAACAGAGCCACTAGCTACCATCACTCATGATGGAGAAATAATGGCTGGTATTCCTTGCTCATCTTTTCATTAACTTGACTGTATGCCTTAATATTAAATAAACATCTTAATATCGGCATGCTTATTGCTAATACAACTAGCAGAGACAAAAGATGGTGTTGGCTCCAAGTTTGGGAGAAACTGCTGTGAAGCACTTGCTGAACATGGGTAGGCTTCTGACATTGGACTTACTAAGCAGTGGTGAGCAGTGCCCATTTTAATTTATGATAGTGCCCCAACACAGTGTCACTCCATGGGATTGTGGGAACTTGGAATGGCTGTTCACTGTGACCCTGCCAAAGTAAGAGCAGATAAGCTACTGGAATTCAGGGACAGCACCGCCTCTGAGTATGATACATGTGGCATGCAATTCTGACCTGAGAAGCAAAGTCTCACACCTGTCATGAAGCTTCAAACAACGACCCTCCATTGACAATTCTCATTTCTTAAAGTTAATTTCTAACAGTTATTTGCTTGTGGAGGTATGAGGAAAGAGTACAAGAGGTTGTGTATCCAACTTTCCAGTTATCATTATGCTTTCATTATTGTAACTGGTGGGTTTGAACCAGATGTAGTCAAACTTAGAGTAGACTTACTTAAATCAGTTGAGCTTAAGTTGGTCATGATTAACTTAAGTCCAACTAATTTCACTGTATCTACTTTAAGTATGGTTAGTCTGAATCTAACCAGTAATTGCAGAGTCATTGGGATAATTGATCAGGTCTATGCTCTTCACTTAGATGTTATAATTCTATCTTATTAATATTTCATATAATATTTATATGTTTTCATATATTTTATATGAATATTTTAAAGAGCATTAATGACAATGTGTCTTTTACTGTAATTTTTTCAAATTTAAACATTCACCATTTTGATCACGCATTGTATATAACCAAAAAAGAAAAAAAGCACTGAAAATTCATGCAGTGAAAATGTGAGAGATGACTTGAGCACACAACAGATGGCATTTTTGCTGTGACTGCATTTTTTTCACTTTGCTTGCAGTTTGAATGTAGAAGCATCGTTCAAACTGCAAAGCAATTTCATCTCAACTCTAACGTTTGAGCTCTGGATCATTCAAAGTTAGAGTCATTTGAACTATGAGGCACCACTGTAGTACAGAAATTCTACTGCTTGGCACAGAGTATCCAAAATGAGAGGCAGTGCATGAGAATCCTTCTTTTGATGGCCAACTTCTTCTATGTTATAGGGATCCACTGAGGGTATCTTGCCCCAAATCTTAGAGCTGGAACTAAGACTGAATTTAGACTGACTCAATCTAATTATCCTTTATGTGAATTTGGAAACTTCTGTTTTTATGTTTATAATTTCCAAGTGACTATGTAGCATTCTTTTTTGTCAATAGTTGTATATATTTGCAAGTACGTGCAAGTCTTTTTTTTACAGATGGAGACTTATGCGGGTGGTAAGCAATGTGCCATTATTAGTATTAGTTTAATTAATGTTCAACAAGAGACATGTTGGCTCACCACTCTTATAAAATGCTGGAGTACATGTAGTCATTGCAGGATTGAAAGGAGAGGGTGTGGCTATTCTTCTTTAATATATCTTACACGTATTGTGGTCCTGGACTATTAAAAATGTGGCTTTCTAAAAGGAAAGCTGGAAAGAAAAGTTCACATCATGGAAAGATGGGAAAAGTAGGAAGTTGCTGTGTCCTTGGCTATGGTTAATGTTGTTTATTTCTTGGCTTTAAAGAGAAACTTCATGATACTGGCATGACATATTATGCTACATTAGTAAAAGAACCATGCTATTTCTGTATGCTTAACTTATTTGTACATTTGTACAACTTCACAGGGCAAGAATAAGCTTTGGGAAGTAAGTTAAATTTTACTGCAAATAGTAATTGCTTTATTATTCAATGTAAACTTTCAGAGTCTATTATTGTGAATAGACTGTGACTTTATTTATTTATATGTGTATTTTATTTAATTTCATTTCAATACTGCCCATTAGCAAAAGCTGTCTAGGCAGGTCGCAACAATTAAATTATACCAAGGTCAAAGTTAGGTCTTGTTGCCATGTTACTCTTGTAATTAGACTAGATTTAAATATTTAGAAATTGCAGCAAGGTGCTTCCAGATTAGTTAGAAGTTTCTAAAGCATTCCCAGCACATCCTTTTTCCTAGACATTGAAGCCAAAGAAGCAGGCTAGTAAAATAAAACTAATGGAAGGAGGAAAGTATTTATTGGTAGTTGCTCTGATGTTAGGAAATACTGTTACGCCATCTGTCAAAAGCTTTCACAAAAACAATGTCAAAGGGCTCATAATGTGTGTACTCTGCATGCAGTTCTTTGTGGTAAATTATATATGTCACTTTTCACAATGAATTTCCCGTAGTAAAATAGTACTGTGTTGTGAATGCCAAATACTGTATTAAGCTATAATGCTTGGGACAATTATTTCAATACGAATCTATCGAGTTCAGTGAATCATGGATTTGTCTCTCTTGCTGTAAAGTCTTACCACACTTTTTTCATATAAGGGTTATTTATATGCATACATATCCATAAAACATATGGAAAAATGATAAGATTTCATGTCTTCTATATAGCTATGAGATGTATCCATGGAAAAATGTAGATCATGCCTTTTAATAATCAATTGCCCAATGCAGCATTAGAGAACCAGTTTAGTGGTGCTCCGAAGACACTGGAGATCTTGAATCTAGTCCCCACTCAACCATGAAGCTCACTCAGGGACTTAAGGCCAGTTACTCACTCTCAGCTACTTTATTGATTGATTGATTGATTGATTTAAAACATTTTTATGCTGCCCCCATCACAACGAAGCCTCGGGGCGGCTCACAACAGAAACAACCTCACGGAGTTTTAGTTGTAAGGATGAAATGGAGTGGAAGAGGGCTATGTAAGCAACCTTGGCTCGCTGGCAAGAGGAAAACAGGTGAGATTCAAATATAAGATGGTGGTGGTGATGGTGGTGAAACCCAAGTGGAAGAAAGACCAGGAACCCTGTAGCTGCATTCACTGTGAATTACATAAAACCCAATAGATCTCTATTCAAACTGAGATCCTGCATATTTTATTTAAAATGCCCAGTACACAAATGATGCCATTTGAGATGAACATTCAAACCAAAAGATTGTTTTATATTCACAACATTCCTATGGAGGCAGGCAGATAAAGGTATAAATTTTCATTTTATTACATTCTACTTTCATTTTTGTAAACAACAATCCTATTATTTTGTTCAAGATCAGGAAGCAAGTAATGGGAATTTAAAAAATAAAATAAACAGCATATCAGAACAAAGTACAACAGAGAGATTATCTACAATGTTTTGAGAGAAAGGAATAGAGAGGAATCAAACCTGATTCCAACAATAATGGCAGTATACAACTAAATGGAGTTTGGGAAAATCAATTGGTCAACCTAGGAGAAAAGTGCACCAAATATGAAGACCATGGAAGCTTAGCAATATTTAGTAGAAAGACATTAAGATGCAGACCAGCAAAGTTTAAGTATATGCTACACGGGAACTGAAAATACATGACAGGTACGATGCAGCTATTTTGGTATGGTGAAGCTGAAACCAGCACAGATATACAAGATGACTGGACTGATGTCTACTTAGTGTCAGGTTAACTAGATTGTGATGAGAAGTTCTGTAGAGTTAGTCAGGTTCCATTTATGGAATAGGAAAATAAGGCAAATCTGTTCAGTTTGGCAGATTATTAAAAAACAAAACATACCTCATGATGAAGGAACATCTCTATAGAGATCTAAGAAATGCAAACACAAGGTGAAGGAAAAGAAATTATAAAGGATAACATGTGGATATGGAGCTAGCATGAAGAAACCAGGAATAATGCAAAAGAGAAAAATTAACTGAAACATGTAGCACATGTTCTATTCAATTTAACATGTGCATTGACATTCAGTGTGGAGTGTCACTATATGGTGAGGCTGGTTTATAATGACTGGCAACTGAGGAGTAGCTAAAGATAGGATAGTCACATGTATTCCTCAAGGGGGGGGGCGGGGAAAGCATCAGTGCAAGAACCTCTAAGGATCTAAGAATATGGAAATGGGATAGAAGTCTGGACAAATCTTGAGGAAATATACTTTATGGCGATATCCGACAGAGGAAAAAAACATTGGGCTGGTCAGTTCTAATAACTCTCTTATTTTTTTTCTGCCTATATGAGTACAAGTATGTTTGAGTAATTGTATTTTTATTTTAGATTGCAGAGAAATGGCAATGAGAATGGAAAAATAGATAAAACTGCTTGAAACATAATAGGCCCAAATTGCAAAGGTCATATGTAAAAAGAGGTGTAAATTGGCAAGTGCCTGTGAGTCTAAGGAAGTGAGTAAGCCTGAGGGAGTCTAAGTCAATCTAAGGGAATCTACATTGGCTAGTACATATATGCAAGGCCTGGAAGAAAGCATAAGTTAAACCATCTGAGCCTTCCTCTAAATTTAGATGCCTTCTGGCAAAATTAAGAAGTGGTCTGTGCATGATGAAACAAGGACTTTCTCCCTGAGTCCTTCTCTTCACTTTTATTTCCATTAGACCTAGGCTGTGAATAAGATACATCAGTTAGTCTATTTTCCTCTTAAGACAACTTTCAAATGTTTCAGTAAGATGAAGCCAACTTATGGGTAAGTATACAGATATCAAGAACTTTAATGAACTATCCTGTTCATTAGATTCACTACAGGACAGCTAAAACATAGTGATGACAAGAGAAAACTACAGCTCAGTAGCTGAACACATGCTTTGCATTCATAAAAGTTCAGGGTTCCAGTCTTAAATCTCAGGACTGAAACGGATCTCTGCTTAGAACTTTAAAGAATTGCTGCCAGTCAGAGTAGGGAAGACTGGAGTACTTAAATTAAAAGTATGGTTGGGTATAAGGGTAGGTCACATATACATTCAAAGCACCTAAAAATCAATGCAGGTTAATAGAAATGAATATACAACATTAAAGTCCATATGGATCCTAATAATAAGTTTGCCAAGGCAATTTATAGAAAATGATGGTGCTCATGTTCATTTGTCTACAAAGTTACACTAAATAAAATGACCCATTCTGTAGAACTGAAACAATTCTTCCTTTAGCTTACCAAAATGGATGTGTATATTTCCCTTGTGAACAAATTTACATACTAGTCAATCTAATTCAGGATAGAATCTAAGATGACAGCAGCATCAGTTGAGGCAGTGAAAGAAGAGGCGAGGGAAGTCACCTTGAGGAAAAAATCCTATGAGAAGAAATGAGCCCAGAGGGAAAGAGTAAAGCAACGGTCATGAGGAAAGTACTCTGGTAGTACTTTACAGGCACCAACTTACAAGCATTAGGAATGGAAAGCAAAATCATATGCAATATCCAACTCCAGCTGGTAAGGCACACCCAGCCCAGTGGGAAATGAACAGAAAAGCCCAAATCTAAGTCAACACTCAATTCAGAGACAGACTAAGAGTGCCAAAGTTCCCTTATGCATCTCAGACCCTATTGGACAGGAGACTTTAAAGAGCTCCTGTACAAGTTCTTGAAGATATTAGGCAGGACTTGGCCCATTTACCTACCAGCTGATCTCTCGAACCACTTTTCTTAGCCCTTGGCCCAATCATTTTCCATGATTCCTTATAAATTTGGAATTATTCTGCCGTATTAATAAGGGTGGGCCCAATAATTTCCACAGGATCAAAAGTGTTTAAAAAGCTTTCTTAGGAATTATTTTGTTGTTCTTGTTTATAAGAAGGCATAAGCAATGGAGGCCATTGAAATATTGAGCCAAGCCTCTGTTTATTATCAAATTCCATGTGCTGGGCCCTTTGTTTTGTCCATTTTTTAAAAAACAACATTGTTTCACTAAAGTTAACATTAAAAGAATCAAACTTCATAAAAGATTAAAAATCCATCTTTTCTTTAGGTTTTAAATGTGTCACCTTAAAAGTGCTAGTTAACAGGTTTTAAACTGCATGTTTTATTACAGATGGCTTAACTCAACCTTTTAAAATCCAGGCTCTGTGTAGTTCACTTAGCACCATTAGACTGTCAAATTCTCACTGCTTACTTTTTAATAAAGAACAACTTATAGGGTTATACTTTGGAACAGGAATAGTACTGAACCGCATTTATCACATGTGCTAAATATAACAACCTGTGAAGGATGTTTCATGTGCTATTTCCTCCAGAGATCAAATTCAGAGAGATGAAATCTGAACTTCCTTTGGATTTCGTGACGAGTCAATAATGGAACTGATACATGATCCTGTTGCATTTTAGAAATAGGAAGGATGTGTGAATTCTGAAAATCAATTCTCTTACATTCCTTTAAGTCCACACTTTATAGAGTTCCTGTATAACTGAAACTGTTAAGTGGCTTGCTTGAATATCAGAATATATGCTGAGAGGAAAGGGAACTGTCTGAATCTGAGAAAGAAATAGTCGTTCTAGACTTATATTCAAGTCTACAATCCACATATAAGGCAGTTGAGAAATGCTGTGAGTAATGGCTTGCTGGGGAATTCTGGGAGCAAGACTTTCTGTCTGAATGATTTTTGTCTAAACATACATTGGATTGCACATTGAGCTGTGCTCTAGTTCCATTAAAATCACTGGGATTTAATCATGACTGAATTGTCCCATAGATTTCAGTGGAACTAAAGGATAACTGTCCTAGATATTCTTACTTGGAATAAATCCTTCTGAGATCATGACACGATCCTGCGCCCAGGATTGAATGCTGGACCTAGATCCAATCCTTAATAACGGGGGGCAAGGAGGAGCATGCTAATCTAACATTCTGATATCCATATTAACAAATAAAAGCTTAGCAATGCACATTTGTGATTTATTTAAATAGACTGCTTCTCCCAAATTTTTGTGATTCTAGGCAATTCAAACACACACACACACACGGAGAGAGAGGTTGAGAGTAACTGAGCAAACAAATGAGCAGAGGTTCTAAGAGTTCCTATAGATCAATATCTGGCATAGTGAAACAAGCCCTTGTAAAAGCGTTGGGGTACCAAACTGGAATCAGTGTGTAAGATATGATGCACCACTTGGTCACTTTTGCCTCATTTCTGGAAGGAGAGCAGGATGGCTCGAAGTAATCACAGGAACCCGTCTATTTCCAAGTGAGAACCCAAGTTCTGTACATAGACAAGCATGGAGTATTGACCTAACATGGTGCTGGATTTTGCCAAGTCATTTCAGAGCTCCATATAAGTCACGCTAAATCCAAGCAAGTCCATGTAAGTGGTTTGTGGATTTGACAGAGAGTCTGGCATGGCATGGGATAAATGCAGAGGTTTGACATACTTATAGAACCATCCTCTGTTGACTCAAAAGTATGCCCACTGAGTTCAGTGGGACTTATACCCAATAAGAGTGAATAGGAGTAGAGCTTGAAATCTACTTTCTTTAAATGAGCAGCTTTTTAAATTGACACACACACACACACACACACACACACACACACAATTTTCTACATAGTACATGAAATAGAGGGCTGTGTCAGTGGAGCTGTTACAGCAGCAGCAACAACAACTATTTCTACATTAGCAATTATGGGTGTAGGTTATGGATCTACAAGGCACATCTGCTCACTGGTATGAAAGTACAGCTTCCTTTCCCTTAGTCGACAACTTGGTTAGTATTTAGGTCTCCCAGACTGATGAGTAAGCTGTTGCTTAAATAGGATAAGGAATAAATGACCTCAGATTGAACATCTCCTTGAGAGCAGGCACCAAAGAGAAACTTTTAGCCTCTCTGTTATATTCTGAGGAGAGTGCCATAGTATTCTGAGTGTTAGGAATACAGGTATTGTTTCAAGAGGCTCAGGGCAACTGTGGAAAGGGAACAGCCTGATAAAAGTGTTTGCTCTCTGGGTCAAACTCTGGGTTCATTTCAAGACAGGTGGCTCCCCTGAAAATGGCACAAGGTTGGGATCGGTTCGGAATTCACCTCAGTGCTTTAAAAGCAGGTCGTCAGCTCTTCAAGAAAAGAAAGAAATTGTGGTGATTTTCTTTCTGTTACATCCAGAAAAATACATGTTTTCATGTATGAATATGTAGCTCAAACTGTATTTGACAGGCTCTCTTACAGGCAGCTGAGGCAGACGTTTCCTCTGGGATCAGATCTCACATTCCAAGGCCAGAAAGCAGGAAATGGACACCATTTCAGAAACAAAATAAAACATAAAAACCATACCCCACCATTTTTGTGATCTCTCTTTCCAATAAGGTGGTTGCCTGACCCGCCCAACAACACCTTATAAAAACTTCCTGTGTAGAAGAAGCAGGTGCAGTATTCATACGTTTACTGCAAGACAGTTCAGCCCATTCTAAAGTCATACAAATATAAGGTCAGGACTGGGCTGAGGGAATGGCATCATTGTAATGTTCTCGGTTTCTGGATATTTTAAAACTTGACTGAAACCTCATCCTAAGTGAAAAACAGCCCTGTGACATTTTGAAAGCCACTATATTATCCACCACAGGAAATTACCCACAAATCAACAAACAGAATATTGTCTTAATTCAATTAATTAGCCCCATTTCAAAGAATGTTGTTTCTTATAACAGCAAAAGAAATAGTTCTTAATATTCTCTCAGGACCTAACCATATGCAGCAAAGAGCAGTAAAGAAAATTTGGGGTTCTTTCTCTTTTTTTAAAAGTTCTGCTGGGAGATGGACTGACACAAATTTAGATTGTGACCGCGTCACTGGGACTGAGGAGACAATTGATCTATTCCTGTTTCATTCAGTTAAAGGTTCATTCCTTAGATAATGATATAACTGGTTTTGTTTAACAAATTGGAACACATATACATATTGGCAATACAGTTTATTTCACTTCATTATATTTTAGGGGTCATTGTATAGTATTTTCAGATAGGAAGTACCATAATCCTAAATGTCTCTGCTCAGAAGCAGGTCCCACCAAATTCTATTGGTAAAGGTGTCTAGGATTAAAGTCCATATATCTTAATAGTACTTTTATAATCATTTTACATTTTTAGAACAGCCTTTGAAAAGTGGCAGAGGTTTGACACATGTCAGGCAACTGGTTTAATTCATAGAACTATTCTGTAAACAAATATATATATATATATATATATATATATATATATATATGGCATACCAGGAGTTTTGCTTCTTTCCTGTTTTTGTCACCCATTTCTCCACTTTCTTTACACTCTGCCAGTACCATGCCATGAACTGAATTGTCCCCTATTCCTATGGATGCTTTGATCTTAAAAAACAGGCAGCCAGCCAAATAAACAAAACTGTGAGCTGTCTTTTTTCTAGGCATCCATCATCACATCTGAATTGACATAAAACAACTGTATAATTGAGTGATCATTACCATTTATACATAACTAGTCCATTGTTGCATTTAATCTGATTACACAGGATTTTCTGTTCATAGTAAATTGAAGAATAATATATCACATCTGAAACCTTATAATTTTGTCTTTATTTTGTTAAAAAATGTGTGTGGACAGTCCCTCTTTTTCACTATATTTGGATGGAATAGAAACATATCTATTTCACCATCTCCTTGGTACCATATGGCAATTGGTACCTCTGTCACAATGTAGTGTACACAGTTTGGATGAAACTTTCTTCAAGGTTCTTTAGGATGCTTCCAGAACGAACAGTTCATAACATCACCAAAAGATCCTGTGCAACTCCTGTCTTTCCTTCCACAGTAAATTATATATATATGGAAGCTTCCAATATATATGGAAGCAGTGCTAGAAAAATACAGAAGAGTTAGAAATGGAAGACACCAACATCTGAATCACCATAAAGCTCCAAGAATAAATCCGGGCAATTGCCCAATAAAAGCTTTGCCTGGAAGCATCCATAGAACATATACAATAATGGATATATCAAATTTACAAATGTGTTTGTACACAGTCACTGTCGAATTACTGGTGCTGTCAAGTGTGTGCTATTTCACACATAAATAGGTAGCTGTCTAGAAAATAACAACTCCTGTTCTGTTGGGTAGAAGATGAGTATGTAGTACAATGGACATAATCCAACACATAATAAAAGTTCTGCTCTTAAGTGATTTGATTTTAGTGGCTTGAATCCAGACACCCTCATAATTACTGTAGGTACATTCAAACAATTGGCACAAGGGAGTTAGGACTAATTGCAGTTTAATTAATTTTATTGGATCTACAGTAAGTATGGCTAATTCAGGATCCATACTTGTGTTTAAGTATGCTGAACTTGGCATTCAGCTTTGGCCAGCATGTAGGAACCTACTCTTCATTCTCTAGCAAGTTATGCCTTTAAATATAATCATTAGCATATCAAATTTGTCTGTCCTATTGAACAGCAAATGTTCAGATAGCAAATGTTTTATCGGGTTTTTTCTTACTCCAATTTCATAGCTTTCAGTCACTTTTAATTGTTGACTAACAAAATGTTCATAAAAGCTGACCAGAAATTTATGAACATGGATGTGCTACACTGGCTCTTCTTCAGTATATGGGTAGGTAATATAAAAGAAATGTATATTTGTGATCAGTTTGCAGATACAGAATAAGAGCTACTATCAAAATGAAAACCCTGTTCCTGGATTAAGGGTGTGATCCTATGCACATTTGGACTGGAAAGAAAACCTACGAATCCCAGCATGCCCTTCCAGCCACAAGATTGCACCCGATCTAGTATTTTTATGTAGAATCCAATCCTGAGTCTACGGGCATTAAGGAGAAAGCAGGAAACAAAAGTACAAGGAAGAAAGATGGTAAGTAATAATTAGATGTGGACAAATCTGTTTCATTTTCTTTAATGTTTTCATTTTCCAATGCACCAATTTGCTCCATTGTTCTATTTTTTCATTCATTCGCAAGTGCTTTTTTCAAGCAGTCCCTTTGAAAATTCATACTAACTTTTAGAATAAGCAGTTTTCCATAATATGTGCCAATTTATATGCTACTTTCCCTAATAGCACATTTTGATAGCTTTTTTTGTATCAGAGAACTGCATTGCAAAATTCAAAGATGTGAGAAAACTAAAGAATAATTGCATTCTTGTTCAAGTATTTGTTCAAGAAATGAAAATTCTGTTGGCTTATAATTAAATGTGATTCAAACTCATTTCTTCTGCTTCTGAAGCAATAATACCAGAGAAGGAATAATAGATACAGTAGGCAAGAATCAGGAATGTTTTTTGTACAGAACAAAACAAATGAGGCATTTTTGTAGGGATTATGAGGAGTATAAACCCAGGCAGCAGACACACTTAGATTCAAGTTATAGGATGTACCTGAACATGCTTTACTGTGGTCTTACTTGGTGCAATCCCCACTTAGATCCAGACTAAAATGCACTAAGATAGAAGGATTAAACCTTGCCTCCTACCTGTTGTCCCTCTGGAGTGAATGGAGGGTTTTCTTTCTTTTAGTCATCATGTGTGTATATTTCCAGTGCAGGTCACTAGAATTCATTGCTCTCAATTTTGTTTGGAACAGGTCAAAATGTGATCTGTGAAGCCAATTTCTTCACTTTCTCTTTCCCATGGATGGACAGATAGCAATAAGCCGTGGTAAACATCCATGTGGGCTATAAATGTTTAAAGGCTGTGTAAGACAACACAAGAACAATTTGCACAATCACTGACTTTTAGCTTTTCACTTCCACTGCCTGCTTATTTTCCTCAGCCCATTACAGTTTCTTTATATTCAGCCCCAAAAAAAGAGGTCATGTGAGAGTTCTATCTCTGGATCACCGTATGTTTTTCGTCAGACTACTAGAAATGTTCCAAAACATCAAAAAAAAAATGAAAAATGAAAATTACACCATACTTGTTTGGGTTTTTTAAAAAGAGCAAAGCCAATTGTGGACTTTGCCACTGACCCTCACGACCCATCCCTATGATTATTTCCAAGACATGATGCTACAGGAAAATCAGCACTTGGATGTCCACAATGTTTGAAACATCAATACTTTATGAGTAACAAATGTGCTGTTACCTCTATTCAGTGTTCATTTAAACCAGACCTTGCCTGCAAAAGCATCATTACTGCATTCCTGGGATATGTGACCCAAGGAAACACCATGTGCTCATAAATGTGCTATGTTCCACCAAGCTTGAGCTGCTGCGTTTGCTAGACAACTGAGTCAGTTCCAAATCATCTAGAGTTCAACCAGTGGATATACCATCTGACCACTCCTGTCCTGAGCTAGCTAGACCGATGGTCAGACTTGGATAGGGCAATTTCTTATGTACCTTCTGAAAGAGCAACGGCTGCAGCTGCCTTATACTAAGTCAGGCTAGTGATCCATCTAATTCAATACTGCCTACTTGGTAGAGAATGCTCTGTGCCTTCTCAGACTAGAGTATTTCCCACCTCTGCTTGGAGATGCCCAAGACTGAAGCTGGGACATTGTACCTAAACACATACACCCCATCCTCCGAACTATGGCTCTTCACAAATGGGAATCTGCATGCCTGTGTCACACTATGTGGTTTGAGGTAAAACTACTGCAGAAATATAAATTCAAAGATAATAGAAGAAATTAGAAAGACCACTGTACCAAAAGAATTTGACACATGTGCTAACCCCCAAAGAAAAGAAAATGGAGCAAGTCTTGCTCTTTGCATTCCAGGTTTTCCTGGAGGTTTTTCTACTCATACAGAAAAGAAAATGTGGGAAATGTCTTTGGCTCAGCAGTTCTGGAGGCTATTTTCCTCCCGTTCTATGGTTCAGATATATCCTAAATTATTCACCAGCACCAGTGTGATCAATTACTCCTGTGTACCATGTAGTGAATGAAACTCTTTTGGGATATGGAAATATTCTCATCATACTACACTCTAGCCTTTCAGACCTGCAAGAGCAAGTGTGTGTGTATGTTGCATTCAGTGCCAAATCACTGTGGAACGTTCTTGAAGCACATACCTGTAGTCCACCAGCTAACTGTTAGTAAAAGAATATGTCATTTTGGTTAAACTGAGCTCCCTTGAAGTGGACGTGGTCCCCAATCCATGGGAGCTTTTCTCACACATAGCAAGTGTGCATAGCAAGGATGATCCATCAACCTTCTGCCTGGTATGGATGGAGCTGGGGGACCTTCTCCAGGGGCACAATTCAGGTTCAGAAAAGCTTCACTGACAGGCAGGGCCAGAGATATACTGAGGCAGAGCTAAAGGCCAAAGAGTTATGGCAACAAATATCGTAAGTACCAGCACATTTGAGCTTAAATATAAATTAAACTGAGAGATGGTGTCGGTGGCTGGAGAACTTGGCTGGGGACCTGGGAAATCTGCATTCTAGCGGCATTTGGCCATGAAGCTCACTGAGTAATTTTGAAGCAGACACTCTCACCCAATCTACCTCACAGGGTTGTTGTTCTGAAGATAAAATGGAGCCCTATACACTGCTTTTGCTTCCTCACAAGAAGAAAAATGTGGGGTATAAATGCAATGTGGTGATGATAAGAGCTTTAGGAGAGGCATTTCAACCTTTTAACATGTGGAAAAAACTACACAAAATCCAGGAAACCATCAGAGGATCATTGCTTTCCAAGGGTGCCTTTGGAAAAAAAACAGGAGGCCCAAAAGGGAAGGGAGTAGCCTATATGCAGGGTGTGTTGTTGTGTCATGCAAGTTGGCCCACTGTGTCCTTGGCAGAATAGAGTCAGGGATATAGACAAAAAGGGTTTCCCTCACACTAAAGGAGTTTCCCTCTCCCATGTACTCATGCCCTAGAAAGGGTTACTCCTTGAACACACAAAAGTAAATTTCATACAGCTATAGAGACAAGTATAGAGACACTCATCTTGTTGTTATAGGCTAATATCATCATCAGTTCTTTTAATATTTTGTTTGACATGTTAGAAGTGTGACTACAAAAGGGAAGTAGTTTATCATAAAAGGAACTGTAGAAAGTGATAAATTCATTTATAGTATAAATGCTCAGAAAAATTTAGAAAGTCACAAACAGAGAATACTGAATGTTCAATGGACAATCCGAAACTGCATTTGTTCTATTCTGGCAGACATGGCTCTGAGCTCATTATTTTTCCATGGCTGTTACAATGTGCTAACAGATTTTATAAGTATCTGTTTCAAAGATAGCATGAGGTAACTGCCTGCACTTAGAACCCCGTTAATTTAGTTTACATTGATACCTGTCTTTCAGTAAGATCCAGGTTTACTGCTATCTCATATCTCCGGAGTCTGGTGAGGTAGTTGTGGTGGGCAAACTCTGCTTCTAACTCTCTGATTTGTTCTTTGGTGAAAGCTGTTCTTTCTTTTCTTGGTTTACTGTTGACTTCAGATTTGTAATTTCCCTCTTGAGAATCTGAAAGAAAAACAAGATCACATCAGGGGTTATGGCAAACCTAGGCTTTATTGGAAAGCGAATGTTACAGAGGAAAATAGTATTAATAGTAATAAGTCTCAAACATACATTTTCTGTATTGTAAAATTATTGATACAGATGGGAATGCTTATACAAAGGGTACAGTATCGCAGCTACGGCTGATAACTGTATACTATTGGAGTAACTGGTAAAACTGCTGCTCATTTTAATAAATCAGGAATACTTTGTTGAAGTTAATGACCTCATGTGGCGATCCATCTCTGTAGCAGTAGGCTGCTGGTCTTATGAGTATCTATGTTCACCATATCATGAGTGTTAGAGCTTCCATATACATACACAGTATTGTTTCCAAAAACCAGAGAGCAGTTATTCTTCTGTATTTCAATATGTTGCCCCCTATGGTGTTAAGTGGATGATTTAATATCCTGATTAACACATGACTGGGTCTGTGAGGAACTGAAGTAATACAATCTGTGTCATGTCCTTCTGTACTGTAATTTGCATAGATATTGCGGAGAGAGGCTATTAGCTTTCTTCTAAGAATGATGAATTCTCCTAGGACCATCTTCCAAAGAACTGGTATTCTTCTGCTCAAAGCATTATTCAATTCTATAATACTGAGAATTTTAAAAAGAAAAATAATTAGAATTAGTAAAAATAATGTTATCCTTTTATACATTTTTATCTATTTGTTCTTAGAATTCTTTGCACTAAATTATTTTTGATCTTTGACATTAACAAATCATTATCTTGTCTTCACCAAGTTGTGCAACACATGGTCAGTCTGGTCAACCTTAGCCAGGGAGGATAAGCCTATTAACGACCACTAGTAATGACAGCCAGATATTAACTCCAGTAAAATATGTAATCAGGAACATGACAGGAAGGATGCTGCCGAGTTCATGCTCTGCTTTTATGCTTCTTGTAGGCATCAGGTGGACAGAATACTGGACTTACTAGGTCTTAAATATGATCCAACATAGATCTTATTTTCATATGTTCACCAATCACCAGTATGACATAGTGCATTACATGACCACTCCCAGCTTGGAAAAGGAGAGAGCTGAATCCAGATTTCCTTGGAATGCAGTAAATATTAGCTGAAACCAGACTTAGCCAAGTTTGGAAAATTAAATTAGTCAAGGTTAGACAAGCTTGGAGAATCCTATTAGAGCTTGGAGAATCCTATTAAGTTTAATCAAGCTTGGAGAATCCCATTAAAATCAGTAGGACTCAAGATATTCATGATTTACTTGTTCCATTGAATTAAGTGGGTCTACTCTAAACATAATTAAGTCTGGATTCAACACCATAAATTTGGTTGAACATTGCATGTGATATTAGGAACTCCAGGTATGGCTTTCACTGCTGGAGGCTCAGACTGGACTTGGGAACCATATGGAAAATTACATTTATTTATTTATTTTACAAATGTATTTCAAACAACCATCATACAGCCACCATTCATTAATGCTGACAGCTTCAGAAATAAATGGCATTTACTTATTTATTACTATATGCATATATGCTATTAGCATTATGCTTTTTTATGTAACTGTTACTTGGGATCAATCTATAAAGGTCTTTTTAAAGCTTAAACCATTTTTAATTATTTTTCTGAGCATTCTTCAAAATACTCTTTCTAAACATTCAAAATTATAGTCTCTCAGTGCTTCAATGCAGTTAGTCTGTACTCTAAAATAATGAATTGATTACATAAGACTGGACCTTTCTAGGATCCATTTCCCAGAACAACGTTTAAAATCTAGCTTATTGCTTTCTAATTATTAGTTGATTCCTGTTTCCATTTAAACACTTCCATGTTAGAAAAACTTGTAGCCTGTGACAGGGGACGGACATAATGGGAGTTCTATCTATGTAGGAAAATTACCATGTGCAAAGTGGCCCTAATCAAACTATGACCCGTGTATCAGATTTCCCTGCCCACCCAATTTTTTTAGCCATTTGTTTCTAATCTTGGTATGTCGTATGCTGTAATTCCAAAATTAGCTAACGTTCAGCATGAGAATCACTAGTCAACTTTTGGCTTCATCAACCATCTTAAAAATGTCACAGATAAATTCACACTTCAGCTGCTGATTTAAATAGAAACCTGCATCAACTTCCAAGCAGACAAGCCCATAAGCAGTCTCATTATGACTTTCTCTGAAGGATGAGTCACTTGCATGCCTGAGATTGCCTTGCTGGCCACAGAGCCCAATAACGACAGCTAGAACTTTGAAGAGACAATGAGAATGATTTGAATCCAAGTTTACCAGCTGCTTTGGGGAAAGTCAAAAAGTTTTCCTTTTCATTTTAACACGAACTACCAAGTTCTTTCAGTCATCATTGCTACTAGTGCTAAAATAACTGGAAATGGCTTTGATGGAAAGCTTGTGTCGTAACACATAATTTTTAGAAAGGTATACATTGGCAAGGGGCATAGAAATAAATTTTGCAAACCTAAAAGACAATATGCTTAAACTGTAGCCTGAAGAATCAAAGCAAGAAGAAAATCTAAAGGAAAAATCCTCAGCCATATGTCACACATGAATAAAAAGCTTGCCATACTTTCAGAATATCTGGCCATAGCTTGTCACAGCTGCCCAGGAAAGAAGTGTAGCTCACCCTGCTAGGATGGTTCCTTATATGAATTTGGTGTAAAGATCTGCTGATCCTCTCCCATCCTGCAACAACTACCATGGCATTCTGTGTGAAACAAGAAAGACAGAGCCAGAGAGTGCCATCCTGTTTGCCTCTGAACAAGCTCCAGAACAAAGCTGTGCCTGCTTTGTAACAGTGGGCAGACAGCCCTGTAGGCCTGAGGTTCCTTGCAAGAGGAAACAAGTCAGGGCTTAAATGCAATAATAAAACTAAAAATCAGCTCTGAGCTAATTAGCACGACACAACTGTGTATGATGGGTTGCCACCCTTGTTTGTTTCAGGATGGCTTATTGTGGTGTCTGAAGTCAGTGCTGTTTCCTTAGCATGCTAAGTTAACCACACAGAAGCCATGCTGAGAACCTAGACATGTTGTTGGGTACTTCATGGTGGCTTGCTTTCAAAGTGGCCTCTTGAAATGTGTGACCCTGGCAGAGTGGCTAATGGATGGCATGTCAGGAAGAACGACAGACCCTGCTGGCAGGAATGGCAAGAACCTCAGCTGATCCTCACAATCTGCCCAAATCTCCCTCAAGGGGTACAAAAATATTTGATATGTGCAGATCTCCATGAAACTGAAAATAAAAATCAACAAAAAAACCTCTACTATGCCAATGAACACATTTGTACCCATTAGAGCACCAAACTAAGCTGCTGACATTGTGATGCAAAGGTCCATGGGATTCCTGTCTGAAGCCTGTGTGAAGATGCATGGGAAAGTAAGACATTGCAGAGTCCGTGTTCATCTGTCCAGACTAACCAGTGGAACAACGGTGCCATTTGAGGTCCATAAACTCTTAATGAACTATCCATGGTACAAAAGCTCAATCCCAAAAGAGGTTCAGCACCATGGATAGCTCACTTAATGCTTCAGCTGAAGCCCAGATAAGGTCTTCTAGTCCACTGACACTGAAGCCAACAGCCAATGCTGGAAACAACCTGTGTTAGTGATTGGCGACCAACCCATCATGGCTTTTCAGTGTCATTTATTGAGATGTACAGACCAACATACCGACTCATTTGGTTACCCTCTGTAAAAAATGGTATTGTAGAACTGGAAAAACATGTAGAAAAGGGCATTCAGCATCATCAAGGGACTGGAGCACCTTTCCTACAAAGAGCAGACTATAACCTTAAGAGCATTTTGGTTTAGAGAAAGAAGATAAATAAGAAAGTAAGGTTTTTATAAACCAAGGTTTATAAAATTAGGCATGGGACAAAGGAAAGCATAGCCCTCCAGGTGTTAAACGGAAGCTCTCATGTTCCTTCACCACTGGCTATGCTGACTATGGCTCATGGGAACTGCTGTCCAACCACTTCTGGATGGCCACATGTTTCCTGGGGTAGAGAAAGAAGTTGGAATTTTTGTTCTATTCCGTATAATTATAAAATTCACGGTCAACTAATGAAACTGATTTAACAAGTATTTGGGACACCCAAACGGAATGCTGCTTACCCAGTATACAATTCATGTATGAAATTTGCAGTCATAAGATGTGGCATCAGAGGCTCAGAGTGCCTTGTGTCAGTTTGGGCTGATATTCCAACTAAGAGCGGAGTCTTTAGAGTGAGTCTTATGGTACATAGTCACACCCTGCTAACTTTCCATTTGGATTATTTCAATGTATGCAATGGGACGACCTTTAAAAATAGTCTGGAAATTTCAGAAAAATCCAAAGGAAAAGAACTAGATTGTCATCCCACAATGTATTGATTTCTGGACCACATTCAAATTTCTGGTTTTAATCTTTAACATCCTAAAGATTACTTGAAAGATCTCCTCCCATGTTACCTACCTAGGCATTAAGATCACAATTTGTGATCCTCCTTCAGGTGTCCCTGAAGGGGGATGGTGACAAGATTATCAGTGATGTCACCTCATTTGTGGAACACCCACTACAGAGAGGCTCAGCTGTTATGGAATTTCCAGTTCCAGGGGAAGATTTATTTTTAAAAACATTAAGAGCAGTTTTAGTACTCTTATTATGATGTTGATTTAAATTTGGTTTTATAGTGTTGCAATGATTTTATTCTTTTCTGCAGATTTTATCTTGGCCTCATGCTCTGTTTTTACTTTTAATGTTTGCATCACCGGTTTTAAATGTATTGTATACCATGCAGAAAGGTTTGACAATTGGGTAATTGAAAAGAAGAGTAAATAAATAACTATATAGCTTTAATGACTTTGAAAGGTGATCAGACAAATTTCTGGAGGATAAATCATTATCAAATTGTTATTACCCATGATTGTTATATGGAACCTCCACATTCAGAGACCAGTAAGACACGTTGCTGCAGGAATTGACCAGAAGCATTCTATTGTATTCATGTCCTACATCTGACCTTTACAGAAGTAGCCAGTTGGCCACTTTGGATGCTGGAATGTACAGACCAACAGAACTCTTCATAGATCCTGGCAGACTCTTCTCTGGGTATTCATCCTTATCACCCACTTTTTTGCCTTAGGTATATGTGAGAAGTTCATCTTCTTCAGGTTTTGATAAAACAATGTACCTTCAATCCATAAGTGGTAAGAAAAGAAGTTGAGATTAACAACTTTTGGACATGGGAGAAACCAGAACAGACAAATTCATTTATCCTGGCAGAAGGCTTGGGGTGTTTAGCAATTTGAAGTTTGGGTATGACTCCCTGTGTATTCAGCCATGTTTGTGCTACTGAATTTAATAAGGTTGCCTCATTTTTCTGACAGGAGCCCCATCTCTAACAGCTTCATGGCAGGTAAATACAACAGCATTTTCTGCACACTGGAAGTAGCTATATACCTACTGAATTTGGCCAGTGCAGATAGGTGAGAATTTTATTTGGTTCATTGTTTGGTTCCAATCTGCCAAAATTCATACATGTCTTCCTAAAAAGGCTAGAAAGAACTTGAGATTTCACAATGATCAACAGTGGGAAAAGGCACAGCAGACAGATTCATCCATTGCCAAGCTGCTTGCCCGCGGTCCAACTTGTCCCACTTAGCTTTGCCCTGTGGGCTGTCTCCTTGTCTGTTCAGTTACACCTGCCTCAAACCTGCATCCAGCTTGCCAGCTCTGTCACCTCCCTACAAAAATGTTAACTTAGACAGTGTCACACATTCTTCTGCATCTTGGATAAATGACTGTTTAGAAAGTGGAAACTCCAGGACAAGCTTTATGGGTCTTAAGAGTATGCTCATTGATAGAAATGCTGCTGTTGAACAGTTTGCATAGCTTGATTACCAGTGAAAACTGCATTCTGCTCCTTGCAAGCTAAGCTTTTGTTAAACTGCATGCATGATAGTTCACATTTTGTCAGATCAGGGGAATCCTGCCTGAAGCTGAAGCAACCCACAATTTAGAAATCCCTGCCATTACCGGATAGTAACTCTGAACGTTACACTGTAAAAGATTTTTTGGCAGCACTGTTTCTGTCAGCGGCAGTCAGTTTCATTGGCAGACTGGCATATGGGTAAAGTCTGGATTGCTGTTTTATTGCACATTACTGAATATACGTGTGTCCGAAGGCATCTGCTCTTGGCAAAGACCTCCGGACTGAACCATACTCAGCCTGTTCAGTGTGGTGCCTGCATCACCACATCTGCTTGTTGGCTTTATGCTTTCCCTCACCAGTTTATGTGCTTAGGTTGAGACACAGTGAAATCTTTCTACATATAATGAAATATATCTACAGAAACCAAAGCTTGAATATAGTGGTAGAATCCAAACGTGATTCATTTTCATAAAATATTTAATCATTACATTGCATGTTTGAAAGCTATGAACACTCACTCAGCAGAACAGCAGTCAGTTCCATTTTTTGCAATCCCTTTTGCAATTTATTTTTTGAAGGAATTAATTATGTAAGCGTCATATTATTTTCACATTACTTGTCTTTTTCAGAAAATTCTGTGGGGGCTAGGAATGGTGTGAGTTGCAATAAAACACTCTGAAGAGCACCAGGCTGGTAATGCTGAAGGGACTATCATTGTTCCATTGATAGATTTAAAACGGAGGGTGAAACATAATGGTTTATTTGAGTAGTGAAACTGGGATAACTGCTGGTTACACTATTAAAAGCATTGCTTTCCAAGGGCACAATCCTATGCAGAGACCCAGAGAAAAATGTCCTATTGTGGGATTTATTGTTCCATTCACAGTGGATTTCTTCTATCTAAACATGTATAGGATCACACACTCAACCACAGTAAGTTGCAGCATATACCAGATGTCCATTTTTTAAAACAAAAGTGAGCATCTTGAATTATAATATCTGCTTTGCTGAACTAAATCATGCTTATGAATGTTTGGGGTATTAAATTAATTAAAATGTTAGACTATATTTACTTTAATTTAATTTTAAATTTTCTGCCTATTTTAACACATCATAAAATCCAAAATATAAGGCTAGTGCAAACAAAATAAATTCTAAAATTGGAAAGGTATATAGAAATATTAGACACTAACCACAAAGGCCTGGTAACAAGGCTTATACCAGAGAATTATAAAACTTTCAGTGAATATGTTTCCACAAATATCTGGCTTACATTCAGATTTAAGCTCCAATGTTAACTACTTCAGTTGCCCTGCTCAGAACTTCATAGACCTAAAGTTCTAACAGAGATATGCAGGTTATCTGTTTAGGGCTTAAGAGAAAACCCTGAAGCACAATATCTTATTCCACAACTGCCCTGGACAACCCAAAGGTCTTTGCCTTAAATTACTACATTTTTCTGCTCCTTGTGCTTCGAACTCCTTCTCTGGACACCTATTTATTTGATTTATACCACACCTTTCTACCAAAAACAACACAGAAGGTGACTTAGAAAACCAATCTCAAATAGATTAAAACAATAAAGCACATTAAAACGAAATAGACACATTTTCCAAGCCATGTTGGACATTATAGGTCATGACCCATACTTTGAGTTCTACCCAGAAACAAAATGGTAGGTAGTGAAGCTGCTGTAACAAGGGACTCGAGTGTTCCTTCTCTGCAATGTTCTGTAACAGCTAAAGTTTATGAACGGTTTTCAAGGGCAGCTCCAAGAGCATGTATTACAATAGTTCAAGCAGGATGCAACTAAAAATGGGAACAGTTGGTGCACTAGCCTCATAATCACTGCCAAGCCTGTGAATCCAGGTACAGGACTAGATCCAAGAATACATGAAATTGTAAAACTGAGTCTTCAAAGGAAGTGAAACCCTATTTCCTGATCAGCTTTCTAACCAACCAGGAACACTTCTGTCTTGTTTGGACAAAGCTTCAATTTGTTTAACTTCATCTAGTTCATATGGACATCAGGCATTGATTTAGAACCATAACAGCTGCCTTGGGTTTAGATGGAAAGGACATGTTATCAGCATACACCAAACCCCCAGACTCTGGACAATTTCTACCAGTGGTTTTATGAATATGTTAAATAGCACAGGGAAAAAGATGGAACTCTGAAAGGCCTACAGCCCCTGCAGAATTAAACAACCACAGCATTAGAAGTCCCCTAGCACCATCTTCTGAGCTAGCCTGTCTAAGGAGGACCAGAGACACTGTATAAGCAGGGCTTTCCAGTCCCACCGCTGACAGATGCCCCAGAAAGATACCATGGCCAGTAGTACTCAAGGCTGCTGAAAGGTCCTGATGAACTGGGAGAGATGCATTCCACTCACTCAGTTTGTTGCACAGATCATTCACAGATCATTCACTGAGGTGACACAAATGCTTTCCATCTCATAACCAGAATGAAATGGATTTAGGTAATTCATTTCATCCAGAATTCTTGGAGCTCAAAAGACACCACATGTTCCATCACCTTGCCTATGAATGGAATAGGAGACTGGCTAAAAATTACCCAACACAGTGGGGTTCATGAGTGTTTGTTTGTTTGTTTGTTTGTTTGTTACAATTGTCTTCCCACTGCTTTCTGTAGGTAAGAAGGAATCACACCTTGCCATAAAGTGTCATTGGCTATTGACCTTACCCACAAGTCAATTCACCTTCCCCATCCCACTGATGCTTTTATAAGCCTGGAAGGACAAAGGTCCAACACAGAGGTGTTGGACCCTTGTCACATCCTCATGTCTAGTTTGGAAAGTATCCATTATAATAGGACAAGTAGGAGCCAGAGTGTCATCTGCTGGACCTGTATCAGCTGAGGCATCCAAGCTGGCATGAGTATGATAGAACGTATCTGCAAAGTGTTGGGCACATCAGCCATAGTGAACTATGGATTAGTCCAGTTCTTTTTCTTGCAGACAGAGCAGGCCTCTGACCAAAAGCTGGGTGACTATGAGCAAATGCAATTGTGGCAGAGCTACAATTCTTTTGCTGTCATCATTGCCACAGAATAGGCTTTCAAATGAGCTCTAGCCTATGTTCAATCAGTTTGTTCCAAGGTTTCTGCCACCATTGCTGTAGCTGACGTGCCACTCATTCCATTGTCTCCAACTTCCAGGAAAACTAAGCATTTGTTTAGCTTCACTCTGTGGAATTGTATGCCCAGGAGCATCATATCATCTGCCCAAGCCATTTTGCTGTTCCAGAGATCAACTGGTGTTTTAACAGAAATGCCTGCTTCTGGACAGAAAAATCCTCCAAAACCATACAGATCCAGCAATCCTTTAGGGCAGACCATCTTAATAACATTCCTCACTCCTGCAGGGGGTTTTTGTTCAAGCAAGTCTAAACCCCATCAGGTAGTACTCTGTCCATGACAATAAAACTATAGAAAGTTCCTTTGCCCCCAGATCACTACCATCCTACTCCATAAAGAAAACAGGATTGAAAGTGTGAATGCTGAGCAAGTTGAGCCAAATACTAACCCAAGGTTGCCATGGAATCCGTGAAGTCATTCATGGATTCCCAACAAACCTGCATGGTATCCCCACTCTTTATTCCTTTCCCAAAAATGTACCTCTTCCATGAATCCTTTGGTTTAGGCTTTTTCTCTGAGGCAGATCTAAAATGGACCAAAGGTTCTATAAACATTTTCTGTCTCCCTTGGGTTCAGTTTTCAGAAAGAGCTGTTCCTTCACCCCAATATCCTGAGTGAGGACAATGCTTCAGTAGACTTTTGTGATCTGATGGGAAAAGTAATACTATAATATCAAAACACAAGCTGTGTGATCCCTGTTCATTTGGATTAAAGGTCAGCCAAAAGTGGCACAGTGAAAAATAGTTTTGCAAGAACAAGCAAGAAGGACATTGAAGAATCACAAATAGCAGAAACATTGTAAACATATGGGAGGGCAAGCACTGCAGTCCTCCTACAAACCTTCCTTTCAAACCATAAAATGTTGTTGGTTTAACATTCAAAACATTCAAAACATCAGTTCTCATTCCCTTAAGAAATCACTCCCAAATTCTTGTTAATGGCATTTTACATATCTTTCCCTGTTACCCTTGCCTCTGTCTTACCTCCTCTCCCACTGCTGTCCCCCTTTTATTAAAATTTGGATTATAAGCACGCTGGGCAAACACATGATATGGTAATACATATTAGAGAACATTTCACCATGTCAAAAATGCTGCTCCAGTGATTATAGAGAATTTCACCTGTGTTAATATATTTAGCAGCTAAAATGAACCAATGGGGAAAGGAAGTGGAAATTTAGCAAGTACAGGTTCACCTCCCCCATTCCTAAGAAAATCTGTCTATCCATCCATCCATCCAGTAGACTTTTGTCCCATCCCACTAGCCATAAGGCTTCCTTTTAGACCTACTGCCCACAGCTGATTGAAAAATTGCCCCCTAGGGAACACATGCCATCCTAGAAGCCATTTTACAGATGCTCGCTGCCTGAAATCCATGAGCACTGTTTGCATTATATGATGGGTACAATTTGTCTGGTCTCGGTTACCATTGACCTGTCTAGCAAATAAGCTACCTCTGGCAAAACAGGATTCTAGTGACAGCAATGCCTGCTCACTACAGCATAGTTCACTTCTTTGACAGAGATGAGGTTGATGATGCTAGAATTTCACTTACTTCAATATAACTTTGCAGTAAACAGCATAGAATATTCTGGAATTACCAACTGTGGAAAATATGGAGTTTAGCAGATGCATGAGTATTAAGAAGTACACATCTAAATGTTATTTGCTTCCCCTCATCCATCACACATTTCATTTTGCTCCCTCTTATCATGAACAACTCTTTCTGCATCATTTTTAAAATTAAAACCAATTATTTAAGTTAGACTTTCAATTTGCTGCCTCTGTAAAGTTTGACTGTTTTGATTTCCACAGTAGTACATTATGTTTTGCTAGAATTCTATTCTCTTCCCCCACACCCTCTGGCAGTTTCTAACAGCCAACTAGGAGATTCCAACACTTTTTGACCTCGGGATCTAAATTCAGTATCACCTGAACTGGATTCCCTTTGGTGGAAAATGGGTGGGGAAGCTGGAGGAGAATTCTGGAAGGTTTCATGTCAGCTTCCATCTGTTTTGCAGCTGTTGTTACTGAGGCAAAACTCCTCAGTTTTAGCTCCACTGCCTATATCCTATGCCAAATGGTAGGTGTAGCTGCAAAAGAAGAAAACAAGTCTGCAAGGGCCCCATAATACACTCCCTTTCCCCACATAATAATTTAAGTATTAACATATGGTATATAACACCTGCAGTTAAAGGGAAGCATTCTGTATAGTATGTATTGTTCTCCACACTCACTCCAAGTCGTATGTATTTTCATAAAATGCAGATGAATGATCAGGTGATGGTTTATTTGATAGCCTTTATTCAATGAAACTTTTGTTTTATGTGATAAGGCAAACCCAAGTAGACAACAAATATCGGAAACATACCAGGTTACTTCCAAGTATTGTTTTCTCTTCAGATTGTAGATGGCTCACAGGGAATCTTAAATTTAACTAGTATAGTGAGATAAAAGATTGTAACTCTTTATAGAAGGGCATAAGGCTTATTTTAAAAAGGGACTTAAAGTTCTTCAGTTCCTAGGGAAATCTTTTTCTATACACGATGAATGGAAGATTAGAGTAATTAGACAAACGGTCATGACCGTAATGGGGAAAAAGTTAAAGCAGAGTACTGGATTCCAAATTAATTTCTGCCGTTTCAGTTTGGATATCAAAGTCACATGTTTCACTGAGTCAGACCCTTATTAGTACTTTTGTCACGTCCTTTCTCATTCCTTTCCTTTCAAATGTTTTGGATTTCAGTTTCCATCAGCTGCAGCCAGCATTGCCAATGGACAAAAATGCCAGAAGCTGGGGAGCATCAGGTTGGGAAAAGCTGCTTTCATATACCATTGGAATAGGAATAGGAATGAGATCTACCTACTGTTTGTCATCTAGCTACAGTGTTTTTCCTCCTGTTCAGATGAATATCTGGGACTGAAGACTGGCCCCACCTTCTTCTGAAGCTCTTTCATTTGCTATAGTCTACTGCTGGTCCAACCAGTAGGGTTAGAGGGTGCTTCACTTTGTGATGGTTGATAATGGAATCTTAAGACATTTACCTACTGTTATTTAGTTTGTACTTGTTACAGAATGTTTTTAATTTGTCTCTATTACATATGGAAATCTATCACTGTGAGCAGCTTTGACCATATTATATGGAAAAGTGGTATACAAATAATGTGATTGACTGATGTACCTCCTTGGAGCAACCTGTGTACAGCTTTTGCAGATGTCCTATGTGACCCCACTGAAAACAGTTGGCTGCTTACATGTAGATCACGGCACTGGTTGATACTTACATGCAGGGCTTTTTTTGTCATAGAACGCACCGGAACAGCGTTCCGGCACCTGTTTTTGACGGATTTTTCCAAGTGATTGTGAATCGCCCTGTTGGGCGTAGCAGAACGGCGGCAAAAATCATTAACATAGTGCCTGCGGGCTGCTTGTGTGTCGGCGCTGATTCTCGGCGCTGATTGTGAGGGCGCTGCTCAGCTTGGGATCGGTCGTGTGGTCTCGTGCTGAGTGCTTACTGCCAGTGGCGACCATTGTGTAAAAGTGTGACCCCAAGACGTGAGCTCCAGCACTTTTTTTTTTTTTTTTACAAAAAAAGCACTGCTTATATGAGATTCTCTTGTGTGCTTCCCACACATTAGAATATAGAGGTCTTGAAGATCAGCCTTCATGAGCCCTGCATTCCTTCCTGCAAGTATTCTCATGGTTCACAGCAGTCTTCAACTCCCTTTCTTCCTTAGTTTCTTCTGTGGAACTATACATAGACGTTTCCTTGCTCTTCTGCTCTCCAATTCTCCTTCAACTGTACTTGGTCACCACTCAGAAGGGTTGTTTACAGGTTTCAAATATTCAAACCAAACCAAGGCACAGTTCTTGAATATGTTCATTCCAGCAAAACAGCCACATGTTTCACGCATGTAACAATATGTTAGCTAACCTAGACATAAGTTAGCTGACCTAGTGGTTTTGCCTATTTATCATTTCTTGCTCTGTATTTTATTATATTTCATTCATTTGTATCATTGTAAAATAAACTACATGGTAAATGATATAAATGCTATTGAGTACCACGAGATGGAGACACTGGATACAAAGTTAACAAACAAATATGAACCCATAGGGTATACTTTATAATCCAAAATGGATATTCTCTTGTTTTCATGTTGGAAGGATTACTGATGCTCAAGCACTGAAAATCAAACCTTATCAAAAGTCTTCAGAGATGAGGTTTTAATATTGTGACAGATACTGATCAGCTACCTGTATACATGTATTACTACTTACTAGGAAGAAAGGCTAGTTAAAGGACTGAAAGACTGTTGAATAGAAGTTTTATGTAGTTTAGGAAATGGATATGGCCCTGTTTCCTCTGTGGGAAGGAAAAGCTTAAGGGGATATAATCGTTTTGTTGGAGAGAGTTTGAAATAAGTACAAGTGGCCGAAGCAAGCTGACTACCAGTGTAGAAGCTTGGTTGTGGCTTGGCTGCTATTGTGTCTTACATCTTTGGTAAATATACATAGACTTCACTGAAAGAGCACAATAAATACAATCCCTGACTTTTTAATTTCCTGCTGAATTTTGGTATGTATGCTAGCCATCCACATTGGGTATAGACAACTGGGTCATGACTGGCATTAATTGTGATCAATATTAATTTTTCTTTCCTAAATCTCACTCTCTTTCTTTCCTTTCTGCCTCTAGTTTGATTTTAGTCTGAATACATAGTTGGTATTATTTAGAATGGAAGAAGATGCATATTCATATAAACAAGAATGGAAAATAATCTTCTAAACTCTCTATAAGTGCAGTTCTATGTATGTTTAGACAGAAAAATAGTCTTATAACTTCACGCATTCCACCATGAATGGCTGATAAACATAAGGAATTGTGGGGAAAGCAGTTGGAAGGTGGAGTGTTCAAACATGAATACAACTGCAACCTACATCAGCTTGGCTGAAATGCTTGTTTCCAGAATAACTGGGGTGGGGTCAGTGGAGCTTGCAGAAGGGAGTTCTGGTGATCTGTTCGGGAAAGGAGTGCTTCATTTTATTGCCATGGTTATTTTAGGAAGAGCTAGCTTCCTGTTATGCTCATGGTGGGTCCCATGGGTACAACAGAAAGAAGAGAGGCTTAGCAGCAAGTCTGGACATTGTCCAAACTATAGTGTCCAAATGGGACACTATAGGGTTGGAGTATATTTTGGAACGGAGAGTTCTGCAGCTAGTGCACTCTCTCCCTCTCTCCCCCCCTCTCCGCCCCTCTTTCTTCCACACACACAAAGAGAGAGAAATGTGCACACACATGGCTACCAGACTATCATTACATATTACACCTTTGCCACCATTGAAGCAGCTTCTCTTCCAGTTCCCATAGTTATGCTGCACATGGTATGCTACATGTTTGGGGCTAGCAATATTCTTAGGAAGCACAGATGATTTCCTAGGACTAGCAAAGAGTATTGCCAAGAAATATGGGTTATCTTTGCCCCAGTTCCCAGATATATGATCTTTTGATATAATGGTTCATGACTTTACTAACATAGCTGCAATTTAAGCTGTTCCATGAAATCAAATTATGACCCCATATTCACAATGAAGAATTCAAAATTATTTACTGCCAATGGAATAAAAAAAGATTACCCTGTCCCAACCCCATCAACCCACAAATGGGTTGCAGGAATGGAGAATGCTTTGGAAATTGTGTGAAAGAAAGTCACAGGAGTGGTATACATGCAGTTCCATTTCCTTGCTGTCTACTACAATAGGTCACACTGGGTTGCATTGGGTTTCCAGGGGGCTTATTCCTAGCTAATGGGAAGGCAGAGGAACTGTTCCATAGGTGAATATAGATGCCTTTTTAATCTGATGTGGATGTGCCACCTGCACCCAGTAGCTATGAACCACAAATGATCAGCCTGGTGCTTACACTTCAACATGGAATGAACACACACATGTGGTTAAGAGGTTGTTCCTTTTATGTCCATCTTTATGTCCATTCATAAGAATTGTCCCAGTTTAGTAATATTTTTCCTTAGGCTGTTATGGATAATGCCTTTCTCCCCCGCCCCCCACCTACACACGCAAGTTAACTCAGGCATGCTGGTTTTCAGGTTTCTCTCTCTTTTTTTCCCAAATGCACAAGCTCCCATCTGACCAAAAATAATAAATAACTTGCATGTAAGCCAAGGAATGTAGTCTTTGAGTTTTCCATACTTAGCAATAAAACTGAAACACTCTCAAAGTTTGAGGCAGGTTGAGTTTCTTTAGGGCATCATTACTGCTTTGCCTTTTTCTTTTGAAAGTTAGCCCTTGAGTTAGCATTACATTTTATTTTATTTACTTTTGTAGTTTATTGATTTATGTGATTTGTCCCCCAACTTTCTACCAAGAAAAATGGCATTCAGAGAAGCCTGAGGACAATGAAGGACAACGGCACTTTATATTAACAATTCAGCTGTGGGTAACAGAAGCAAAGTTTTATGCCAACAAAGATGAGTTGAAACATCACTTGGGTGAACTGGTTTGGGTCCGAACTCCATTCAGAACTCATTCATTTTTTTTAGAGCTCATTCAGCTGAAATGAAGCTGTTTTCTTTGTACAGTGCTTTCTTTTGTTTGGTAAGTCAACTTACTGCTGCTTGGTGGGTGGTGAGTTAGTGTGGAAAGGCACAGGAAAACAACCAATCAGGAAGGGTTTACATAACACATGGTGTAATGCTGCCCTCTGCATTTCCAAACCACAGCTCCCAAGATACTGGTATTGTGCATGTACAAAAGCTCATTTATGCAGAATGAGGGTTTGTTTCAAGGGACTACTCTGTTTATGTGGATGACTTGTTATTCTTCAAGGAAAGAATGAATTCACCTAGACACATTCAGCCATCACTAATTTTGAATTATTTATTTCTAATGCATGAGTAAAGAAATGAACATCACTTTTCCCAAAACAAAAATGTTTTTTATTGCATAGTCCAAACTGCTGAACTTCCTTCCAGCAAATGGCTAAGACAGACAGACAGACAAATGGCTAAGACAGACAGACAGGCAGACAGATGGGAAAACAATGTGAAAGGAGTAATTGTTAAGTATGCTATAGAAGAAGCTTTTTGCATGAAGAGAGAGGTGCATGGAGAGAACATGAAGTCTGAATAAAGCAACAGCACGGAAGAATGCTCTACCAGCAATTAGGCAAACTGTTATCCAACATTTCCACATCGGATTGCTTTTTCCATCCTCGTGGCCTACTGTGCATTTTTCAAAGCTCACGTTACATGTTAGCAACACACGCAGTAACTAAATTAGGTTATGATCCTAAAGACACTTCCCAGGGATTAAGTTACAGTGGAATTACTTCTGAGTAACTTCATGCAGTATTGTACCATCAACCATATGTTCACAAAGCATAAATTTTTCTGCTTCATATCTAAGTTGTTTGTCTTCTCTCCAACTGATCATACGTGTGTGTGTGTACATATATGCTCTCTATCATATACTTTATGTATCTTACTACCTCTTGGAAAGCATTAAAATGAAACCTAAAAGGGCCAGCTGTGCTCATAAATGTAGGTTAGTAAATACCCAGACGTTATCTGTTTTTTCTTTTTTCAGAACCCACAGGGTTGCCAGGGTGTGCGTATTCTACTATTTCATTCACAGTTTACTTTTACAGCATCGTCCTGAAGTGTAACACTCTCCATAAAAGAAAAGGAACAGTGGAAAGTACTTTCCCACATGCAATTAAATGGAATTACCTGTCTTTTAGGAGAGGCCAAAATAAAAGCCCCTTGTAAAACATTGATAGTTTAAACATCTGAAAAGGGTTTTACTGTCCACATTCATGTCAAAGAGTAACACATTTGTTTTCCCTTGCCCCAAGCCTATTAAGTATGCAAGGTTGCAATCCTATGTAAGTTTAGTCAGGAAAAAAGCCCCATAACTCCCAGCTGGGAGTTGTGGCTCCTTTTTCATGCCTAAACTTGCATAATGCTGTGCCTAAAGTATATGATAGATTGCTTTTTAAGGAACAGATGGAGACTCTAATGGCATGATCCTAAATAAGTCCTACTGACTGGAAAGGAATGAGTATAGGATAAGCACCATAACAGCTTCTTTTCCTATGAACCTCAACAACATGTTAATTTAAAGCAAAGTTTCTTTGCCCACTACCATTCCACAGTTGTCCCTACATGCCATGTGGAAACACGACTGTCCACTTTTGTGTCCACCCAACAGACACTATCGGTCCCATATGCCTATGTGTGGTTGAACAGGGCACATGATTCATCGCTGGGATATCATTTAAGAGAGAAAAAAATATAGAAGAAAAGAAACAGAATACTGCTAGGATTGGGGAGATTTTGGATGGATGCCAAATGCTGCACTGTCTAATAGAACATCATATTTCCTTCTGACTCTGCTTGTTCTGCCTCTCAAAGGTGTTTTCCTACCCACTTCTACCTGGAATACAGTGAAAGAAAGCAGTGTTTGCTTCAGTGAAGAGCTCCTAAGATTAGTAGTAGCTGATCAGTCTTAAATGAATCAATATTAACTGAACAGAACATTTATTCTATCAACATTCTCATTTCTATCTTTCCCATAAGAATGGTATTTCAGTAGTTTCTACAGCATTGTTAAATCCAGTCTCCTATTGCTTCTTATATAAGACTGTGACTGACTGCACCAGCACCCCCATTCCCTGCTTTCCCACCTGGATAATCCATAGGAAAAAATCTTCACCAGCAGAAAAGAAAATAAACATCTACACATCACACACTTTAATAAAATACAATCAGGCAAATCAGAAAACAAAAAAGAAAGTTATCTTCTGTACATCAGTGTTCAATTAGCAATGTAAGCTTATACATATCTACTTAGAGTCCTAGGCAATTTAGTACAGGATTGCATTATATCCTTTGTATACTGCAATCATTTGTAAGGTCACACGATAACTATACCTAGCATCAATTTTTTTCTCATTCCTGACATATAGCAACCAATCATGTAACAGAGTAGTCAGTTTGTCTATGAGAATTCTTAATATACTCCACAAAGATTTTACCTCCTTCTGTAGTACAGCCATTTATTTATTTATTTTTTAAATGCTTATAGCCACCACTCCCTTTAAAAAAAAGTTGCTGCATGACTAACAATCAGCCTAAAGCTAATAACAACTCATTAAACAGAAATAATGGTTTGAATCCAAGCAAGTATTCCTTCATGTACACACATAAAGTAAAGCTACAATCCTTTAAATATTTACTTGAAAGTAAGGCCCATTGAACTCAGTGGAATTTACTTCCAAACAAACATGCACAGCATTGCTCTTCAAGGAAATACGTGAACTGCCTCCTGTCTCTCTTCCAAGGGGCTAAATGTGATGAAGGGTTTCCCCAGCTGATAGTCCATCCAAGTACTAAGTAACACCAGATCTGCCCAACTTCAAAGATAGATAGCACCGGGTTCTTATGAATCACTTTGTGGATGCATCTCCACAAATCCTATTTTGAGTAATCTGAACTCTAAAGTTCACATTAATAAATTAGTCAATCAGTTGCACTGTTTAATCTAGTTTCTGTCCAAAATCTGATGTTAGTCCAATGCTTTGTATCTGCTGAAGTAGCTGTCAACTCCAGAAAAGCTTGTTCTGCACTAAATCTGTTACTCTTTCATGTGCTGGCTCTTTGTTGTTTTACCAGGATCTGTGTAAATTTTGATAGTACAGTTTCCTGTTTGGTTTACTGAGAATTCTGCAACTTTAATCTGAGGAGCTGGCGAGGCTGGCATACTTTCAGTACAGACTTGCATGAGGTTTTCTGCCCAAGGCTGGCTGTTTTCTCTTTCAGCCTAGATTGTACCTTTTATGTGGCAAATAGCAAATCTGAGTCACTCATCAAAAAAATAAATAAATCATGATCTGGCACAGTACCAACCAACCCACATTAGGGCCATTCAACCCAGATTTTTTTTCCCTTTTTAAACTTGCTCCAGCCTTTGATTAAGTACTAAATTGTGTCAACAAATTAGAGCTGAGTGACATTTTAAAAGGTTATTTAAGGATGACTGATCATGTAAATAAGTCATCAGGCCTGCTGGCCTTATTATGCTTGTCAAGCGCTTGCTTAGTTTCCAGCACCACAACTTCACATGTCTACAGGCTACAGCAAAAGGATCCTTCTGTCCAGGATCTTCAAGAACAAGCCATGTCACATGATCCGAGCAAGACATTATTTGACACTAGCTACACATGACTCCTGTTGAATACCCAGGGCCTCTAATCCAAAGGCTATGCCCCTTGTCTACACTGCAGGTGATCAGAAGCAGTCATTGCATAGCAAAGGAGGAACTATTCGTGGTGTCGTGTACTTGAGCAGTTAATGCGTTTGGATTCTAGAAGGCTGTATCGATGAAATGCTACCTAACATTATATTGTTTTCAACAGTCCAATATTTGATAAATGTATGAATCCCATGATCGGGCTACTGCACTGTGTCCCTGTACAAACATGAACGTGTTCTGTTCCATGGTAAGAGCTACAAGATGCTAAATTATTTCTGCTAACTCAAGTATTTATTGCTTACAAGTCACTAGAAGGTCCAGGGTTGCATTAAATAATAATGGTTTAATTTGGATTGTATCTAGTTGCTGGCTTCTTTGATCCTAAGAGTGTTCTGACCCTGAGAATACCTATGAGTCCAGTCATTGATTTATACTTTTCCTGCCACCATGAAGCTCTTTCATTCAGTTGAGTCACACAACCTGGTGCCTTCTGAGCTTGCTCTTAGGTACGCCTTTATTTTCAATGCTCCCTCAGGAATTTGGTGACTGATTTTCTAGCCCCAGTCATGCTCTGACCAAAATGCTCCTGCTGCATTGTATTTGGATGAATCTCATTCTGCTCTTCTGCCAATACTTACCAAATATAAGCATCAGTTGACCCAATCAATATATCAAATGATCACAAAGGAGCCAAGACACGTTCCACTTTTAGCCTACGTGAAGCAAAGGAATGGGATGGGGACTTATGGATGAAGGAGAAAACCAATGAAGTCAAGAAACTTTAAGAAAGGTCCTGGAGCAGTACAGATTTGAAAATTGGTGTTTGATGGAACAGACCAAAAGAACGAAGGCTAATTAGCAGAAGAACAGGGGGCAGTCAGCAGAATCTCTCCAGTACAAAGTACCAATCTGATAGATGAAAAACAGTTGGATAAGAAGACAAACTAGATAAAGAAATGAGAAGAAGAAGGAATATAGAAAAATTCTGGACTGATGTGGGAAGGGTAAATTTAAGTTCAGTGTTATAAATATTGTATAAGGAAGATAATTATAACTGTTATAAGATTAAGATATAAAGCTATAAGAATAGTAGAGTAAGGTTAACTAAATGATATAAGGCCTAAAGCTTGGGATATTGAAAGAGTCTAATAATTAGGGCTTAGGATAAATTATTGCTTCATATTAAGGAGAAGACTACTTAATTATATTTAAAATATGCAGTAGTAATATGAGTTAGGAAAAGTTAAGTAGAATGTAAGCCAAAAATATGGAATAATATATAGAAATGGCTCTGAACATGCATAAGTGTGTGTGTGTGTGTGTGTGTGTGTGTGTATGCATGTGAGTTTCAAGGATTTTCCTTCCATAGAGAAATATGGAAGAGCCATTATACTGAGTTAAATCATTGGTTCCTCTAGCCCAGTTTTGTTGACAATGACTGACAGTAGCTCCCCAGGTTTTCAAGGAGTTTTTTCAGCCCTACCTGGAGATGCTAAGGTCTGAACTTAGGACCTTCTGAATGCAGTGTGTGTGCTCTACCACTGAGCTGTGGCCCATCCTGTATAGGTGTAAATGTTGGCTTGGTTAATGTATATCCCTTCTTTTTTCTACGACAGAAATCTACCCCGAATGGCTTTGCTTCAGCAAAGAAGCCCATAAGCTGAGCTCACACAAGTGCTATATTCAGAAGACTAGATTCAAACAATATTTATGACGACTAGTTCCATCAAGGAAGAAAAGTTGGATATAACTATAATGGGCATGCCCCCCATCTTCTAGTAACATCCAAATTAGATTGCTACAATATGTCACTACTTGGGGCTACCTTTGCAGTCTGGTGACTGGATCAGCTCAGATGGCATATAACTGCACAGTTTTAAAGCCACTTCATTAGTTCCTGGTCTAGGTTTATCCAAAATGATGTCTTGTATTTTAGCAAGATGTTTTCTCCTTGTTGTCTTTCGCTAAGTGACCGCTCTCTGTAATACATGTGATCTCAAAATAAAATCTGAATGAAGCTGTTGGAATATCTTCAATAACTGGTGAACCTTGAAATGGGCCTGAAGATAAGCATGGGTTCGTATTTCAGGTAAAAGTGGATGTTTTCTGTATGTCCTCTTTAATACAGCTGCCAATATTCAAAAACAGCTTGTACACTCATTGAAGAGTATGCACTAATGAGCAAAACCTATGAGATTTCCACTTCCTTCCTTGTCCCACACCCTGTTCCCACCCATCTAATACTAAATTCTGCCTGGAGCTTTGGTTTGGGGGTTTTGGTGGGGTTTTTTATTCTAATTCTACTTCCATAAGGCTGCTACTTGTTGAGTGATTTTACTAGGTTGTTTTCCATTGTTACATAGTTTTGTACAGGATTTATAGGCCTCTAGGGTAACAAAATATGTAGCGACAACTCCTTTTGCAGATGTAAACAAGACTATGAGTAAATAGATCATCTGTCCCAGTATTCCACCATGTTTGTGCAATCATAAGCCAAAACCCATTTTTCATATTCTGTTTTTCATAATGATATTTTTCCTCTATGTAATCTCATAACTCTGGGACAAAAATAAACCTAGATTTTAGCTTATTCAAAACTGTTATAAAAGATTAAGAAAAAGAGATGTCAGACAGAAAGACTAAAATAGCCAATCTAAATACAGGAACCATCATTCTGTGAACTTAACATTTCTTGGGGTTAAGAAAAAACCCTCTTGCACCCAGTAGTGAGAATCCATGCAAAAAAAGATAAATTAGGTACTTGGCTGTCACCTTCAATGACATAAAGAATTTCCCAAAACTTTTGCTTTTTTCCAGTAGAAACTGTAGCATATCTCAGCCCAAGCCATTCCTCATTCATTTGTCTACTTCCTTTGAAAAACACATTAACTTATGTTACTATATTGGCTAGATTTGAATGTAACGACGAGCCATGAATTCTAGTTTTTAAAATGTTGTGAATGAGCTGGTAGCTGGTATAGAAAACCTGCCTATTTCCATTTTATTCATCCTTTAACAGACATACCAGAAAGTGGAAAGCTCTGTCATAAGTCTGAACCCAATGATTTCACTTGTGTTTTTTGATGCTGCCTCTAGGAAAGTTGCTACTGAAAATGTAGTAGAAATAAAAAGTGAAATATATGTTGAAGTTCCTGTTCAAACAAACCTGCGAGGAAGGCTAAAGCACCTTGAGTCTAGGGCATCCTCTGTACTCCTGGTGTTCCCCAGATCTGTTGGCCTACAATTCGCATGTCTAGGTAGCTATTGAAATTTCACTAGGGGGTTTCATACAGGCCTAACATCAAACCACTTCCTGCTTACAATTATTTGTAGTTGTGAGATTTTTTCATGACAGCTACTGAAATAACACAGAAAACATGCATTATCTTAGATACAGATTCTGCCAAATTTCATAAAACAAGTCCTTGGGCTGTTGGAAAGTGTGTGATATTCTTGCGTGAATATGAAACTTTGCTGAATGAAACCTTGCTTTGTTCTGAAGAATGCACATATCTGATTAGCTAAACTGATTAAAGAATGTGTATGAACAAAATAATTCATGAATTTGGCAGGGATCTTTTGTTTAAGTTGTGTAACAATCCAACACAGAATATTCATTTTTGGCTTCATGTGCTGACAGAGCAGATGTTTAAGAGGAAATAATAGTCAATCATTTGAGCTGATGTTAAAAAGATGAACTAGTGTTTGTATGCCCCAGAATGAATCAAAAGCAAGCAAAACATTCCATGCAAAATGTAGCAACCTGCTCCGTAAGGATTAATTTCATGGCTAACTACACTATCCAATGTGCTGTACTTTTTTCTTTCCCAAGATACTGTGACAAACTGGAATAATCATATTTTATTCCTGAGACTTGCTGAAAGAAGCTACAATTAAAATAAACATACCTTTTGTTGATGATCTCTCTGTTAAGAATTATATTTACTCTATCAATAAGCTTTGTCTTCATAAAGACAGACACAGATGAAAATTACATTTGAACAAAAATATGCATTCACAAAAAGTAGCATAGACTCATATTAAGAATAGTTATCAATAGGTTTTCCTGGAGAATCAAGATCAAGCAGAACAATTTTGTCTCTATTGAAAACTCCATCACAAAGACAGATATGTGGATTATGATATGATATGTGGATTATTCACACATATGTATTACTGTTTGATAATGTACTTGAAGCTGGAGATTGGCTTGGATCCAATCTCAAACAAAACATGCAAATACAATGCAATGCAAAGGAAACTACATTCTACAAATTTTATTTGTTAGTTGGAAAGAGTAGAATGATCTTTTGCAGAACTGATTCATCCGTTAAGTTACGTATTTATTTCATACTGTATTAAGCATAGGGCACAAACAAAGAGAGCAATCCCAAGTAATGGCAAAGTGAGATTCCTAGGAGAAAAATATGCAATTTCTCTACAGCCAGGGAGGGAGGTGAGAAGGGTACTTTCCCCCAATTTTATTCTTGTGCTTTAAAAAAAAAAATCTCCCACCTAATTGAAACCGATGGGGAAGAAATTATGTACACTAGTTCCAGGCTGGGGCAGGTTAAGGGCCCAGTCTAGCAACTTCAGGAGCTTTGGATCCAGCAGATCCAGGGCCACCCTGATATAACTCCAACATCCCATTTTGGCCTCTACCCCCAGTAGTTTTCAGGGTTCTTCTGTGGGCCATCCTGCCTTGCAGTCTCCTCTCCATTGGTAGAACAATACTTCTGCATTTCAGCTATTCTTTGTTGTGCTTGTAGTGCAGATTAATTTTTTCTCCATCCATATTCACTTCATTAAATTATCAGGTATAGTTCAGTAGTTTGCCTCTGAAACTGTGGAAGGAGTTGACTGAAAACTAAGGAAAGTAAAAGTTTCTCTTGGCATGAGCCTATTAACATTAGTTAAATAATTTCCATAGAGAGGTCAATATTTAAACATGGTGAATCAAGACTCTATCCTAGTACTAGCCAAGAGGCTTGTAAATTTTACATATATACTTACATTAATATTTCCAGGCAGTATTTCTGCCCATTGACCTTCAAAGAGCCAAGCAGAGCTAAAAACAATTAAAATGTAAAACTTGCAATAAAATGCAAAATTGTGGTTATATGTTTAAAATTCCAGTAGCATAATGATAAAAGTAATGAAATAATTCTTTAGAGGGATATATCTAAATGGGAAAAACAGTCTAAAAATGGTCAAATTTTGTTTGCTCCTACTTTCAATATCTTGAAGGAAACCCAGTGTGCAACATACGAGGTTGTATCTTTTTAATAACTTGTAATTACTCTTTTTATGAGAAAATATGGTTCTTTTATTCACTAAATAAAATCATTACATTTGCAAAGACCTGGTTTGTACTTAATGACAAACCATGTTTTAGTTGTGGGCTATTATTTTGGAATTATAATTATAATTTTGAACTTGGAATTACAGGTTAACTATAATAACTATAGGTTATTAACCACAAAAAACCAATGAAAATAATCCATGTTTTGTTGTTGAGATAATGTGTCATAATGTGAAAAATTGGAATTCTATTTTGTTTATGGATTGTTTCACAAGTATACAGAAAGCTGCAGGTAGGAGCAGTAACCAAACTTATTAATTTAATACTGTTGTACTGCAGGGCCGCAAAGGATCTTGGGCTGGAACAGGTGAAGAAGAATGCAAATAAACAACCCAGAAACAAAGAAAACTAAGCACTTTTGTTAGATTGTCTGCCAGATAAACCATAGGCAGGGCAACAAATCATGGTTTTAATAAAGGATGCGTTGGTGTTATGTGTATTCCAGGATAACAGAAGTGGGAGAAAAACTTGCAATTACAAAATGTTTCATTACAATGACTTTAAAACATGATTATATTAAAATATTGTATCAATTCTATTTAATATCATATAAAATTAAGAAAATTTCTAATTTAGGAGATGATAAACATTGGCAATACGTCTTCCGAAGTGCTTTATCACATGGATATATTTTGTGTTGTACAAAATGAAACTTTATTGAAATTGAATTTTATTTTGCATTGAGCAGATAAAAGGGTACAGTTTCTGATTCTCCTTAATTATTAAAAAAGTTGTGTGGAAAAGCAGGATTTGGAGTTGGTTATTATCCTTTTAATGGCAGCAAATAGCTCCACTGATTCATTTTGGAAAAGGTAATCCTTCCCCTGTCTGACTGGTTTCTCAGTACCTGCAATGTTGTACTTCATGATGAAACTAACATTATATAAAAGCAAAACTATATAGAATATTTTAAACAGGTTTATTCAGAGATGGACTTTCTTTGTTGCTTAGACTGAGAAATTTGGGAAAATAAGTAACTATTCTTTGAAATGAAAGCTTGGTTTGAATTACTGGGCTTTTTTGCATGACATGGCAGCCTACTGCTATTTAACCCATGGGGAGGCTGTAGCATGTGCAGGGGATGTACAGCCACCATTTTGATTATGCAATCCCTTATCATTGGTTGTAGCGATGTGTAAACCTAACAAGCATAGGTAACGGCAGGATTAAATCTTTTTGTAATCCATGGTCTGTTTTAGGGATCAATGAGTGCTATTTCACCCTTGCATAACCCACCCTCACCAGCTTTTCAATACACAACAAGCAGGGGTGCATACTTGATCTGCTGCCTTTGGGTGCTGAGGCTCTTCATGAGTCAAGTAACTCACATGCTCTGAATCCACTAATCCAGTTCCAGACGCTGTCAAAAAGAGAATACCATGAAAGGAATCTTTATTAATAGTTGACAACTTGTTCAGTGATGAACCATGAGAAAATACTTTAAATCTTCTCTTGTAAACTTTGTTTATATTGATTTGGTTTTTTTTCTCTACTTGTGTTGAGATATTCTGAGTACAGGCAGTTCCCAAGTTATGAACATCCAAGTTATGAACAACCAGTACTTATGGATGAATTGCCATAAAGTCTATTATTTTTTTAAAATTACTGTAGATCATCACCACCATAGATAGAGGACATGAAAGGGTAGAGAGGGAGACATGCTCCAAAGCATGTCTTCTTGCCCTGCTCACCTGTGGGGGAAATCTCCCTGGCATTTCCTTACTGCAAAGAGGAGGCACTAGTGGGGGGGGGTTGTGGGGGGAGGGTAGAGCTATTCCTGTTTTTTCCACTTTCACAGGGGTTCTAATCTCCTAACCCGCATGAATGTGACAGGCCACCTATACATGATCCTACTTACAGAAAAAAATCAACTTAAAGACTAATTTCTATTTTCTGAGGAATGGAGCTCATTTGTAGTCTGGGACAGCTTGTACCAATTTTCTTTGAAAATCCGTAAAGTAGTTTTGGAGAAAACCTACAGAATATCCATGTTTTCATTTCAGCTGAGTACCATATGCCAGTATATTTCTTCCACAATCTTTTTTTTTCCTTTTATTTTCAGCAGATCTAGGCCTGAAGTTTCTAACTATAATCTTTTTTTTTTTTATGACTGGCTTTGTGATACAGATGGAGTGACAGAAAGATCATTATCAGGAGACCTCTATCTAGTTAAGGAGTTTCCTAATTGTTAATGTTGATTCTGCCTAAGCCAGAAGTTTATTCCAAACTGAATTCTCCACCCTGCCTAATAGAATTGGCTGTATGGTGAGGGAGGTTCACATTGCCCATGGGCCAGACTGAAGGAACACTTGGCATTACTTCAATGGTCTGCTTATTTGATCGGGCTTGGAATCACTGAGCTGATTAAGTGGCACTTCTACCCTGTGACCCTCCTGTTCTGTTAAATGTCTGGTTCTTACCAGCCACTTGGCTTATCTTGCAGCTCATCAAACTTGGTAACTGAGCCAAGTATTCTGACTCTGCCTCTTCCTCCAGTTCATATTCCGAGTCTGAAGTATCCACTTTGGAATGCAGTATTTTGGGAGAAGTAGGCCCATTCCCTACACTGAGTTCATCAAGTGCCTCTACTAGAATATATATTTTTAGATTGTTAGGTGACATGAACCACAGTTGGTCATTATGTCTGGACTCAGTTTTAGCTATAGGTGGTAGGGTCACTTAGGGTCAAACTAATTCTGGTTTGTTTAATTAAACTATTCCCAGTTTAGAGAGAAGGAGAAATCACAGTTTGTTGGAAATGAAAGCTTCTAATCTCCAAGTTATTGCCATGGGGGTAAAGAAGGACGGAGGAGCACATGCACCAGAGGCATTTCTACATAATACTAAACTATGGTTTAGCACACCATACAAATGAGGCCACTGAGTCACGAACACGCTTGTGTGAACACATCCATCGAGATGCCATTTCAGTTCTGAAACAGAATGTAGGAGCATTTTTTCCCCAAGGAAATCCAGTGGTGAATGCTCCTCTGTCTTCTGTTTCATCATGCTTCTATGGGAGGAAAGATTGAATTTGAAAATGCCATCAGATCTGTTTCTTAATTTAGATTGTTTAAAGAATCTTTACTGATTGCTATTTTTTAATGGCCAACAGCCAAGTTTCTTTTTTTATCCAGATTCTGTCCAAGGAATAGTGAAAGAGACTTTGTAGTTCTGGTGGATGAAGACCATCTGTATTTCTCCTTAGCCCACTTCATTGTAGACACATATTGATCTCATCATTCCAAAAAGCTGCAGGATGAACAGACATATTTGGAAATGCCAAGTCCTTCCTCTCAAGTCTACGCATGATGAAATCCTGGCTATCTGAGTTCCACAAAGCTCATTCCTCTTCCCTGGTTCTCCCATTACTAAAGCGTTGCAGGTGGGAGGGGGGCAATTCAGTTGCTATTTAGTTCTTCATGGCTTTTGTATCAAACACCAACATGCCTCTGCTCTCAGACTACTTCACTGGCAGAAATAGAGGGTGCGGGACCAAGACTGAGAAATGAATGTGGAATGCAAAACTTGACTCTTGATGTTGGATGCCTATGTTTGAAGCGTTCTGGTATTGGTTGCCTACTTTTGAAGCATCCCAGATTTCTTGACAGCTATGGCATGAAAGACGGCATTATTTGCTAAGTTGCTGCATGCCAGGCCTTTGGACATATGTCCAGCATCTGTAATTAGGATTTACTATGGGTTGGCTTCATTATTTAAACGCACATCTGGAAATTAAGCTGTGGATGCTGGAAAAAAAAATCTGTTGATAAAAAGAACATCGGCAGTCTCTCTGGCAACACCACCAACTTTCAGGTCTCCATTTTTCATTGAATGCAGGCTTTAGTTCTTAAGTATCTTGAGGGCTGA
>NW_025335568.1:46347642-46449555 GCF_004798865.1 Varanus komodoensis | reverse complement strand
TCAGCCCTCAATCATATGCAGTTATAATAACAAACAAAGGACTGCATTTCCTTTGCTAATGAATAACCACAACCAGTCTTTGTGTATCTTGGATGAAAGACAGAAGGATGTCTAGATTAGAAAGAGGTGACTTTCTAGGCACATCCAGACTTTCAGCAACTTCCTGTAGAAAATGAATTGCTGAGCTATTTCACTCTCCTCTACATACTCATAAATTCAAAGATGATGAGACTTTGCTGAACAATGTATTCACATTGAATAACTGTGATATGTGCTCTCTCTTTTGTTTACTATGAAGAGGTGAAGGCCGAGCTGTATCAGTCACATGGGAAGAAAAATGTGAAAATCCAAGCCATACCCATGTTGGCAACTGCAGGGAGAATGAGAGGCTATTTAAGTTCAATGGTGAGTGCTCTGAAGTTCCTTTATGGTAATTAGGATCCCCTACATGGGCCCCTTAGGGCTATGGAGCTCCAGGGATTAACTAAAAAAAAACCCTTTGAAGTTGCCTAGATCACACATTTAAAGCTTGTGAGCTGTACCATATTTTTGAGGTCTGGAGGGTAAGACACTCCCAATGGGCCCAGCCCTTCAGTGACCCTACCTGGTTGCCACCGGGGTCACCAGCTACTCTTCATCCTCTTTCTCATCAGTGCTGGTGCCTCCTTGCATGAGAAGCAGAGAATTTGTGAACATGCAGGCAGGGGCATTGACTATTCCTTCTTCTCATCACCAGTGTTGGGACCGAGTGAGAGAGAGGAGAGCAGGCAGACTGCCATGCTGAATAGAAGAATAGCTCTTGGCAGCAGGTCTTTGCTGAGGCAAGGATTCTCAAAGGATGACACCAGCCCTATTTGGGAGAATAATGAGTAGCATATGCCTCAACATTTAAAGGTATGGCCAGTGGAGCTAGAGTTAGGTAACATCCTCCCTGGAGTTCATCCTATTAACTAGGCATGGGAAAGGCAGGTTGCCATCTGGCTCCTACCTCAGTTAGCTGTTGCACAGCTAGAGTTTTGCTGCATTTATAAACCAAATAAAGCCATGTCAGTTCTCCAACATGCAATACACCAGGGGCTTATTGCCCCAGCTGATCTGATGGTGGGTGGGAGGGCTCAACTGAACCACACCCTGCTGGACTGGTGACATGCAAAGTCTAGCCACACCCTGACATCAGACTGGCAGAGCAGCCCTGCCCACTGACATCACCCCCTTTTCTGTGTTGGTAGAAGGGGTTCAGACTCATCTGCATGGCAGGAGGAGTGCCCACCCATCCTCAGATACAAGTCCCAACCCTGGCAGTGGTTACCTACAAGGTATCAGCGGGAATTAAAGGCAGGGGGACTTGCTTGCTCAAAGGAAGAGCGTCACTGAGTCCAAATGGCTGCCACTAGGCATTGGGGTGCTTTCTCAAATCTGATATCAGAAAGGACAACAGGGCAGACTATATCCCACCCCCTAGAGGAGCCCCAAGAAAAAGCGTGGATTACATATTGTATTCCATGCAAGCCAGAGATGATCTGCCCCTGCAACACACCAGTGCAGATCTTCTTACTTTCAGCTGTGGGCACAAAAAACTTGAGTTCACACCAGTTTGTGTGCAAATGTTATCTTCATCCTGGACAGAGCAAATAGGACAACAATTCATTACTTCTGTGAAGATCTCAGAAAGATTTGGCTACTGGCCAGTATTAAAAGTAGTAAGTAAGTAAATAAATAAGGAACTGGATGCCGAGATGCTGTTCCTGGCAACAAAGCCCATTTTACATTGTTTTCATCCCAGCTATAAGGTGTACATAGCTCCTGTTTCACTCTTCAGGAATCAATGTCTACAGCTGAAACCTACCAAAGCTTACTCTCGTGCTGCCTTTCTTCATTTAATTGGAAGGAAATCATAAGCATGCAATCACAGTGTGTGGTATCTTTTGCATGGTACGTTTCAAGCAAGATTGTTATGTCTAAGAGGGTGTTTGTACAGATACTGGTTTTCCATGTTGGGCTGTGGGCCACATGTGCATGACACAAACATGTGGGCAGCCTGCTTGAAATGAAGGTATGAGTTGTTCCTCCATGAACGGCAGTGTTGCTCCCGGTGAGGTGCAAGCTGAGTGTGGATATTCCGCATCGGCAGTCCTACCCATGTGGCTGCATCACTCCTACAGAGCCTGCATCTGAGTAGGATTACAAGTGACTCTGGCTCCTAGAGTGAGCACAGGAGTGCAAAGCAAAGAGGGCTTTCAACTGGCTGATAAGACATAAGAGGACATTTCAACTGCCTGGAGATAAGCTAATATAATTTTGTGCTTTCAGATGTACTGACACAGGAGTGCCTACTGTAGATGCATGTCCAATATTACATAGAAACCCTTGAGTATGCATTCATCTGAGAGCTGCAGTCCTTGATCATGTTACACACATTTATGTATTTCTATTTGGATGTTTAAGTCTGCAATTCTATGTAGACACCTCCAGCAAAGTGCATAAAATTGCAAGCTTAACTGTAAAGCTAAAATTTTATGCACACTCCTCTAATAGTGTAGAATTTACTCTTGAGTGAAATGCATAGCATAGTGTGGTAAAAGATTTTAAATAAATTGTAATGTATAAAAAATTATATATTACATTTTAAATAAAATGTAATATATAAAAGATCACTTTTATACTGTGATTATGAATGCCTTTATGGCTGAATGGCCTGAAAGTCTGGCTGCCCTCTGTAATATCCTTTTCTTGCTTAACATCCATGTGCCAACCTTTCTTATGACTCATAATTAAGAAATCACTTACAGTATTTAATTAGTCCAGTTCAAGACTGGGGAATTGTGTGTGTGCGCGTGCGCAAGATTTTTTTAAAAAAATATATTAGGCTGTACATAAGGGAGAAGATGGGTAAAATTGTTTTTGTTCTGCAAGAATCCAGATGTAACTTCATCAAATAACAAAAGAGCCCAATAAGCAAATAAAAGCTTTTTAAGGACACAAGACATTTTTTTCACAGCTGTCCAGTTTACAGAATTAAAAATGCTTTGCTAGGTATATAGATGGAAACAATCTATATATTTGGTTTTGTGCAAAGTTAAAATTATCTCTGCCCATTTTTGTGGTGATACAAAATGCAGTACCCCATGCAGTTCATAAAATGTAATGCTAAGTGTCTGGGCTTTACTTTTTCTTCCTTCCTGAAGAAAGGTGATTTAGCTGTTACACAAATAAATCATGCAAGGACATAGTTCAAGAACCTTTAAAAGATCTTTTTGATATTTCCTGAAAGTGTACCTGTCTTATTTAGATTTCTTTGTTTCCATTTCTACATTTATTTTCCAACCATTTAAAAAGGATATGAAAATATACATTTAAATAGTTTGATTTGTATTTGGAAATGCCTATTGCAAACACAGCAATGCTTAGTGGAAATAAAAATAAATATAAAGGAACAGAGAAGTTTGCAAACAGATACATGACATCATGAGCAAATGCCAAATCAATGAAATCATAGGCATAAAACATTCAGCAACATCCTTCACTGACAGCACAGAAAGCCATAGGAAAACCATGAGGGTTTTTTGTTGTTGTTGTTTTGTATTTGCCTTCCTAAAATAGCAGGTGAAAGATTTATACTTATGAAGTGTTTGGTTGCTCAGTATCTGATGTTTCGGATCGTTATTAAAGAGAAACATGAGCCTATGTAATGAAATAGATCCATGATGGGAAACTGAAGGGGCTGGGGGCCATTCTTCTTGCTGCAGTAGCAAAAATAAAAAATAAAAAATGATATGCTGCCAATTTTCAACAATAAAACACTATGAAATGCTAAATTGAAAAAAAAAATAAGAATATGGCTGTTTTCTCTTTCGATCATGGTTAGCCACCTAAATTTGGCAGCCAACTGCCTTTTACTTTTTCTGCCTCTGTGAATTCGGGTAGCAGACTGGGGTACAGGAGGCCCATGAGGGCTGTATGATGCCCGTGAAATACCCATCCCTGATACAGGCACTCAACTGCCATTCATACAGGTAGATATTATTAATTCCTCACTTGTCTACTGTCTACAATTTTTCATACTTGTTTGGACAGAACTAGGTTGAAGCAAATGGCTTTGCTGCCCTGGTGTCTGTTCTTTCCTTAACATTTTATGAACTTGCAGGACATACTGCAGGTTATTAGATACCATCTTGCTCTCAAATTATTTTATCTTGCATCTAAATTCAAGACCAGGGCATCCTGTGTTATATCTAATGCATTCTAAAATGTTTGTTCCCACGCACCAAAAAGAATGCCCAATATTTTCTTCTCTCATCTAACAGGCACTAATTCTCTCTTTGATAGGGCCCAGCCAACTGACCTAAGTAGAAAAGACAGAATATTTGATGACACCCCCCCTTAAAAAGAAATCCAAGGCCCCATGTGCTTAACAAGTGAAATAAACTTGTTTCTTATAAAACAAAAGCTGCAAAGTCAGGACAGCTGAACACTGTGCAATTAAAAGAGATTGAATGTAAAACACTAGCTTTAGTGAAATATGACAATGCTTTGCGCGGTGAAGTTCAGTTTAAGGGTAAATTCTACTAAATAGAAACATCTGAATACGTTTATTTTTAAAATTTGTTTCAGTTGAAAACTCCAGGTTGTTAGCAACCTTTTAATTTGTTCATAGAGAACAAACCAAGGAGCAAGGCTTGTATCAAAGTAACAAGATGAAAGGGATTGCAAAGAAGGATTGTGCATTTCCAGTTCTATGCAGAGTACAGTGTGCAAAGGAGAGCTTTAAGCGAGCAGAGGTCCTGCCTCCTGGGCATTAAAAGCCCTCGTTTCTGAGTTTTTACAAGGCGCTACAGATGGCTAGAAATGCATCCATCAAAATGCAAGCTCAGATGTCCTGGACTTTTGCTCATGTGCTTGTAATCCAGCACATATTTCACTAAAGAACTAGATACTATACTGACTGGTGAAATTGTCAACAAGCAGTTTTCAACATTCCCTGCTGTTTACCCTCCACAGCTGTGCAGACGTGGCATACATCTGGGAAGAAAAAAGATCTTCCAATTATTTTTCAGCTCTAGCATTGTATGTATCCAAAGTGCCCCTCACCGCCGAGTCTATAGGACTTATCTTTTGCCATAGATTACTGCCACACATTTATGGGATTATCAGTAGAGCTGTGTATTCTATGGATGGGAAAAAATCTACATGAAGAAACAAAGAACATCACTTCTACAACCTGAACAATTTAAGCCAGTTAAACACATCTCTGAATGTCTGATTCCTTTGCAAGACCCTTTCTATAAAATCCACCCACACAGTGAGAAAAGGACTCATACAGTGCACAGTATAGCCATTTTGGGCAGCTGAACTCCTGTCCAGTTCCCCGATGTCTTCTGAGACACAATAAAACATTGGCTAAAACATTTTGAGAAGCCAGAGGGCCTAAGTCTTCCTTCCCTCCCTCCTCCCACTTTAGGGCTGTAATCCAATTAAAGGAATTGCATTTTATCAGTTTTTATAAGAACATAGTCCTAGCTATTAATAATAGGACTTCTGAATATATGGACATATGATTGTACTATTAATTTAGTGCAATCGTAAATTTAGTCATCAGCAAGTCATCAATTTAGAGATGTTGCCAGTAGCTATGCCTATTTTTCCTTAGAAATACCCTATATTAGAATCCTAACATGGGGTGATAGAGGCATTTCTTTAAAATGTCATGACACTTACAGCACTATTTGGAACTTATTTACATAGTACAAATGGGCTGAATACAATGTTGTACAAGCAGGCCCTGCTCATGCAGAGTGTGTTTTCATTCCCTCCTTTCCCAAGCATAACCCCTAACCTTCTCCAGAGATTCTCCCATTCTTCTGGAGCAAATCTGGGGAGAAGTGAAGCAGGGAAGGGAAGCAGATTTTGATCTACTAGCAAGTTAATTCTGCTCTTGGAAGGACATCATTAGATATAAACCAATAAAAAGACAGCATTACAAAAACTGGCACTACTAAACTAACTAACTATATAAAAACTTGCATGCAGTATAACAACAGCTAAGGAAATTTATTTATTTATTTATTTATTTATTTATTTATTAAAACATTTTTTATGCCGCCCCATTCGCCGAAGCCTCGGGGCAGCTTACAATAATAAATGAAGCTAAATGAATGATTTAACTGCAGGAGATTATCTGTTAAAAGAGAAGGTGAAGCTATCCTGGTTCACATGTAAAGACAACCCATGGGTGAAACCCAGGAGTTAAGCAGTGTTCCAGCTTCACATGTCAACTCACCTTAAGAAAACAGTTTGTTGATTAAAGGCAGAGCTGACTTGCATGATGCAAGAAGTACACCTGCTTTCACATGATAGCTCTTAAGTGAAGGCACTAGCAAGCTGTCCCCACGTTACTTATTTTTACGACAGAGCATCGTGTATTGTTCTAATATGGGACTGTTCTAATATGCACTGCAATATATTTGGTAGCTCAAATACAGTTTACAAAAAAAGAGCAACTCACTCAATGGAAGTCACAGGTCTAGCTGGGTTTCCTTTTGTAGTGTTTTCCATTTTCACATTTCCTATGTTCTTCTGGAACTGGCTTTATTTTAGTCATTTTGAAAGCCCTACAATTCATTTCTTTGGCTAGGCTGTTTCACTTTCACCAAAGGCAAAGATCTGAGGTTTGCTCGAATTCCTGCTGTGTGGAAATCTACTGTACTTTCCAGCAGGTGTGAGAACACTGGGACTCCTTCAGCTGCAGCCCATTTCCACTTACTGACTATTTTATCTCAATAGATGAAGCAAAAGTGACTTTTGTATTTCCTGGCAGTCTGCTGCTTCAAAGATTCGAATAGTGATTTGTTTATTTCCAAGGAAATGGAGGCCAGTCAGTGATGACAGATTTACTGGTTATGTGGCCATCACACACACACACACACACACACACACACACACACAGAGAGAGAGAGAGAGAGAGAGAGAGAGAGAGAGAGAGAGAGAGAGAGAGAGAGAGAAACATCATACTTTCGGCTGGGTTCTACCCATGTTATGAGGCACTCATAAGGAAAGGAATCCTCCAGCCACTCTCACTCTGCATTTACACAGTAATTTCCATACTGTGGTTCAGAATTTTATAGCAATGCATTATCCAAAATGCTGAAAAATCAAAGTGGATCTGCTTGAGCAGTTTACTCTTCATTGCAATGCCTGATTCACTTGTGTAACATGCAACACTCTTCAATTCACTGTTCTTATGCTATTTCTACCATTATAGTCTGGATTTTTTGAGACAACATTTTACAAAAAACAACTATATTCTTACAGGTTCCTTCTGATGTATGCTTCCATTATAAATCTTCCAGCTGAGAAAAGCCAACTGTGGAAAGGCAGGAAGAATGACCTTGGGGGTGTTTTGCAGCAAAGAAGAGCTATGTTCTCTGTTATGTATAGCAGTGTCTGCAGTGAATATTTTCCCTTCCTCCAGTTAATTTTTTTTAGCCTATAGTTACAGCTTCATGCCTCTGCTGCTGTATAACTGTGTATGTGCAACATGTTGTTAAAAATCTCAAGAAAATGCCGTCCTTTGCAAGTAGACTTCAAAAAAAGATGATCCTTCACACATGACTCAGCTTTCTCCGCCTATTTCTCCTGCAACTGACATCCTACAGCTGGGTAGGGCATGCAGTTGTGTAGAAGCCATTTCATACCATGTTATTTTCTACGATGTGTAACAATTGCACAAGTAGAATAAAGCAGTGCAGTGATGCCCTCATAACACAAATGAACCCAGTGGAGATACATTCCTGGTTATGCCACAGACTTTGCTTGCACTGGTAGCACCAGCACCATCAGCAGTAACAGCACATAAAATTTGTCATCATTCAGTTGATAAGAACATGACTAGCTATTCTGCTAACTCCCAGGAGACAAGAAAGGGCCTTAATCGCTGGCTACAGACTTTCAAATATGGCATAACATCAATAGTTCAATAATGAAAAGAACTAGAAAGTAGTGAGTATTATATAAAAGCAAAGGAGCATTAACATTCATTTGAAATGTCTTACAGAGCCAGGATAAATTGTATACCATAGATGATCAAACTTAGACTACAGAAACTCTCAGTAGTTTTAAGGCATTAAATGGGCAAAGACCAGTGATGAAAGTGTTGGACTGAGATTCAGGAGCTCACTGGGTGACTTTGGATCAAACACGTATTTCAGAGGGTTCCTGTTGTGAGGATAAAATGGAGAGGAGGAGACCTTGCAATCCACCTTGGATTACTTAAAAGATGAAGAAAGAGGAAGAGGAGGAGGTGGCGGCGGCAGTGACGGTGGCGACAATGGTATGAGGGAACATCACATTCCATGCATATAAATGATAAATCTAGCCAGGCATCGTATCTCATATGTTGTGAGCCGCCCCGAGGCTTTGTTGCAATGGGGGTGGCATAGAAATGTTTTAAATAAATCAATAAATAAATAAATATTTTACTACTACAGCCTCCAAGGAGAACAGTGTGACTATTCTACTTGTTTCAGAGAGGTTCAGTAGCCACCGCCAGGTTTACAGTATTTGGCAACTGCTGGCTTCCATTATATGTGAAATTGTTGATTGGACCAGGCAATGAAATCCAATCAGTGAAATAATTTTGTTTGAAAGTATGGCTTCCCAGCCAAACATCTGCAAAACTGGGCACTTGGAATATATATATGCGAGCTCTGGTTTTGCAGAAAATATACCCCTGCATCACATTTACAGAAATAATTAACTATATTTTACCAATTATTGATGCAAATAAATGAGGAGGCAGACACAGCAGCTTTCACATATATTCCTTCCCCGCTCTGGGCAGCTTTTCTGGACTCAGAAACTCTGGTTTGGTATTACTGCTGAACTCAGCAATGACTGCGTACTACAGGGCCACATGCATCCTTCCTCATATAGTAGCTAACTGTGCATCCCAAATGAGTTTAGGGCTACTTCTCTTGTAGCATTTTAAATTCACAGAAGACTAACCAGGAGGGAATAGTTAGGTAAGATGCTGTGCCTAACTGTGAGCTCCACTAATTTTAGTGACAATGTGAAGGATGCTACTTCAGCTTCTGTAATGCAACAAGGCAGCAAAATGATTTGCAGTATGGCAGCGAAATCCTCCGCATCATGCTATTTGCTTCCCATGACTTTTCCACTGTTGTTATTGTACCAGTATTGTTGGCAGCAATGCTAGCTCTTAGGAGTCAGGCTGTGGTACCAAGGGCTGTGGGCAACCATATCTGTATGTCGTGAACTGAAGGGGACAGGAAATGGTTAGCCCTGAGACGCCAGGTATCAGGCCTACGTTTGGCTTCAGATGCAGAGTGAGACAAAGGGTCAAATGTAGTGTTTGCCCTATTTCAGCTTAACTGGTTTCTGGATCATACAGGGAGGAACTGAGCAAATGGCTGGAGCAAAGTCCTTTGTAAATCTGGCAGGCATCCTTTCCATCTATAACAACCTGAATATTTAGGCTACTTACTCATTTTCCACTGCTCCTCCATTTTTCTGCCAGCTTTTTCTAGCTTTTCAATTATTTAATATACTGAGGTGAATAAAAACATTATTTCAACAGCATGTCCTTTCAGATATTCCTTTACATTTACTACCTCTTACCTATTAAGCAGACAGCAAGTTCAATAAGTACATAGGCACATACAATTACAAGCCATCCAAAATAAGTATTTAAGAGGTGTATAGACTGGTATAAAAGTTTAAACCCACCTAACTTGGCAAATGGCAGAATAAGAAAGAGGCTGAGCAGACTGAAAATCAACACATAAGGAAAATGTCATAACTACGAGGTCAGTGTCTGCTAAGGCTGCCAGATCAAAATGTGAAAAATAAGGGACATTAGAGTTAAAATAGCTGAACTAAAGCCAATGAGGACTTAGTATGCTTTGGAAGTATATGTGATAAGCTTTTAAAGTAAGGGGAAGTATACCACCATAAACACACTGTTAAGTTAAAAAAAAGCAGTAATCTAAAAGATTGTCTAGATTGTCTATGAAGGTACGACACTGTGTAGCTATATGTGAAACATTTATAACAAGCTAAACAGATCTTCAAACGTGTTTATTTTGTTCTGTTTTTGTAAAGGCCTATGCTTGCTAACTTTCCTTGAAGTACCATGGAAGGGCATAATAAGAAGAGAAGGGAAAAATAGGTGGAAAAGACAAAGAACTGTAATCTCTTCCCCTGTAATCCCTTTTAATTTTTAAAAGAGAAGTTTTGCGATATTAAGGGTGCTAGGAAACCAAACTATCTAGTCAGAGGTGACCTAGGATATTGGAAGGAAATTTCAGAAAGGGAATCCATGGTTTTTAAAGCTATTTTTCAGCATGCACATATGCTGCTTTGTAGCCTAGAATAACGAATTAATTTATTTTAAAACTTCCATTAATGCACAGCTGTGAGGGTATGCATGTAGTAACCATTTTATTAAAAAGGCATTCAGAAATAACAGTGTGACTTCATGTTTCTCCTGCAGCTGAAACACTATGAGGTATGATTTTTGATATGCAGATAGCTATGGCACTATTTAAACCATCTATATTGATGGCCCTACTTTTTAATTCATTAATTTAATTTACATTTTTGTCTGATTATATGTTGTGCTTTATCTTGCTTATTTATTGCAATATTTTAAATTTATTATTTTAAGTAATCTTATTATTGGCATTTTTATTGTAATGGTCATTCAGAGAACATGTTGCTAACAGGTGGCTAACATTTATTAAATTGTTAATAAATAAATGAATAATAAATACATGATAAAGCATCCATAACCTTCCAATCTTTTCCTAGTTCTCCCATAATTTCAATACTATGCACAGATGTGTATCATTTGATTGCATTATGAACATGGTGAATTCGTTAATGTGTACCCACAGAGCAGCAATTGTGTTTTCAAAATACGGACAGGACCCGATTGAGAAAAAAGGCAGGGGGATATCAGTGTCAACGCTACCTTAATAACAGATTAGTTACCTAGACTTTTTTGGCCTGAACCAGAATAAAATGAAAACAACTTCAGCAAACTGCTGAAATGATTTTTTTCCCCCTGCAAGGAAGCCAAGGGGACTATAAGACTCAAATTAAAACATTTTGCCTCATTCTAGAATAGGCTAATATTGTCTGTTGTTTGTCCTATGCCTTTCTGTTCCCATTCTACCTAACATTGCATAAACTGCTGTGATGCCCTGAAATGTTAATAAACAGCAGAAAGAACAGGGAGCCTAAAACTGTAGCAATGTCAGAAATGTTCATTGTTGAAATAATATTTGCATTTTGCATTTTCCTTCTGCATTTTATTTTTAGTACAGGGTAAATTTACAATTTTACAAAATCCTGTGGACCCTAGAGATCTTCTGAGGAGCCAAAGGATGTATCAGATTCCCACATCTGAGGTCCGAGGTAGAGGTAGTACTCTGAAGTGGGAAATCTGTTATCTTCCCCACCCCTGAAGCTGGTGTGGTAAAGTGCAGACCAGCCACCCCTCCAAGATCAAGAATGCAAATTCAGGGAGGGAGGAAAGGGGGTATTTGGGGGCATGGGGTGGAAAGAAGTCTGAAGAGGCCACGAGGCAAGCTACCCTCCATGCTTCTTCCTCTGAACACTTTTGCTAGACAGGGGAGAAACCCATCTAGCAAAAATTTAGAACAGAAGAACATGGAGGTGAATATTGCCATGACTGTCTCCCCATTCTGTATAGCATGTCTGTAACCTGTATAGTTGGAGGGTTTATGATGATCAAGGGTACAGACCTATGGGATTCTCCTTGTAGGACTGAACTATTAGCATGCATTTGAAGACTGTGTTTATATCCTATTGTGTATATTTAGGTGAGTGATTCCAGTTTTTGCTAACTTTGATTGCTGTTCTGAAAAAACATTTCTTTCTTGGTTTAGTTCCTGAATTTCTACCTGCTGTTGAAATTAAATTGACATGTCAAATAAGAATGATTATACAAACACAGCCTCTTCCTAGACAATAGTTACCTTTCATAGTACTTCCATGTTCTTGCCAATTAGTGATAATCCATTCCTTTATGAGAAAAGGGGTTGATTATACTGTTGCTTGTGTGCATGTGGAGAAATGCCAATCATTACAACATCATACAAAGTTCTCATTGAATTATACATTGAATTTTGCATGAAGTTCACGTATTTTCTAATTTTGATTGAAATCTGTTTTTACAGCAGTGTTGTGTTGTTGCTTCATAAAGAAATGGTTGATTTCAGTGTGATGATGGTATGGGAATGCCTAATAAGGTGCTATATTTTCAAACAGTGCAGTGATTCTAAGGGGAGCTTTATATACCGTCTTCTTAATACAACTGTTTCTGTCATGTGTATGTGTCTGTCAAAGGCAACATCTTCCCTAACGCTTATTTCATGTCTCTCAAGAGAGAAACTATCGCCATCAAACAAATAGCCAGGAATTTCAAGACTGTTTTACCATGGCACACTTTTAGACTTGAAAAAGGGGGCTACTTCTACCCCACATGAACCTAACCTCATCTTCAGGAGCAGTAAGTATGGGATTCTTTTAAAGGCAATTATCCTTCGTTTTCTCTGGCAGCTGCTGGGCAGAGCAGTCATTGTGTGAAATCATCCCCATCAGAAGCATTTTCTTGACAGTATAAAACTGTTTAAAAGCACAGATGTAAGATTACAGGTGAAAGATAAGACAGTTGATAAGATTCATTTCTGGCAGGAAATCAGTTATCACCCAAGATGTGTCAGTTCTGAATAAGATTATGCTTAAATTCATCCCTTGCTTAGGCCTCTCAGATGGACAAGGTATCAACAAGAAGTCAACATAGGCTTTAACATCTATGAAATCCTTTTATTGTCTTTGGATAATGTCTTGATTTACTATCTCAGGCTGATCCCCATAAGATTATTATTTTACTTCACAAAGGTACCCTGAAGTTGGCTTTTTATAAGTAAGATTAATTTAGCATTCATAAAAATTAGGTGATTTATTCCTGGCTAGAGCCAGGTGTAGCTCAGACAAAAAGCTGTAAAAATGTCTCTGAAAGAACTGTGCAAATGCATCTCAATCCTGACTCTCAGTTCTCCCTGCTATTTCTGTCCTGGAACAGAAGCCTCTTGAGCTGAGCCTTTAGTTTGTGCCAAACTGTGTAGCGGGTTTGTGAGATGGAAAATAAGTTCTCTGGGGACTGGCTATAGACTAGCCAATTTATAACTCATACAATCTAATTCTCATTTCAGTTACACTCTTCAGTGTTGAGTCTCTAATACCCTGATCCTAAACAAATTAGCCAAATCACATTGAAATCAATGTTGCACGTGCATAACGTTAGGCTAACTTTTCACCACAAGTCATTATCTAGAGAAATTAGGCATGCCTAACTCCTGCTAAAACTAATACTATTTAAAGAGCAATGTTGGAACTAAGTTCCATCAAACAATGAGACCTACTACTGAGTTAATGACAACATTTGTCTGTTAAGCACTTAGCTGTGGACAATATTTCTATTAATTTCTATGTCAATCTAGAAAAAGTAAAGCAAATTTATTTGCATTTTCCTGTCAGGAATTTATACATTATGTGGAACTTATGTTCCATTGCCCATGCTTCACTAAATTTTAGAATGGAGTGGCTCCAAGTATGAGTTTACAGATTCTGTCCACACAGTGCATGACCCATTCCAAACCTGGCTCAAGACCCACAGACTTTCCTGGTTCCAGATGGACGCTCCTAGCACCTTCTTCCATCCCTGTTGTCACTAAAAGGACTCTTAACAATTCAGATTTACCAAATAGGTGATGATTTTTGCCATAATGGAGAGAGAGGCCCACAGTAGTGCCTCTGCTATACCTAAAACACTAGGTATGCAGTCAGGGCTCCTGATCATTACTGGGTCTTTTGGGAACACAAAAGACTGTAGTTCCCAGGGATTCTACGACCAGCATGAAGGCCATGTCAGGATGTCTGTCCATTCCAAGCATCGTACTCCATCTTCTAACAGGTACGCTTTGTGGGAAGAATAAGGATAGGAGGTTCACTGGGAAAGGGTTGAGAACTCATTTCTCAACTAACTACTGACAGTGTTCTTGATAGTATGATAATATTAGGGAATTGTTTATTTGAGAGGAGAATTAACTTAATTTAGCTGGGTGTATTCTGAATTGAAATGTACAGGCGTGCCTGTCACTACATATACATGCAAAATTATTAGTATTGTTCTAAATAAGTACAGTGCACTTCCACAATTTATTAATTCCTAGCTACATTTATAGCAATATTCATTCAAACAGATTTTTAAACACTGTTAACAAATGAAATGACTTTCAATCATTAGAAAGGAGTTATCTATTTAAAGTAGAAAGAATATCTAAATCATATTTGCCTTTTTTTCTTCACCCAGCTACTTAAATAGTATGGTACCCTAACACTTAGGATGATCTAAAACTTCAGCTCTGCTGAATTCAAACTGAAAAAAGTCCACATACTTCCAGTGCAAGTTATTTAATCAGCAATTATAATGAAGTGTCAATTTAGCCAGAACAGTGTTTTCTTTTGTTTGTAATAAAGAAACCATAATAAACAAAATAGGCACAAAAGCCTATACTTCGTGAGGTTGTCTACAACTCTTCTGCAGTCTTTTTAACATGTAGAAGCCATAATTAGGCATTAGGATGTTTTTAATCCAATAGGGTTAAGGCAGCTGAACCATGTTGCAAGTTGGTGAAGTTTCTTGCAGTCCTATTTTAATATTTGCTCTTTTAATGGAAAGCTACGCTGACCTATCTATAGTTCATTTCCAGGATGCTCTCTCGAAAAGTGATTGCCAAATTATGAGTTGATACAGCTTTGTGAATAAATTACCTGTCGGTGAGGCACAAAGGAAGGAGGTGATTTCTAGACCAAAGTGCAGGAATAACATGTACCTGCATAAATACTATTGCCAGGTATCTCTCGACTAAAATGTGCAAACATCACTTTACTACTCAATGAAGGTAAGTTTGAGTTCCCTTGCAATTAAAAGCTATAGCTATATTTTACCCAGCATCCCCAGGCAGGAGAAGAAAATCCTGCCTGAAATATTGCTGCCAGTCAGTGCTGACGATGCTGGAGTAGATGAACCAAGGATCCGCATCAGATTCCTTTGTTCCTAGCCATCATTGTACAGAGGGGCCCTTTCCATTTTACAGTGGGATCCATTTATGATGGCCTTGATGTAAATTCCATTTCAATTAAGAAATGACATTGATTCCTATATTTAATAACTGATATGTAAATAGATCTCTCCTTTATTAAAATGTTTTGATGGTTTAGCATGTATGATACTTTGAATATATTAATCAATATGCAGTGACAATGCTAATCTTAATTTCTGCTGCATTTTCACTGCCCAAAGTCTTCACTGTTCACCCACACAACAGCACTGTGAGGTACAATACTGTAGTTTTCTCTATAGAGATGGACAGATAAGATCAGTCAAGGACTGGCTTCAGTGCTTTCTCTGGCGAACACTCTATCCAATGGATTCCCGCACAGGCTCTCATTGGAAACACAGGCATGCTTTTTCTAGTGTTATACAACTTCTAAGTTATGTTATTAAAATGCACTGTTAGGATAACCCCATAATTACTTATGTCAAACAAAGGAAAACAAACTGAACCATAAATTGGTTTATATACTGTCAGGTTGAATTTCTGTGGGTTTATATGCTGCAATACAGACCTAAATGAAGAACCTTGCTTAAAAGCCATAACAATACAAAAGGAAGGAGGAATGACAACTGGGAAAGAACCCAGAATCATTTGCCTTGTGTCTGTGTATGGCACCATCATGTGCACGTTTAGACAGAAAAAAGGCCCCAGAACTCCCAGCATTCCTCAGCACTGTGGGACCTTTTGTTATCTAAACTTCATAGGATTGCATCCTCATTGTATTGTTCCCTCTGATATCAGGCCAGTTGAATGAACTTGTACTACCAAGCTGTGGCAATATTAATGCCAACTATTAATGCCAACTGTGTTGGCAATATTAATATTTTTGTTTATTCATTCCAATTTTTTCACTTTTAGTAGAAATCAATGAAGTGGATTAAATGAAGTGGATTAAATCTGGATACTTAGAGGATGCACTAAAATCAATGGGGTTTAAGTCAGTCATGAATAAGTAAGTCTCGCTGATTTAAATGTGCCTAAGTAAAACTAAATATTGAGGCAAGCCCCAAATAAATAAAATAATTATAAAAATAACCTCTAACAAATAAAATATTATAAAAATAATAAAATAAAAGTAAATGATATTGATGTGTAACTTTGCAGCAGCTGTCAACTAACTAGAAAAGCCTGCTGTGATGAAGGTTTTCATGGTCCTTCATGGTTACTGTAATGGAGTGAAGAAAAAAGGAAGCAAAGGAGAGAACACACCAATGATATGAAAAAGGGGGTATGTAAATGAAATCTCAAGGATGCACAAAGGTAACAATGTTATTGGTTCAATACATTTAAAAATACTTATTTTTTAAGGGGGCAGAAGACACCACACCATTACATTCTCTTATGATCTGCAACCCAAAGATTTGGTCAGATAGTTCACTGGTAAACAAATCCCAAAATGAGTTGGAACAGTAAGAACCTTATTTTTATGCATCTTTGAGAATTCAGTTGCCTTGCAGTCCTCATCACCACTGCTTTAAATAGATATAATGGCTCGACTTTAGTGGCCTCTGAAGATTTTTCAGGAACAGCAGTATGGAGCAAAACTAGAATTCTTTGCCAAAGTCTTCTTTGCTTTATTGTAGTCATTCACTGTATTATATTTTTATTTACAAAAAACGTATTTGTGTTTTATGAAGATAAGGTATTATTTTGCAATCAGCATCCATGTTCTTGTTAATCCATCTGTTAAATACCTCAAACGTAAACCTTGATCTCCTGGACTCGAATAAAGTAACTGTTTTTTGAAGTTTTAGAAGTGTTACAAAATTGAAAAATAATAAATAATAAATAAACAGATTTCCAAGTGCAATAATATATTGTGTCTGGAATCTTATACCTAGTTACCAATGGGGAAGTCCCATTGAATGTAATATGATTTACTTCTGAATAGAGTTATACTTTATAAAATTGCACTGACTGTATAGTATAGTTCCCTTAAGTGTTTTATCCTGCTGCCTTACCTGAATAGCATCTGAGCATGTGATATTACACAGTCATGATTCATTGATTTCTTCAAGTGATTAGAAGAACACTTTTAAGTAAGTAAAAGCTTTTTAAGTAAATACAATTATTTTACTAAATTTTAGCTAATAAATGATGCAGTTATTGTAAAAGTGCAATGCACAAGCAATTGGATTCCTTCTGGTTTGGCCTAATGGGGTGCTAATAGGAGCAGGCTGCCCATGAAATGGTAAGTTCTTCATTAAATGGATCTAGCAAAGTGGTCCTTTGCAGGTTACTCAGAAGCAAGTTCCACTGTGTTCAGGAGTGCAGCCTTAGTTCTTCATAAATAATACCTTACAGACACATGATAATTTTTTCCAGAAAATGCAAAGGCCCTAATTCCTGTAGCCCTGGATAAAGCAAAATTAATTAACTTCAAAGCCTACTTGAGCACTGAAAGAAAAGTATCTAACTACAAAGCCAAATGTTTCCTACTCCAAGAAAAATATACAATCATCATACATTGATTAATCATTCTATTTAAATTTTGTCCTATTATGCCTATCGTTCCAGAGTTTCCAGTGTTCTTCATTTGCACACATGGAACAGTTCTTTTAATGGTTAGAAACATCGTATAAATAGATGGAAAGCACTTTAATTCATATCATGTTTATTTCATCCAAGTATGTATGACACCTATCCAGTTTTCCTTTCTTTTTTTATTTATATGGGTCAGTCTTGGTATTTGCCATCCAAGTTCTGCTAGGGTTGCTTGAATCATCTGAGGAAGGATACATCAACACATTTATTTATTTACTATTTCCATTTGTATGCCACCACAATAGCTCACAGTTGAGCTCTTTGAGTGGCTTAATGATTAAACAACCTAACATTCTAAAATCAGTAACTCTAAAAACAATCCCAAAACATTAATAATAGAAAACATAACCAAGCAAATTAAGATCATTACATAAAAACTTCAAGTAAACTATTTTAAATAAATAATATAAGCTAAAATAAAACCATAAGCCAGGGTCAAGTTAAAATCAAAATTACCGTTAAAATCAACTGTTAAAATAGCTGGGGTCTGCATGGGGTCTAGGACTGGTTCCAAATAAGGTTTTTACTGTTTTAAACTTGAGGTTTGCAATGAATCACACTGCTTCATTTACATAATTTTATATGGGGTCCAGACAATTACTATTTATAGTCTCCCCATGTTTTCCCATGGCTTTCTTTGTCATTTTTCCTACCATTAAAAAAATCTGTTAAGGAAGAAATGATGTAAAGCTGCAGAATGGCTTATGAGGAACAGCTCCTCTGTCTCGAGGTATTCAAGAGGAATTCCTACTTTATTGCTCTGAATAAACTTACCCTAATATACTCTAGGAATAGATGAGAAACTCACTGCATAGGTTTTTTAATAGGATTTGCCCATTTTGCACTTTGCAGACCTAGATCTGGTCCTGAATGTGACTGGGGTCAGAAGTATCTACGTTTATAAGCTTGTCATGCATTCTGCAAACCAAACCAAGTTGGGTTTGACAACAAGTCCACATTTGAAATACACACAAGGGAAAAATAATACAGTTACAAACAAAAGCATGTTTTAGTCAATGGGTGTATACATCCAAAGAGGCATACATTTAAAATGTTCAGAAATGTGTGTGTGTGTGAAGTTTATAAGCTAGTGCAGAAAGGAGATACAGTAGAATGAGCTTGACCTAAATACACAAAACAAAAAATTACAACCATCACCTTGGTGAGAACAAATTTGTATTCCATTATTCTGTGGTAGTTCTGCCATCTCACCTACTGCATGGTAAACCAGTAGGTCTTAATGAAAAACACATCATTTAGAAATGAAACTGAGTTACTACTGAGATACGCCAGATTCCAATCTCTAATGCCCCAAAAGCTTATTGTACATTTTCTTAACAACTTGGCCAAAAGGGACAAGATACATAATGTGAAAAAAGATCATTCATCTTTTATATAATTCATAAACAGGTTTATTTAAGCAGGAAGTTACATTATTTTAACATTCACAAAACTGGAATTTTTAAAAAATGAAAAGCAAAATATTATCCCTGAATTAGTATGTTCCTGGGTGACATAAGCAAGTCTTCACAGCTGTAATGGCTACAAGATATGGATAGCAAGGAACAATTAAAAGTAGGTCCAATGCCTTTTTGGCAGAAAGCAGAGTAAAATGCAGCTCAGGTAATATCATTTCGAAAGCTTCAGATCAAAGATGAGTAAACAAGAGTCCTAGCTAAAAGATTATATAAAATCTTGTCTGACAGCTAACTGAAGGATCCAGACTGATGCAAGAAGGAAGAATATTAGTTTAGAAAGGATGAAGTGGTTCTTCTGTCAAGGGGATCTTACATAACCATTCCTAACAAAGGCATCCTAAATATAAGCAATTCTTTCCTCTCCACTTCATGTGTCATCTCTTACAATAGATTAAAGCAATAAATGAAAGATGCTCACTCATCATCTAAAGTCCTGATTCAGGTGACTTTGTGTGCTGAAGTCCAGGGGACTTGTGTACTAGGAGCAAAGTTCTCTCCCCAGTGCTACCAACCTTATTGAATGCTTTTACATCAAGGTCAGCCTATCTCTAACCGTGCCTGCCTTCAGGTGCCAAATGAAGACTTGGCTTTTCAGGAAGGCATATGGAATATGTTGATATTGCATGTTTGTTTTTGTTGCTGTTTTTAGCATTGTGTTTATTACCACTTTGTTTTTCTTTTGCTTTGCAAAATATGTTTATATAAACTTGCTTTGATATTTTAGTTTTATATTAGCTATTTTTAGTTTATCTGTATAGAAAAGAGATCCTAAAGAAACAAACAAATAAATCTTGTAATGCAGTGGAGAATGTAAGGCTTGTACTAATGGGGCAAATACACATTTGAATGATTTTCTAGCATCTAGGAATGTCAGTAAACAATAACTACATGCAAGTCTGGGCTTTTAGTATCAGAGGCAGTTCTGCCCATGCCCAGGCACACACTTAAGACAAGCATAATTCAGGAATGTAATATATTCCAACATGTACATGACACAAATCTGTCTTGTTAGTGGGTTGTGGGAAGTGCTTCTTCATAGTCTGATGTCACAACACTTTAGTAAAGATTGTGAAAGGGATACAACAAGGATTAGTCAAATGTATCAACCACAGGAATCTTGTGTATCAACCACAAGATAGTGCTAAGAATCAGTTACATAGCACTATCACCTCAGGGTCATGGAAAAAGAACCTACAGATGCTCCTGTACTAGAATGGAATATAGAATGCACCATGGGAAAATGGCTCCTGGACCATTCTGGAAACATGAATCAGGACTTAAACTGAAGTTTACAAGATAACCAGATATATGGAACCACCCTACTGCAACTCTTTCTTTCTAATAAACCACAGAATATAACATTTCATGAGTGTCATAAGCAAATACACTAGTATCAATTTTCTGGATCACATAGCACAAATATCCAGTTCTCTAAACAAACAAGCAAACCTGGATTGCTATGAATGAGTGAGAATACGTATAAGCTGGCTTCTTCTACCTAATATGTCCTTCTGAAAGTAGTGATGGTAAACCACCCATTCCTGGTTATAAACTATGGTTTGTTGGAGGAGAGACAACCAAGAATTAGAACCCAGATTTAACTCCAGGTTCTAATGCTGGGTTATTGTCACCCAAAAATCCAGAGTTCCCAGTATGCACACACTACTACAGAACTCAGGGAAAGCATATCCTGGGTTGCTCCTAAATGCCCACTTTTTAACAAGACATAACACTAGTGGTCACATAAAATGTGTCTACTGAGAAGGAACTACCAGCTGATGGACAACTCGAACATCTAGGCATCCCTTCCTATGGTTCTTTCTTTTTAAACCAGGCATGGAGTGAATAGTCCTTCAAATAGAAAACACTTTCAGAATTGAGTATATTCCTCTTGCAGCCTTTCAAGTTGAGGACCATATTCCATAAAAGAGGAAACATGGCCACCTACTTAAATCATAGCACCATCACAACCACAGGAATAAGACAGAGTCTGTTTCTGCTTCCCTGATAAGCACATGGACATGGTACAATGGGATTTACTACTGGGTATATGAGAGTGGGATTTCAGCACTTTTATGATGATACAGCATCTGTGGTCCATTTCATGGTTTACTGTATTATTCTCATATATGCATACCATTATACTACTTTAAAGGACTTATCTTTGTCCTATTCCATTTACATAACTTTTAGCACACCTGCATTTTTTCAAAAAGTGTTATTCTATCAAATCAATAAATCAAATTAACACAAAAGCTCTCCATAGTTAATCTTCTGGCTCATCATCTATCACAGTTATTCTCCGGTTGTGGCATGTCTTACTATGACTGCAACCCTAAGTTCACTTAGTTTGAAACTAGAAAATACGACTTATTTCTAAATGGACTTGCGAATCAAGATTGAGCTGTGCTGCAGAAAGAAAGACATATTATGTGTTTCTACATTTTTATACTACACTCCACCCACAAATATGCCCCTGGTTCAAAACTGAAAGCTAACCCAAATCTCTTTGGAATGTCAAAGGTTTCTCACTTTCAGTTAGGCCTGCAATTCTATACCCATGTACCTTGAACTCAATGGGTATTGCATGAGTAGATGAGATTGCAATATGCCAGTTTAAAATGTATTACTAAGAGCTATAACAAGCATAGTTTTTACATCTGAGTGTACAAAACCCCCCAATATCTGGCATTTTTCTGACATGTTTGCAAATAATTATTAGTGCTTTTTGCTGTACCTATACATGATGACAGTACAGAAGTCGAATAGCTTGTGCATAGCCAATGGGGTAGAGCAGACTCATTGCTTCCTGTCCTTGCTTTGGTGGATCATTCCTCTTCAAGACAACGTCCTAATACCCCTCAGTGGTACATCTAGGGCTGGACTTTTGCTCTAAAGACCAAGACCTAGCATTCCAGGCGGCCTGCAAACAGCCAGTCAAAAATCAGCTCCAGGAGCTTGCCGCAACATTCTCTCTTATTTTTCAAAACAAGTTATATTCACTGTGTGGGAAGCCAGGCATGTTCATGGTTATAGATGCTCACTGTATTATGTGTATGTTATTAAAGAGACATTATCCCTTTCCATAACAAAATAATGTGTATTTCCAAGTAGATGTGTTTAGCAGCAGGGTAGCAGTAGCAAACTCAAATGTTATGGAGAAAGAAAAATGTTGTCTGCTTCACAACTGGAGCACACAATGCAAGGTTATTTAAAGAGGGCTCCTGTAACACCATTCAGTCCAAGGTTTAATATGAACTACCGGCTGCACGGATCCTTTGCCACAATATTGTAACCACACAAGATACTGTTAAATGTAATATTTTTGAAGACTCTGAAATATGTTTCCACTGGGTTGGATCCAGATTTAGATAAATCAATAGGACTCAGTCAATGGGACTATTTGATGACTATGTCCAGATTCAGCATCTTATGCTTAACATTCAGTAAAAATATTTTGTAACATTTAGAAATTGACCATTATGGAGAAAAATGTTCAGTATTTTTTTCAATTTTTGAACCTATGTCATAGTCCTATTTTCATTTGCCAATAGGGCTGAAATTATGAAATTAAGATAAAAGTGAAATGATTAATTTTTAACTGATATACCACATTATTTAATACAAATATAGTAGCCATATAGATAGATAGTATCTATATATGCTGGGGCTCAGACAAGGTGCACAAACAAAATGTTTTACAGCTTAGGTGTACTGTTTTACATGAATATTATTCTTTACTATTGTTGTTGTGTACTGTGACTTAGCAAGTACAGCCCTAAGCTTTCAAGTTCCTGAGGTAGAACTGCAAATTATGTCCAGCTGGATGCATAATACCTAAAGCTGGTTGGGTTATTAAATGCCACAGTGTCTTCTCTTCTACTTTAGAAATAGTAGTAGTAGTAGAAATAATAATAATAATACTAACAGCAACAACCAAACAAACTTTTGCTGCTCTTGCATGCCATCCAAAATGAGTTACCCAAGAACACTACCTCGTTTTGCCGAATGCAGAATTGTGAGTTAGATAAAATTATTTGACATACAACTGTAATGGCCTACAGAAGCAATTCTATGCATTTTAAGACAGAAAAGTCTACAGCTCCCAGCATTCCTCAAACCCTAAATATTAAACTGATTAATCCACTGGTGGAAATAGTTTCTGTTCTACTCAAGATATATTGTCCTATCAGTTTTGATCATGTAACCTAACTACAATATGCAGTAGGCCATGTGTTTTGCTTTTGTTGTGATTCCAAAGTACTGTGCAATTTGGAGCTTGGAATTTATAATCAGGTCCCAAGATGACATAGAAAACTGCTTTTTAACTTGAGAAGACTTTCAAAAGCAGTTTTCAATATGGCACAGGATACTGCTACTCAAGAAAAAAGTAAAGAAGATACTGCTGGACCTTCACAAGTCTTTGGCCATGGTCTAAAGAGCTAGCTAAGGTGTACTGAATGGTTTTGAAATAATCTGTAGGATTTCATCCATTCCCTGAACAACAGATGCCTCCCATACTTAAACATGCACTTTCCATATCAAAACATCTCTTCCAAAAGTTCCCTTAGCATGTGGCACGGGCAATTCCTGCTTGCAAAACATAAGTTCCTATGGGTAGTAGGAACTAGATGATTTTTTTCCAGATTTGTAGCTATTGGATGCACTTAAAATAGCTGTTTGGATCCTGGACTATATGATTTGACATTATAATTCATGATAGATGATGTTTTGATAATAAAATCCAAACATAATTAACAAATTAACTTTGTCAGGAAAATAGTCTAGCAAATATGTTTTACTTGTGTGTTAGCGGCATGTTGAAAGGCATAAGAACTTTGATGAATCAATTCTGCTGTTCCTTTTGAACAGGTCATTTTTCCTACTGAAATGTTTTAGAGAATAATCAGAAGTCATAAAAATAATAAAGAATAATCAGAAGTTGTTTCTGTTTCAGTGCTGGATTTTTAATGTTATGTATATGTATTAAATTATACACTGTCCTGAGAGTCCTTTGGGTTATAGGAGTATAGAGATGCAATAAATAAATAAATGTAGTTCATTCAGTTAACGCACATCTATCAAATCATTTTCTCAGAAGTTGTATTTTTAATAAGTACATTGGTCAACAAACACACATGCACATAAAGGTGTTCCTTGGAAAATACACCAGATATTTACAAAGTAACGCATCAAACAGTACTGCTGGACAATCTGCTTACTGGCATTTCTCCAGGACCCTTATGTAAGTTCAAATTCAGTAAAGGAAGATTCTGCAGAAAGCATTTCATATTCATTATTAACAAAGTATAACACACTGAACTCATGGAGTTTAAATAGGTTTACCTTTGTGTTATATTATAGCCTGTTAAGATCAGGATACTAAGATTGGAATGTAGGATTTCAAATAGTTTCCTCTTCGTGGTTTTATTATTTTAATCTGAAGCTCTTCTAAATGTGGGCAGTACAAATAAATTGTACTGATACCAATGGAAATTGCTAAGAAAGTGTGTTAAATGGTAAGTTAGAAAAGTTTGGCCAAAAAAAAGCTATTGGTGAAATATTTATAGGGTATAATTTACACAGGTATTTTAAAAACAAGCTAAATTTCCTTTTCATCATCCATTAAGTTATTTTAATTAATATTCTTAATATGAATTTAAAAATGAATGTCTTCATGTATGTAAAATGCAGTGTCCTTTTGTATTACTTTCAGTAACTTCATCATCGCTAATTTCATTCTCAGTAGCATATGAATGCTAGGAATAGTGTATGTGACTATTCAATTACATAGGTTCTTGTAGATTTTTAACAAAAATTATCCCCAAAAAGTAAAATGCAGACTCTTAATTATGCTATCTTTATTAATTCAAGATGCAAAACAGTATTTCTTAACTAAGGTTGAAACTATTTTGATAGTCCTTTGAAATTGCTACACTCTTCTTGTTCCAAGTGTTTTACAGTTATGACTTTAAGAAGATTTAAGAATGGTTTATTAGTTAATGGAGCAATTGAAAATATCTGGCATTCAACTCCCCTCTCATTAGATGGATGCCTTGAAATCAATAGGTCTTGCATTATTATTGGGTGTTCAGAAGGGTGGGATAACCACTATAAATACTTTGAGATAGTTCCTCTGTATAGAAGAGCAAAAACAATTAACTATCTTCTATAGTTACATTAACAGTGAAATAAAGATGGTAACACATAAAAAGCTCCAGAAGATAATTAGGTGAGGAGTCATGTTACCCAAAAGAATAAATATTTAGGAATGTGATTACTAAATAGAGGAAAAAAAACCTTCTATCTGAACATCATTATCATCCAGAAATCACATTGATTGGTGAATTAATTTATTAGATTTAGATTTGTTTGCAGCATATGTTCAGATTGCAGTAAAGCAAATACTTAGTACTATGCTGGAATGCTGAGGTTTTTATATGAAAGAAGTGTGATGACAGGCAATACAGATCATTTAAAAAGAAAGAACTTGTTTCAGGACTGTTGTTGTTCTCATGCTAAGTTACCATATAAAAGTGGGTATATTTTGACAGTGAGTGATATTAACTAGAGAAAACCACTGCAGACACATGGAGGAACTGTCAGCAGTTGTCTACTAATTCTGACGACTGTATTTCCCACTATGTTATCATGCACAGATTGTGTTGGAAACACATGGAAACAGATGACATTTTCCATGTGATTCTTCAGCAGTCAGTCATACACAGTGAAGTTCTCTTAACCTGTTGAAAGCCAGTGCAAAACAAGTGCAAAATTTATTTTTTTTCATCTCTCTGCAAAAGCCTGTTCTACTGTCAAAAACAGACACTCCTTTTGTATTGCCAGTATTCTAATGCAAGTAGGCCTGCGGATTTCTACATCAGTGATGCCAGATGAAGAATTTTTCTTACAATTGTTCATTGTAAGCACCATTGTAAAGACTCAATTATACTTTTCAGAAAACTCTGTACTGTCTTCCCTGATATATTCAGGTTTTAACAAACTCAGTAGTCTAGTTGATGCCTTCCATGGCTTTGAACATGAGATGTTTTAAAATGTATTTGTACACTACATGCATATGTGTCAATACATATGTATAAGTATGTAAATACCAACGGAACTGAATTAGTAATTAACATTTCTCTGAAAAAGTGATTCCTCTGCCATTCTTTAATCATGTCAAATAGTAATTTGAACCAGAAAACAAAACATATATAATGTATTTTAACAAAATCCTGCCAATTTTCTAATACTAGGTTTGGTACGTGCTAAAACATGATACTGATGACCTGAAATTTGGGTTTCTTATCTTTTGTTACACAGGTATTAAGTCTACTCTTCAGAACTGTAGATTAGCCTTTTCTGAAATACTGTTTCACATAATAAAGATTGAAAATGTGGACTATACGGATACAAAAGAATGAGTAATAACCCAATCTTGTACAGATTACTGGGATGTCAGTCATACTAAATTGCTTCTTCTAAGTAATGTTCATGGGATATGGGTGTACAACTGTATTCCTAAAAACAATAGGAGTCATGTTCCCATGGATGTGTTTAGAATTATGCTTTTCTTTAGGTAAATTACATTGAAGATTAGAAACTCATTGTACTTCAGCTTTAAATACCTGAATTTCTGATCTTCATAAAGGAAGTGCTAAAGGACATTAATTTTTAAAAGAAATCTAGTACATCTCTGGTATTGTTATATGGCATTTTTCTTAACATTTTGCAGTTGACATATTTACTATATTTAGTCTTCTACCAATTAAAAATTATTTCCCCTAAAAATAAAGATTAATGATTTGTTGACAAATAGCATATAATAAAAATAGCTTAATTAATCACAGTTTATATCAATTTACTGTGTTTCAGGTAGACAGAACTTTTATTTTTGTTAAACTGTCCTTAGAAATATCTATATTTCCTGATAGATGACATTAAATTTAGACAATCTAGAAAGCAAGTAAATTTTATGGTATTTAAAAATTATATATATGACAGGAAACAACGTAATGGTTTCATTTGTAATTGTTTAATAATATCTGGAACATCCTATTGCTTTGTGTTCTCAAGGAACTTCATCTACCTTCTTATTTCATGTCTGTGTTTGTCTTTAGGAGTTTTCTTATAGGATCAATATCTTTCATCAATAACTGTATGCTTGAAATTTTGGCAACATGTTATTTTGTTTTTTACAGAATCATTATTTTGTTCCAAAATATCTGCAATATTGCTGAAATATACATCTCAATTTTATCTCCAAAACTACTGAACATATAAAAGTACAATGAACTTTGAAGGACATAGGATTTAATTGTAAATGTGTTTAACACTTCAATGCCAAGGAACTCATACTTATTGAAGTTACTCTGAAGTAGCAGTTTTAAGTGTTTTCATGTCATTTCCCACAATTTTACATTTAAATTAGTTTACAGTTATATTGCTTTGCCCTTTACTTGATCAGAAATCGGAATGCATGAGTATTTCTAAGTAAACACATTCTCTGACTAAATATCTATATGTAGGGTGCAAACACTAGAATTTTTAGTAAATATTTCAATAGTATGCATACCAGTGTCCAGTCTCTGCCTGAAGATTATATTGAGAATGTTACAGTGTATACCTGACACACCCACGTGCGTTACACATGTTGCATTACACAGTATTACTTGAGCGATAAGCACTTATAAGTGATTAATGTATGCATTTTTAAGAGTAAGAATAGTTTTCTGCAATTATCCACTTTTAAATAGAAAACGGTTCACATCGGTATAACTTGTGTTATAAGGCAATTCTGAACATGTATATTCAGAAATCCCACTCAATTCATCGAAGCTTACTTCCAAGTGAGTAGGCGTAGGCTTAATCTACACAGATAACGAGAACAGAATCATAAGGACAAACTTTTCAAAGGGGTAGAACATCTCTCCAATTGAGCAACGGCGCAAAGGTACATTAGGCAGTCCGGACAGAAATTAGCCAGGCTCCTTGACCGAGAATGGCACTTCTTGGAAGGAGGGCGGAAGGGAAACCCAAGCGTCGGAGATACCCGCGCTAATCCAGACTCCAAAGACGTTTCCCCTCCGGCCTGTAGGAGAGTCGGGGGTGGTGATGTCACGGTCCATCCCTCGGCCCCTGCCGCTCCCTGCCCGCCATGCGGGGGCCCCGGCTCGGAGCGCCCGAGCCATCCCGGCCCGGGCCAGGGCTGCGCCCCGCCGAAGCGCCGGGACGCGCGGCCAGCTTCCTGGCAGCAGCCCGGCCCCCGCCCGGCTTTCCTCGCCCTCCGCTCCCCCCCGAGGGGCATCCATCCCGCTCCCCGCAGAGAAAGGCCAGGAGAGGCGCGTTTACCTGAGCTGTCGCTTTTCCGCTTGCCCGCGCGCTTCTCGGTGTCCACCGGGGACAGCGCCTGCCTGCCATAATCTCCCGGCGCGCACGTCGCCCCCGTCGGAGGGCTGGTCCCCAGGCTCGAGGAGTTCGAGCACAGTCCCGGCGGGCTGTTGCCCAGCTCCGCGGGCCCTCCCGAGTCGGGCTGGAGGCACAGGCTGTGCCTGGCCGAGGCGGAGGCGGGCGGCGGCGGCGGCGGCGGCGGCGGGGAAGCCATCTGCGGGATGTGCCAGTTCGTCTGCAGGGACTGGTGCTGCTGCTGCGGCTGGTGGTGGTGGTGGTGGTGATGGTGGTGGTGCCCCCTGTGGTGCTGGCTGCCGAACATGCCCTCCTCGTTGGGGTATCCCGCTATGATGCAAGAGGAGGACGACGCGGAGAGCTCCGGGTAGGACATGTGGTCGGAGCGCCCGTGCAGGGCCAGGGCGGACTGCGAGAACGGGTGCAAGCCCTGCCCGGGCGCGTGGTGCGGGCTGCGCAGGCAGCCGAAGAGCGTGTGATCCATGGCATGCAACGCGGCCCCGCGCGCCCGCCCCGCCGCCGGAACAGGAGCCCCTCCTCGGGGCGAGAGGCGCCTGGCTCCCGCGCTCTGCTCCCGGCCAGCCCCAAAGCAAGCGGCGGCGGCGGCGGCGGCGGCGGCTCGCTCCGCTGTAATCCAAGTATCCTGCGCGCAACTCGTCCCGGCCGTGGCCGCGCTCGGATGGTCAAGCAGGCAGGCGCCGAGCTCGCCGCCGGCAGAAAGGAGGTGGTCCCGCACTGGCGCTCCGAGAGGGAAGCGGCTCGCCGAGGTTATAAATACAGGCGCGTGTAACGTGAGCCGGGGGCTGGCTTAGCTGCGCGGCACTGACCAAGGCGAGCTGCCTCCCAGCGCCTGCCAGCCAGTCAGCCCCGCAGCCACCCCGCCGGCGACCCGCAGCTCCCCTCGTCCTGACCTCGCCCCAGCCTCGCCCTGGCCGCGGGGCTCCGCATGGGAGCCCAGGGCGCACCCAGGTTCAGGCGAGCGCTTGCCAACCCGCACTGTGGGGGGCAGCCTGCCTCCTTGGCCTTCCCCCCAGGGACCCAGCCTTGCCCACCTTGCTGGTCTGCTGAAGGACTCCTGGTTCCTACGATCCCCTCTTCCTCCTGCATGGGAAGGAAGCAGGTGAGCAAGTGAGAGGAGGTGGCAACACACCTGGCACCTCTCAGATGCTCTCACCTGGCCTCTCCCTCTCTATGGTGCCAAATGGAGGTCTGGACCCAGCAGGGCAATGCAGAACCAGCAAGCAGATGTGAGAGATGAAAAAATGGTGGCTCCTGGATAGATGCCCCATCTTTTCTTGTTTAGTGCTGATTTTCCCCTGGCCAGCCACATGATGGAGATGGGGCAGGGTAGCTTTTGTAGGAGCCACTGGTGCCTTGCCCATGTATTCTCCTTCTGTCTCTGGGCATCATGGAAGGAAGACTGGGCCTGCTGACAGATGAACAACAGCCATCTCCTCTTGACTCACCTGGATGGAGATCTTCCAGGGCCAGGCAGAGTCCAAACGATTAAGCGAGGAGCAGTGCTCACTTTCCAGCTGGAGTGTGTGTTCTCATTTGCTCACCTGCACTCTTCCTTTGATTAATGCAAGGTTGGGAATGGTCCCCAGTTCCGTGCAAGAAATGAGCTGGGATCCCTATTTGGATGGGTACCTGGTATGATAGGTCATGCCCACTTATTGCAATACAAATATTCACAAAGGGAAGGCTTAGGCAATTGCACCTTCCCACCCAAGGTATTCCTAGTTAAAAACAACTACTGTCACAGTAATCAAACAAGAAAATCTATACATACTTTAAGTATATATACCACTGAACTCGATTTGCTCACAGGGGATGTTGGGTTTGTAAACCACAACACCTTTCCACCACCAGCAGTACCACCACCGCCGCCGCCAAATACCCACACATATTATGTATTGGAACTCAAGCGGACTTTCAAAACAAAGTTCTTGCACTTGCTTTTAAGGCTGAAATTAGAAGGTTTTTAAAAGAAAAATCCAATTGATTGCATGGAAACCCTTACGTTTGCTTAAAGTATATTTCTGGATCTTTCATTTTGTAGCATTTCCAATGTATGAATTTCCAAATATATGACATGGCCCTTTGACATTTCCATGTTCCAAGCAGGGAAGAAACTTCCTTGTCTGTGTCAGTCCATTGAACTCAGGAGCTCAGCATTATTCATCTGTATATCTTTCCAGAGTCCTTGGGGTAGGGGGAATCTATATTAATTTAGCTATCATGATTTCCTTCATTGACAAGTAAAATTATCCCCACCTCATTCTCTCAACAGATTTTTTAAAATAGCTAATTATATGGACATAATATATTAGCTAAAGATGCAGTCCTAAATAGACTTATTAGGCAGTGAAACTCACTAAATGCGATGGGACACACTGCTCAGTAAATCAGCATAGAATTGTGCAGCAAGACTATGTGATCTGCAAGCTGTGGAGTTCATGAGTCAAATCTCCACCTTGGATTTCCAAGATTAATTTAGGAGACCCACTGGCCTAAGATCTCTCTCCCACCACCCCGTTTGCAATCTTGGAATAATACCATGACCTGGGTTTATTACTGGGTTATAAGGATCAGTGAAATAATGTGTGATATGCTATAATAATGTTAGGTATTTTTCCTGATTAAATATTAGACTTCTCATTCCCTGTCACTTGGATACAGCCACTCAGTGTTCAGTGTTGGAACTACGTATCACTCCTTTCTCAGTCTTTTCTCATACTCGCCTGACTATGTGAATGTCAAAAAAAGGGGTACAGTTTAACTAATATTGAGAAAAAGTGTCTCATCTTTTTTGCTGTATATTTATCTCAAAAGTTGATAACTTGGTCTAATTGTATGATATATGAAAATAGATTGTAGAAATTGCTATACCTTTCAAACTTGAGTGTCTCTCAAGAAATGTTTCAGCAGCGATCAGCTCATGTGCTCTAGACTCAAATCCAGATGGCTTAAAGTTGACATTTCCTGGATAAACCAATGTAACTTTATTTATAAAAAAGTTTCTGATCCCTTCTCCTCTTTCACTATCTCATAAGGGATACTTTCTACACAGCTGAAACTTCTCTGTTTGACCCACTGTGGGGCCTGGCCTGAGGCCTGTTTCACCGAAGCAAATATATTTCAATACAGTGAAAAGTTGGTGAACACTAACTTTACTGAGCAATTAGTAATATGGACAATTCATTTTACAGCATTTTACCCACACCTGCCAATTACTTGCTAGACAGATAGATTCCACAAAGGAATTCACAGCCTCAAATTTACAAGAGCTGAGTACCGCTGTGAAGGAGAGGGCATTTTGGGGGTCATTCATTCATAAAGATTGCCCTATGTCAAAGACAACTTGATGGCATTTTCGAAAAAATCTTGAGAAAGCTATTATAGGCATTGGATTTGTGGTTAAAGAATACACGTGGTACTAAATGATTTGGGATTCATCCACAGATATAAAGTCCACCTTTCCCTACGAATTCAAATTAGCCTGCCAGAAATAGTGGCCACCCTGCAGCATCCAAAATCATAATCCATGGTACATTTTTTTGCCACCCCCTATCTATTCAAGTCTGAAACGAGTTATGTTGGTGATCATAGAAATGAAGAGTTTACTTTCCCTTGAAAACCTTCAAGGGCAGAGGGAGAAACATTTGTTCGGTGCAACTCACCCTTCTGCACCCCAAGTGCTTATTCTACTTTAGCTTGATCTAAAGGGGCTGGAAAGGGGCAGAAGCGAATGAATGAATGAATGAATGAATGAATGAATGAATGAATGAATGAATGAATGAAACACGGAGTAAGCAAGTCGTAGAAAGCAATCCACGCATCATTTTCATGTGTGTTGGAAAAAAAGATGCCTGCGATTTGCCAGAGGTTATTTTCAAGTCTACCGGAAAGCAACGAGAAATGGGAAACACTTTGAGGGGTTCGTCTTTGGGGAGGAAAGCCGAGGCCGCTGCAGCTGCCTTGAACGCCAGGCGAGATCCCCCACCTGCAGAGCCGGGCAGGCGCGCAGCAGAGGCGTCTTCCGGGCCTTTCCCCAGCCCGGCAGGGTTCGCGCGTTCCTGGCCGCGCAAGGAGGACGCGAATCCCGCTTTCTGTCCTCGCTCGCCTCGGGGGCAACCGGGCGGCTGGGAGCCCAGAGCCTTGGCGAAGAAGCAAGATCCGGCTGCAAAGCGCTCGCCCCGGAGTCGCTTGACCGCATCGACGTGCGGAGCATCTGCGCGCCCGGGGAGCTCAGAGGCTGCCCGGAACGACCTCGTAATGATCCCCTCCGCTTTCCCCGCCGCCACCGCGCGCGCGCTCCCGCACCCCCCCCCCCGCTCCCCCGACGGGACCGATGTAACACGCGATCGCTCGGAGCGCTTCGGGGGCCCGCCCATCATGGGTCAGGAAAACAGTCCATTCCCAAGGCGCACCAAGAAGCCACGGATTCCCGTCCCCGGCGAGCGAGGCATCCCGCCCTCGAGCCTTCCGCACACGCGCGCACATCCTTTCGGGAAGTGCGCTTTGCGCGCACATTCATTTGGGAAGCGTGCTTTGCGCCCTTGGCGACGCTGCTTGCATTGGCTCAGGTGTCTGGGGATGCTCCAAGGCGCTTCGGGAAAACAAACAAACGCTGGCAAGGGCAGAGGGGCTTTGCATTAGGACCAAGTCCTGCTGATAAAGAAATGAGCATTAGGGACGGAATGGGGGCTCGCCGCCTCCCCTCCCTCGAACGGCTTTTGTTTTGAAAATAATTAGGTAAGAGCATCCCAGATCTTTCGTTTCTCCAAGGAGATGCCAAATCCTCTGTGTGAATGCAACTAGGCACGTACGCACACGCATTTTCATCTGCCACTGGGAAAAAGAAGGGGGGGAGGCTGTATGAGATTTGCAAGAGGTAGTTGCTCGAACGGAAATTGGGCCCTATTTTGTGGGGAAATTAGTTTTGCAGACTTTCTTTAAAAAAATCTAAAAGTTTTGTTCAGCAGCTGCTTCAGTTTGCCTCACAGTTTTAGAGTGAACTGGAACCTGCAGTGGTCTATGGCTGGTAAGAGTCTTTCCCACTTTTTGAAAACTGTTTCTTCTGATAATGTTTAATTATCCGAAACGATTTTGTAGGTTCATATTTCCTGGAAAGGCTAGTGATGGCCATAGTTGCTGGGCACTCCAGAATTACGCTCTTCCCCTCCCTTCAGAAAGAAAAATCTATACTTACAATCTTGATGAAATATATTGTACGTTGTGTTTATCGTTTCAGTATGTGCGCATATATATATAAATGGAAAGGAATGGAAAGAAAGTGCAATGCTGAACCTCTCCTCCCACCCTTTAGCTACTTAAAGCTGCTGTTTTGGAGGAACAAACCTATGTCCACCTCATGAAACATTTACTGATGGTTTGTCAGTATCTAGGTAAGATTTACAGGTGGGTCTATAGGTATAACATCACACTTTATATAGAAATTAGATAGACAGCGTCAAGTTAGCCTGCAATCTATAAACATTTACCTGCCTGTAAGTTCCACTGAAAACAATGAGACTCATTTTCATTAGATATCTGTGGGACAGCCCTGCTAACAACATGCTGATGTCACATGAGGCAATTAAAACCTTTTCCAGAGTTGATTTTGCTTCCATTAAGATGGGTTTCACTGAGCGAAATAACAGGGAGGCACAAACTCGGCAAAGCACCCAGGCATTTCAGGTGAACCATAAACACTGGCTCTCTTTCATCTCTAATAGATGTGACGTCCCTTAATGTGCCCATTGACTGTGCTCCTTCTCTTCCCCTAATGTCAGTGGTTAATATGCCCTGAAAGTTCTTCCCAACCTGTTGTTGTCAATCACTGTTGACATGGGACAAGGAAGGAGCCTTGAAAGGGAAAAAATAGAAAGGCAGAGGAAGGCGGTAACTCAGTTTGAGCCATAAAGTGTTTCAAGCAGCTAAGTAAAGGGGTTAGAATAGCTAATGCTCCAGATCAAAGGCAATATGAAATATGGCTCCTGTATTCTATAAATGGGAAGGATGTTGTCACAATATATCCCTAAATTATTCTTAAGGTAACATGAAGGGGGAGTCCACAAATCAGAGGAAGGCAACTGCCTGAACCATACTTCAAAGTTTTGTGTGTGTGTGTGTGTGTGTGTGAGAGAGAGAGAGAGAGAGAGAGAGAGCGAGAGAGCGAGCGAGCGAGCGAGAAGGCTGTGAGGAAGGAAATAAGAAAAAGACCAATAACTGAAGGCTGTAAATATTTAAATGCCCTGCACACAAATGGAAGTTGTCTTGGTTTACTTTCAGTTTCCTAAACATGTAAGCTATGCATAGTTTTCCACATCTCTTCCCCTTCTCTATTTCTTCTTACAAACATAATATTTTTATATATTTGCTAGTGCATCAAGGAAGCAATATGGAGATTACAATGATTTCTAATGATTATTTATGAAGTAAAAAGAATCTACATATATGGGCAATTATTATCTGAATTTATCATAGGGTCATTTGTAGTATTTTCCAAATTATTAGATTTTTAAAATATTTATAGATATTTTGAATATTTTTAATGGTAGTTAAATATTATGGATTAAAGCAAGTTACAATGTGTGTTTCTGGAGCTATCTGCTTAGTAGATGGGCAGTTGAACATATTTAATCAGGGTTTGTATATTTGATCAGGGGTGGTGATCAAATAAAAACAGTGTCAGTCTAAGTACATAATCTAAGTACATAATCATAAATCATTCAGATTATTAAGGAAAAATTTACTACATTGTAATAGGCTTTTCATACTGCATGTGGTTGCTGAAGTGGATTAATTTTCTTTTGTCACATGTGGAACATTTTTGTTTACATTTTCTAAACCTGAGATTAATGAAAACATGTAAAATCAACATGATTCTTTCACTAAAGAGAAGTATTCCAAATAATCATCTTTTAAAAACCTTATACAACATTTTCCAAAGTTTGAGTATGCATTGCATAGTTTCTTCTGATCTTAAATTGCAGCATATTCTGTTTAATAAAGCTTTATTGTCTAAACTGGTTACTAACTGAAATTACAATAGTTTTACTGTGTGGTCTGTGTTTAACCGTGATTAGTTTTTATCGTTCATGGCTAGTTAGTGGCTACTGTTTGAACATCATTTAAAAAAGTAAAGTTTTCCCCATGACATTAAAGTCCAGTCATACTGTGGCATATTTTTTATTTAAATAAAAAAATGTCAGAGGTGGACTTCATTAAATGCAAGTGTCACAGGCCTGTTTGCCAACATTATTTTAATCAAGATTTTATTGTGCTAAGTTGTGAAATATGTGCCTTACTGACATACTTTCAGCATACATTCTTTTATATTGTTATTTATTTTATATTGTTATTTTTGTACTTGATCTTATGTTGTGAGCTGCCCCGAGGCTTCGGCAAATGGGGCGGCATAGAAATGTTTTAATAAATAAAAATAAATAAATACAGAAAAATGTTACTTCCAGGCAGTGTTTCATTAAATGCTTACCTAGACATTTTTGCTCCCGTGTAACATTCTAATACTAAATATATGTACAAAGTCCTGTTGATTACAGTAGAGCTCAATTTAGATTTACAACCTTTCAACCTGATTCAGTGACCTACTGCAAAAGGCAAGAGGATAGAATCAAGAGTGAGGTCAGATGAGGTAAAGCATCAGAATAACACTGTAAATTTGGTGTAGCATATGTGTTTAACAAAACATACACAATGCTGCATTGTTATAAAAAGAAAGGACACTGCAGTGGCACTGAACAAGAGATGATATGAAAGAAATGTGGCAAATGGTGTCATGATGAGGTCAAGATGGATCAGGTGAAATAGTAGGCACTCTCTACATTGATAGGGCAAGGAAGTCCTTGTACTGGAAAAAACATTTAAATCATATATATGAAACCATAAACATAAGTGTAACATACCCAAGGTCCGTAGTCAAAACGCAATATTCATAAGGATGCAGATAGCTTGTGCTAGTTACTGCATCAATAGTTTTTGCGATAGCATTCACAGGATGTGGCCACAAATTTCCCATTTCTAGCTTCTACCAGACACATGAGTCCTCACATAAAATGCAAGAATGACTCACTCTCAGCTTAACCTACCTCACAGGGTTGTTGTTGTGAGATACAATTGTCCTATGCAAGCCACCTTGGATTCCGAACAAGTGTTAAAAAGGCAGGATAGAACAGCAATGAGATCATTATTGTCATCTTTGTCGTCTAGTCATCGTCATCATCATCGTCATCATCGTCATCATCATCACCATCTCTCTCTTTATCTGTGTGTGTGTGTGTCTGCATGTGCTTAGATAGATAGATGATAGATATAGATTTGTATTCCTTTTGAACATATTGTTCATATTGCTTAATTCTAAAACAAACTACCATCTAATTTTGCATAATGACTTGATTCAAGGTGGCTTATTTTTATAAATAATATATCTTTCTACCAAGAAAGGTACCTGTAAGGTGTGCCAGCTGTTAATGAAAAAAGTGTGAAGCCATGTTCAGGCTTTCATGGGAAGCAACCATCTTAACATAAATTGCTTTTGTGTAGTCACCGTTAATTTAAATACGGCTGTTTTGTATGATATTAATGAATTTAAGGGAGATAGTGGATTACTATCATGATCTCAATAGGTACCACCTGATCCCCATAAGTATAAATTAGTAAAGACACGTGGTAATAGAGTACTTTTAGAATATTCTATAGAGTACTTTTAGAATATACATTATTTAGAAAATACAATTTTGTCTGATGATTGAAATGTAAAGTATTCAGTAGAACTCATGCGGGTCTCTCCCACTTTTTTGCTTCATGCAGACAAAACTCCTAATAGCTCTTTAATAACATAGAATTTATTTTCCTAAGGATATGGCATCTTCTACATGATGAATTAGAATGAAAGACTCATGAGAAAAAAGTTTACACATTAACCAGCTCTATCTGAATTTTCTTTGCTGGCATGAAGCAAGGCACTGAGCCTGTTCAACCACAGTTGCTCGCAATCTCCAAATAAGTAAATAAATAAATAAGCTTTTGGAATGACTCTAAGACATCATAAGAGATTCAGTCAGAAGTGAGCAAGGCTATTTAATAATATAAAATGGCCATTTGTGTTATGATGTTATGTTTGAATTACTATATTAAGTTGGAATACATCAAAATATATCAACCGGCTGGGGGCCCACAACTGCATTGCAGTTACCTGAGACAGGTGATACCAGATTTGTACAAGTTATTATAAAAAATGAATTATACAATTCATGATTGGACTAAATTGATCCTGAACCTGGAAAGGAGAAGCTACAGTAGGTAATATGTTCCCCAAACTATGCACATCACATATTGTATATAAAATTAATTTTATTTTATTTAGACGTTTTACCTAATTTTGAGTCCTAGAAGAAACTTCAAATGATATCCATTTGCTTTCTTACAATTTAAAAATTTTCAGTAATTATTCTACTTTTTAGAAAAGTGATTTCTACTTGGTTATGTAAGTTTTAGGTATCTCTTTTGACTTTAACAACTGTGCCTGATAAATACTGAAAATAACAGCTGAAGATAACAATTTTTTAGCAAAATTATTTCATGCAGTGTGGTCCTAAGCATGTTTACTCATATAAGTCCTGTTGTGCTTATTCCTTTATGGGTATGCTTAGGTTTGTATCTTTATAATGGAACTCTGACCACATTTCCTCAAAACTAGATCCCAATGTGTTTAATGAGATATTTCTCAGTTAGGTATGTATAATGCTAAATACATGCAGTTCAGTCCAGCAGATATCTGCTCAGAAATGAGTCTTATTTACTCTTAGATAAAGTATATACACACAAAAGGTTTTACAGCCTTAGGTACTTTTCTTCAGAGCTATATGTTTTAGAACTTCAGAGCATTGTCCTATTTTGTTTTATTTTTTAGTCTTTAGAGTATGAACACAATATTGATAAACTAATGTTTATTGCACACACATGTACTATTAGATATTTTACATTTTATATATAACTGCCTTCAAAGATATGTGGGTGTGCACAGAAGTTCTTGAAGACTTCATTAACATATAGAATAGCAAGGCTAAGAAGGAACTGTCCTTGACATTGTACCAAAGGAATAAGCCCTTCTGCATATAAAAGCTGAATGCGTACACCAGGTTATCCATAAATGCGGAAACCATCAAGATTTGGGGAATCATGGTTAGTTGGACGATGGTACTGTGCTTTTTAATGGTATTTGCATACCTTTTCACACTGGACTACAAGATAGTTTTACATGATCAGTTGTTAACAGCTGTTCTCTTCTAAACATGTTTGCAAATCCAACTTTGTTCAACACTTCTAGAAAATGCACCTGAGGTTATAGCCAGGTTTGATGTGTTTTCTTTTCCAACATATTATGATATGGTATTTATCTAAATTTATATGGGAATTATAACTAAGCAACTATATTACTGGCTCTTTGTATAAGTACATCCTATCTTCACCAATTTCTATTAAAATCAAAAGAAAAAATTCTTGAACTTTAACAATGCCAAATGAGAGTTCATTCAAAATACATCTTTGTAATCTTGTCAGGCAAACTTCAGAGCAGACATCTGAAAATATTTAAGGTACTTTTGCCTTAAATATACTAGTGATTCTAGGATCAGTATCTTATTTGTCACATGCCTCCAAATTTATATTCATCCTTACATGTTTGCTCTCTATTGAAATGTTGATCATAACAAATTGTTTTTCACTTGCCTTACAGCAATGCTCTACTTTCTGTCATTCTAAAACTGCATTTAAGTTCAAAAATTTATTCCACAATCCACAATTCCACAATCCAGAACTTGTGGAATTTATTCCACAATCCAGAATTCCATTTCAGTATCAGTACGAAATACTGTGCCCACAGTCCTAAGATTCCCATGAGTCATGTATTTTTCTCTCCTTCCTGCAAAACTTCAGTTCCTTACACTGCATTGTAAGGCAATTCTTGTAGATAGTCAGGTAGTGCAGAAGAAACAAGAAGATATTACTGATAAGAGGATATTAAAAAGCCTCTGTACATACAAGGCTTATCATAAGGCTTTCTGTGGTTTAAGGGCTGCCAGAATATATAGAGATGTGGTCCTGTTCCAAGGTGAAAGAAGGATTCTACTACTGTTGGATTCAAAGGTCACATCACAGGACTGGAAGGAAGAAGGATGGCAAATAGTGACTGCATTAGGAATCTGCTACATTTGTAAGGAGCTGTAGGATGAGCTTTCTTATTTGGGATGTCCTCTGCCTGCTTCTCCCGTATCTTGCCATACCTTTCTGGTGTTTTGAAGTAGGGACTACAGTGCCTAACTATGAAATCCATGCATGCCCCAAAGAGAAAATATTGCTTTTCCCAAGTCTGGGTCTCCAATCTCTGAGTAGCAATTCACCATCCTGAGCATACTGCCCACTGGTGACTCTGCTAGTATTCTCCAGCCATTATGAACAGATGCTTACACTATTTGTGGTGGAAAGCCTATGTGAATTGTGATTTATCTTTTTGTTCTGCATGCCTTTTAGGTATTTTCAATTTCTTAGTTCTGTAAGATTCTGTACTGCTATTTCTGGTTTTGCTACTTTTTATTTGTAAAAAAAAAACACATTTTAAAGCCTTCAACTGTTTTTAAAGTTTTCAATTTTTGGAAGTTTTACTTTTAAAAACAAAGTTAATTTTTCTCAACCTTTGGGAATCTATGCTGGTAGTGTGAGTTTCAAGACTGAATACAGTGCTGCTTCCACACACACCTGCTCTGCACTTTGCACAAAGGAGCGTAAATCATGTCAGTTTGTGTCCGTGATGGTCTCCGTAGCTAGATCTCTATGTATGAGATAAGGTACAGATTTAACAGAAACTTTAATAAGCACACAGTTTTGTTCTGTTATTCTTTAAATCCGTTCTTCTTAAATCTATTAAACTTTCCTGCAAAGAAGCATGTAGAATATGCTCAACTTTGCCACAACTATGCTCAGCCTCTGGGGCCTTCCCCTAAATGCCAGCCCCTAAAGAGGCTTGGATGGTGGCAACCAGGGGGAGGGCCTTTTCTGTGGCGACCCCCTATCTTTGGGACAACCTCCCAGCTGCCACCCTCCTGGCACCAAATTTACCTCTTTTTGATGCCAGGTTAAGACAGCCCTCTTTGCAGAGGCTTTTAAAGACCTTCCTGATCATTCAGGAACCAGACATGACAATCCAGGTGCCTTTCTTTTATTACTGACTTGGTCTTTTTATTCTCTTTTAATCTTCAAATGTTTCATGCTATTTTAAATTAATTTTAACATCTTGTAAATGGTTTTATATATTGTATTTTATTGTTCTTATGCTTTGTTGTACATTGCCCAGAAGCTTTGACTAAGAGCAGTATAGACATCAAATGAATAAATCACAATCATCATCAGAAATAATACGAGTTATATTTTCATTCCAGCAAGTAGTTATGGTATCCATATAGAGATGCAAAAATTACACCATCCAAGTGTGTACATTGAGCATTGGCCTTCACTGGAGATACTTCCAGGCATGTAAGAAAATGGAAAAACTACAATTTTGATAGTGCTTGGAAGTTTTGCTGCAGTACTGCCCTTGGGTGTTACTCTTCTGGTATTTTAATTGAAGTTATGCCTATAAATCTGTAGATTTTTATATTTCATGTCATCAATAGTGAAATACTTCCATATGAGCAGCTCAAATGAAGCAAATGTAAATGTTTCCATTCATCTAAGAATTGGCAATCTTGAGAAAGCACAACCAGTTAGCATTAACTTGTAACATGTGCCATTCTTGATCAAATAAGGTAGTATATATCGATCCCTGAAGTAAACTGGAAGCAAATGAAACTTATCTAAGAAATGAACAAACAAAAGAGCTAGGGTGCAAAGAAATAAGTTCCTTAATCATTGCTTTACTCTCCAAACACTCTCATGTCTGCCAAAATGGAAAATTGAAAAGTGGATTTTTAAATTTTTGTTTGCTTGTTTTAGGGAAAGCCAGCCAAAATGCACTTACTATTAAAAATTAACTGAAAAATATATGTGGTAAAGCAAATATGTTAATTCAAGGAGAAATGTTTCAGTCCTATAAGAAACTGTTTTACTCAAAGGTAAAAGTACATTATTTAATTATTAATTCATATGGAACCATCTCACTGTATTGTAGATTTTGCTGCAGGAAAATGATATTTTCTGATGAAAATGATATTTTCTTTTTGGTCCCTTGATACAGTCTTGCTAACTAATTAGTTTTTTATGCAACAGTAATGTAGATGTTCTAATAATTTACCTAACTATAATATTGGAGAACTGTGTGTTTTTAAAAGCTGCTAAACACATTTACTAATCTGATGAGCTGAAGACAAATTGTTTGGAAATAGCACTGAATAATAAATACTCACTTAAAGCATACTGACTTTGTTTATTTGCATTAGGGTCTGAAGGTCCAGTGTTATAACTCAGAGATTTTTTTTAAGCTACATGAACCAAGTTTAGTTTATTTTTTCTTATTAATTTAAATTGACACTTTTAACTAATAGAAAAAGCTCGCAGAACTAAACATTATGGAGAGTCAGGGTACTGGTGTACATGACACTTTATAATGTAGTTTTATTTAAGAAAATGTTAATAACACCAAGAATGTTCTTAATTCCATTTTTAAGCCAGTCAAGTGCAAGTATTTGGATTTATACTGCTACTGCTGTGTTAAGAAATCTGTGGATAAGATTGCAGAACATGGAATTAGAACAATATATTACAAGTAAAGAAAAAATATTGTCATAGAAAAATATTGTCTAATATATCTTTATAACAAGAGAATTGCTATGGGATTTATTTCTCATATATAAAATACTGTATCTCATGTACAGACAATGAAAATTTAAATATATTACTATGTTCACATAGCTTTATTGTAAGAAAGGGAAAGGAAGGCTTAGATGTTTCACATTTGTAAATATTAAAAAACATGTGACAGCATAAATTATTACCATACAAATCAAATCATTTACAAAATATGTGTTGAAAATAAGCATTTTTTCTACCTCTGTGATGGCACAACAGCAATCAAGGACAATATTGTATCCAGTGCTTCCTCTGCTGAAAGTTAACCCATTGAAATGAATGACACTTCAAATAACATTGGATGTAATCCATTGATTCCTCCATTATCACATTCACATATCATTCTTTAATCTAGCTATACAGTTCCAAAATTCTAAATGGTCATATGAAGCAAGATGAAACCAATTAGAGTTTTACCTTGCCCATTTCAAAAGCTCTTTACATTCAGACTGTTCAAACGTATGACCACTTCTTTCACTAAAATCATACTGCAGCTGTGGTAACCAGATTCTTTGTTTAAAATATACCTTGACTTGATGATGATAATATTTGGCTCCAAAAATAGGACATACATTTCACTGATGATATGTCAGAAATGGCATGGGTCCAGTGATGTGGGCAAAACATTTGTAGTTAACGAAATATTTCCAACTAGATCCCATAAACACAAGCAGGCATAGCCTGTTTGTTTTATATTAAAGTAAATGTTTCCTCTTTTGATATTTGCAGCACTTCATTCCAAATTTAAGGAAACAAAACCATATCACATTAAATATAAAGACACACTTTCAGGCATTTATTGTGTATAGCTAGTAAACATTTCCTGGCAAACAATTTTGAGTGTTCGTAAATTCCATCCTAACACTACTTCCGCAGCTACATGCTTGCACCATAATGCACGAGGGTATTAGCTCAGTCTCTCTCATCCGGAATGGGTGGACTGGAACTGAAAATTCTTTACCACCTCCTTTTTGTACCACATGCTTGAAAACTTATCCTTTCTGAGAACAAACTGCACCTTCCAGATCCGCTTTGTGTTTCACAAAGAACACTGCTGCCCTCAAGAATTCAATCTAGCAGGATTTTAAAGTATCTGCTAACATAGCAGGACACAGTCTGTATCCCACTAGCATTAGCACAAGCTGCATGAACATACTCGGGGGAAGACTGGAATGGCAGAGTCAAGACCTATTAGGTTGGGCAAATTTTGTGGGGAAAATCTTACTCTGAGATCATGGGTGGGAAGGGAAGGAAGGAAAGGGTAAAGCTCTCACAGCATCCTGATTCCCTGGATGGTTACTTTAAAAGTTAATGATTAATATTCAGCCAGTTCAAAAACATCTTCTTGCATTTAGGACTTAGCTGAAATAGATCTAAAATATTTGTATTATTTTCCTAGCTTACTAAAAGTATTGTGAAAATGAGTAACACACATTTAAAAAAATGTTTGCCAATTTGCGCTAAGTGTCAAGAAAAAATAAACACTGACCCTTTGGTTTTAAGTACACTTTTTACTGAACCTGAGCTCACAAATATAATTGATGAGTATTGTTCTGTAACCTTGTGAGTTTCTTCCAGGGCCATTTGGAAAAGTGAGGCAATTGCCTGGGAAGCAGATGCTGGGAAGCAGCTGAAAAGTATTAGAGGAGAAAGTTGCCTGCCATTTTGCCAGTTCTACATCCCCTGGTGAGAACAGGAGCAGTGGCGGATTTTCAAGAAAGATACAGTTGAGGCTTGTACAGGGAAAGAAAGGAGGAGCTCTCTTAGTGTTGGGCTCAGGCTCAGGCATATCTTGTCCTGACTCTGCAGAAGATACAGTGAGCAGGGTTGTGAAAACAGAAAATGCTTCCTTTGCCAATTCAAGGCTACTCTAATTCCTAGTGTGTAGTATTGTTATCCAGAGCTGGTGATAAGAGCACAGCTAACAAGTCACATTGGCTCCTGTAGATACAGGTTGGGTGCTGGCTGGGTTTCTTTCAGTGGTCTCCCTGGTGCAGCTTGCCATGTCAACTGAACCAGGTAGCATGTCTTGTCTGAAGGGGCAGTAGCAATAACTTGCTGCAATCATGTGAACCAGCCCAGAGTGTTTGTTTACCTACCTGCCTGCTTATGCCACTCACAGACCATCTCAACCAGAGTTGTCTGGGTAGATTACACACCAAAGGTTTTTAAAGGTATCACAATTCACCATACCCACTTCTACATAAAGCAGATTTTTACGCTACCCTGAGCTGCTGGATAGCATTTTGCATTAAGTAGTTTAATTTCACTCTGGCTGTAAGACTTGTGCAATGTCAAGGATGCTATCCTAGCATGTTTCGCAGACCATATGCATTTTCTACATAGCAGTTGTCCTGCTTGAAAAACTGATTTAAACAAGTGGCGTGTCTATCTTAAGTGGCCCAGAATTTCCAACAGACATGCTTCTCTGCAATGTAGGCTCCTTTCACATCATGTTCCTGCCAAACTTGCCTGGGATTTCAACTTTGCTTTGGTTGGAATCCCTTTCTGATTACTGGTTTCCAGGACTTTTCTCCTTGTGCCTGAATTGTCTGTCAATTAATCTGTCTGTCTTTAGCTCACTCTTCAACCAAAAGGTTTTCTGAGCAGCTTTCAAAGGTTAAAAATATGTTCCTATTCACAGGCTTACAATCTAAAATGCATGACATAAGAGGAAAAGAAATTGGGACAGAAGAGGAACAAAGCAAAACTCAGTATCTAGCACATTTGTAATGGCGAGAATTGGTTTCTCAGCTGTGGCCATATACAGGCACAATACAAAAGGGCTGAATTCTGTGTCTCTTCTTTGGATAGTAGCTGGTAACTGCAGTGAGGAGAGCTCTGAGCTGGATGGAACACACCTGTGTTTTGCTTTCCATCAAATAGCATCCACAGCAAATTCAGAAGCAGACACACACCCCTTTTTCCTTTCCATATTTTAAAAGCTGATGTTGGTCTCACAGTTCAATATCCAAGTGAACAAACTCTTCCACTTCCTTGATTCAAGCCAGGTGAGGAGCTAGCAAACCTGAAGGGAACAGTTGTTGGTTTTTTCATCAAATGTAAGGCTTTTATCCACACGACATGATTATCATGGCCACAGTTTCTTCTGTTTTCCTATTCCCTCTTCCCACATTCCTAGCACACATGCAGCAGTAGCACCATGAGCCATCACTGTTACCAGTGAAGTACAGGGACCTTCCTCACACACAGCTGGGATGGGGTGCTAGAAATGGGTGTGTCCGATTACCTGCCCCTGTACCACTCCAAGGACCAAAACCGGATCCTGCCTACAGATTGTGCTGTCTTCAGTGCACAGCTACATGATAAGGAGAGCTGGAGCAGAGCCCATTCCCAAAGTCCTTGGAGGGAGGATGTGATGCCCATGCAACAAACAACAAAAATAAATAATATCCTGATGTAATTTTCTTAATTTTTTGTAAACGCTGTTGGAGCCACAGCTTTTGGATTATGCCTATCTGAAAACAGCTTGAAGCTTGAAATGTTTTCAAGTTTCTAAAGATATTGCTGGGGAAAATTTATTAACCATTATCCTTCTTGTCTTCAAGGATCTGAGTTTTAACTTTTCTTATCCCCTGTGTCCCCACCCCAGAGTTAACTAGCAATATAAACATAATTTTACTTTTCAAAGATTACAGCCTTAATGTAATTTATCAAAATAAAGTTTGCAGAACCACAAGTTCCTTTTTTCTTGATTTATATGATGGAGGAGACCTACATACATAAGGATTTTGTTTTTAGTCAGGTATTTAGAATATCACTTATCTCTGGCTACATTTCAAAACTATCCTATTTTTCTATTTTAGACATGGAGTTATTTCGAACTGACTTTTATTTCTATTCCCTGTTCTCTTCTGCAGACTTATTGCTGAATCATAAATGTGATTGGACTTATCTCTATAGTAAGAATATGAAGATTCGTGTATTTTGTGGAATTTCAATTTTCACCATTGCTTAAACTGAAGCAGTTACTCTAAAGTTGATCAAAGTGTACATGGTTAACAATGTAAATGAAAATATTAATAATTTTGGAATAAAGCCTTTTGCTTTGCTTTGCTTTGCTTTGCTTTTTTCCAGTGGGATCAAACAGAGAAGAATTGGGCCTGCCAGTTTTAAGTTGGAATGTCCAAAGCCTACTGATTCTCATTCAGCCTGAGCTTGCATTGATTGCTTTCTCTGGAATCATTCAGAAAATTTAGCATGTCTTTCTGGAATTCTGTTTATTCTGCCAGCAGTGAAGAATGCTCTGGATTTTGTTGTTTGCACATTTTATACTTGCAGAGAATTATGGATATCTGATGCCTGGCAATGTTTCATTTGTGTTCACATAACATTTTATGTTATGTTGTCCTATTCTTCCAGTAGTTATAACCCCCACATTCAGAATTGGAGTCAGGACCAAAATGCAATAAGCTGCTGGGACATGAAAACTTGGCTGCTGTCCTCAGCGACCATCATGGCACACTGACAATTATACAAGGTTTCTGGCAAGTGCTGTTCTTTATCTAACAGATGGTTGTGGGCATCCTATAGAGGGCAGGAGAAGCGTGGAGGCAGCTTCTCTCAGTTGTGAAGCACTGAGGAGGCCAATTTTGACTAAGTGCTGCACTTTGGAATGGGATGGAAGGAGGGTGTGACAAGGCAGGATGTGCCGTATTCTGGTGCTGCTGGTTTCTTCTCCTCACTGCCCCCTGGAATGCCCTCCAAGGTTCTTCTCTGAAATGACCATTATGACCTTGGAGAAGCAGCCAGTGCAGTTCTTTCCATGCCAGCTGTGAGGGTGGTGAGGGGGATCCAAGCACAGATAGATTTTAGCCGGGAATCTGAAAAACCCTATGGCTACCTAAATGTTGTCTAGCCATCACAGGACAGTGCCATAAACCAAACATGTGACAAAGAACTGGAAAATCTATTTCTGCAAATTTGCATTACTGTCATAATGCTTAGTTGTATCCCCGTGTCAGTTGTGCTAGGCAAACTTACCTTTCATAAACTGAAATTGGTAGAAGATTGTTGAAATTCATCAGAATGAAAGAGAGAAGTTAGTGAAGAAATTAATGAATCATTTAATACTGTTTAAGAATTCATTAATCAAGGACTTTTTGTTTGGATTATGTGAAGTTTTGATCATTTCTGTACTTAATTCAATAATTGTGAATAATTCTCATAGAAACTATGATGATTTGTAATTTCCTGAGATTGCAAAATAATTTCTTTGCATTCTTTTTGTACAGACACACCCATCTAGTGGATTGACATTCATGATTTTATTTAATATGTCCATATTTATTTATTTAATATCTCCATATTTCATATTCCATAAATATACTATGTTATCTATTGACAGCATGGGGAAGATGAAAGCTTAGTTCCCCAAGGAAATATATTGTACCATACCACCTATCTGCAGTCCCGGAAATGATTATAGGCCTGCCTGAAAGAAGTGGGAAATGATGCCACCTTTCCCGGACAACTCTGAGTACTAAATACCATTAACCACACTTTTTTGTGATGTCTCCAAGCTTGTGCTTCCAGTTTCAGAAGCCTGAGCTTCAGAAGTTTCATGATAATTGTTTCAACTGCAAGGCAAGTAGTATAAGCCATTGCTTTTTCTCTGGCATTGGGAAATACAGCTTCGCTTCAACCACTATTGATCCTGCATTTTCCAAAGTCCACCTGTGGCCTGGAAAAGCTGATTCATTGCTCTTTATAGTCCCTTTCCCCCTTCTTATGGCTTAGAACCACTTTGACCAGTAAGTGAGGATGGAGGGCAAGAAGAAGTTGGCTGGAAGTCCTGGGTAGCCAAAATGTGGCTTACCTCAGAGGACTCAAACATTTTCCCAGTGTCTGTGCGTTTTCTGAAACAATCTAGTAGTTTCACAGTCTCTACCTATTTCTGTTTGTCAATAGAAATTCATTTTTGTTAGTTTGCCTAATAAGCAAAACCTAAAAAAAAATACCTGCCTTAATCCCTGAGTTATCTCTTCCTATGTGAGGAATGACAACAGGAAGTGATCCAAGTCTCTTTGTACATGGAGGGATGTACAAAGCTGCAGAAAGTACTCTTGAAGTGACTATCCAAAAGTGCAGAAATTTTAGGAGAGAAAGAATCTTCCAAACAAGGAACTTCATGAAATCCAGTTAAAAGCTTCTGTAATCATGGCTGAATTTAATCATACCGCACCAAGAGACTGCTTTAACCTCTAAGATCAAGGGTAAGTCAGACTGTGCCAAAATGACTTCTAGCCTATTTTTAAAGGCCTCTTTAGCTGCCTCTGCACTGAGACATAAGCCTGAGAAAAGTTAGAGACTGAACAAATCATTCTGGCTTTTGAAGCCATATTATTCCTTTTAAAGAGCCCACGGAACTCATTTTAGAAGACAAAGCTTTAGATAATTTCCCCTCTTCCACTGATCTAAATTCAATCCAGGAATTGAGAATAAATGGAAATGTTCCCAGGGTCATGGCTAAAATCCCTGTTTTTACTGTATTTAGGGTATTCAAGGGTGCATATTCTAGAAAACCCAAAATAGTTCTAAGAATTATATTGTGCAGGGAGGTGGGGTTCTCCCATTTTGGGTAAATTGCAATGGTCCTAAATTTTGTTTCCCACGGTAACTGAGAATCAGTTGTCGATTTTACATACAGAATGTTGAAGAAAGTTCTGTTGGGCATTGATCTTTAGGCATGTGCAAAGCTGATTATGCTCCTTCAGCCTAAATGTACATACAATATCTTTTTATGTTTCCTCTTCTTTTATAAACAAGAAATGCCAGTATTTCTAAAAAACACTTTATTCATCACCTCCAGCTCCATTCACAGCCATGACAGCAGTTCTCTTTTAATTTCACCATGCTCCCTCTCCCTGTCAGGTCCTACTTAAGAAAAACTTCCTAGCATGCAAACTAATAATTAACAGTATTCAGCACCTTTTACTTCTCACTACAGGAGATCTCACAATGAAAAGTAGGTATGCTTAACTAACAGGAACTTGAAGGAACCGTGTTTCCATTACTGTACTTGTACTTCATAGCATCCTGAATATCTAGAGAAGCTTGGAAGAGTTTGGCTTGTAATACCTTACTGTCCAGAGCGAATCTAGAACATCGTATATGTGTAAACTGCTACCCTTGAACCTTCTGTAAGGGTCTACTATTTGAGGCTTTCTGCCAAGGCACATGATATTCTGATTGGAGGCACTAGCCTGGTTCACATGATCATGGCTGGGAAAATAAGCCACTGTGGCTTATTCTTCTGCTGAGCATACACAGTCACATGTCAAGCACATTAGCATAATTCACTTTGACTTGATTATCATGCAAACCTTGCCAGGTTATCTTGTGCTCCAGAAAAGCCACATTGCCAAGGGTAATTATAGTATTCCCTCCATATGTGACCAACGCACACAGGGTGAATAACAAGCCATGCTGCACTTGTGAAAACCTGGCCACTGTCTCCCTGAAAAGAGTAGGACAGCACTAGAAAAATACTGGGGGACACTGAAGGGCACGAGTCAACTGATACAGTTTCTTCACCCGTTTATAAATCAGATTGACAAAAGAAGTTAAGTGGTGTGAGAGTATGTGAAAGGTAATGAGAAAGTTTCCGCATGGGAACCAAGGGCGAACTACTTGCTTGGAGAGATGCTTCACCCACTTTCGCGGTCTGGCACCATCTATGCAGGACAGACCTTTTAAGTGTCCAGAATCCTAAACTGTGAAAGAGGGGAAATGATTTCCAAAATCATAGCACGAGACTTACTGATATAATTCATTCCAGTTCCCTTAAAGTGACTTAGTCATTAATCTCATGCTTCACCTTCAATGTGGTTTAATCTTTTAATTTACAAAACCATCGTGCATTCCATATTTATATGTCATGTGAATCAACCTTGATTTACACTGAAGTCCTACATTTTGTTAGCTCTCAGCTACTGAAAGCTGCATTGTATTGTAGGCTCCCTAAACTCTCTGAAGGCTTCGATATCCTCCTCAGATTACAAAGAGTTCTGGTGCTCACAACCATGATTAATAACATGGGGGAAAGAGGTAGAATAATTTCCGGCAGGATCTCTTCCACACACAGGCAAGCTACTTGGAGATAAGGATGCTGGAAAAATTTCATTCAGGTCACAATTTTAAGTGAACTTCCCCAGTGTATATGTAGATGCCATACAGTTATCATTCTGATTACACACTGCATTGCTAAAAAAAAGTACAAAATAATATATAAGGAGAAAGACACCTCAAATTACATGTTTTAGGGGGAAATGTGTACAAAGGAATCCATAAAAAGGAATAACACATTTTAAAAAATACTGTAACATTTTCTATTCAGATAATAGCAGACTAACAATCAACATGCAAAAAAGAAAAGGATGAAAGGAACAAAACTGAAAAGGAAAAATGCACTTCGGGATACTGTGTGTGTTTTGAAAGGAAGAGAAGAGCAGCACTTTGTGCGTAGGAAGAAAAACTTGAACCAGGAAATTATTGAGCACTGCTTCACACAGGGAACCCTGGTGTGGAATTAGTTCTTTTATGGGAGTGAATAATTGACTGACAAAGATTGTATAGTGTGTCTTTCAGTCAATATGTAAAATACAAATGTTGGCAAATTCTAAATTAGAAAGCAATTGACATCTTGCCTCCTGCAGAAAAGGTATCTGGCAAAATCATAGCAGGCCTTTTTAACGCTGAGAAGGAATTCTGTGCGTTATGTATTCCACTCAGCAGAAATCAGTCACACAGTGAGAGGAATACACAGGAAAGGCAATTGTAGACTATTCTACTCTCAGAAGAGCTGTAGGACTGTGTGAACTTCTTCAGGCAATATCCTAGTCTTAGCTGTCTTTCTATGCATGCACAGGATCATGAATTGTATTATGGCATTTGGTGCACTGGAACTTTGATCTATTGAGCCTTAAAGCGCATTGTAACCAGTCTCATTCAGCCTGTGGAGAATAATTCAAGAAACAGGGCAGTTCACAGATGGCATTCAGATTAAGAAAAATAAATTGGATATGCCATATATAAAGGTATATGAATTTTTGGCTTCACACCCTGTGCTGCCTGAAATGGTCTGAACATTATGAAGGGTTTTTTGGATATATGTTATTCAGTCCCCCTCTCCCCCATCCTACCCCCCTACACATACACACAGTTGCCCACTAATAGCCTGTGGGAAAGAGTATCATTTGGGTTCTGGCAACAAAATTTGAATCAGCAGGAAGCAACTGATGGTGTGAATATATTCTTCATGGGTTCAGGGACTCAGACCCTCACATAACCATTCATATGTATTCCGGAATCTGGCAATCATATTCATATGGCCAAATATTTAAACCAAGTGGACAAAAAAACCAAAGGTCCTTACAAAGTCATGAGATTCAGCCATGAGGTATCATTATAGCTGCATTCTATAAAAAGTTGTTCGATCAATAGCAGACTGGCAGCCAGTGCAGACATAATCTTGTTCTGCTGCTGCTCTCCTCCTCCTCCTCCTCCTCCTTCTCCTTCCCCAATCCCTCCCATTGCATTTATATCTTCTGAGGAACCCAAGGTGGCTAGCACAGCTCCATTTTATCCTCTCAACAATCACCTGGGAGGTAGGTTTGGCTGAGAGTCTGACTCAGTGAGTTTCATGGCCATGTGTGTGAATACACATGGGGAAAGGCAGTCCAGACAGTCACCTAGCCACTGCATTAGCCGCCCCATGCAGCATTCATTGCAGTATTCCAACATCAAAATCACCAATGCAGAGCTCACAGTTTCTAGTCTAGCCCTACCCAAGATCAGGTGCAGTTGGTTTACCAACCCTATGCTGATAGTATGCACTTCTAGCCATGGAAGTCACTTGGGCCCCCAAGAACAGCAACAGACAAACACCTCAAATCAGTTGATGTTTTTCTTCAGAGGAAATGCGACCACATCTGGAGGTTACTTTGCATCCCTTACTTCCTGAATCCAGAGGTCATTAGCCCACAGTACCTCCCCCTTATCCAGATTCAGATTCAGTTTATTGGCTTAAATGGGCAAAATGGTGCCTTGGACAACTTATTTTAAGCTGTTAAAAAGCAGAGTTAATATTTGTATGAAGTTAAATGCTGTCCCCAAAAGTTGTTGAAATATTGTTATAGGAGTACTTTGAGATTTGCAGCATCACATTTACTGGAATAAATGTTAATAATTCCTGTAGCATTCAGAAAAGCTCTTCTGGATAGCTACTCAGGCACACAATAGAGGAGAAAAATGCATGGAATTAAAAATAGGAGAGATGAAGGAACAAGTTCAGAACTAGTCTTTTATTATGAAATATCCTTCTAGGATATTTTGGGGCACATATTTCTAACCTGCATATTTGAACATGTATTAATGAGTGGGAAATAACTGATTAGCAGACAGTTTCCCAGAACAATACAAGATTCTAGATTTTAACATTGAAGCCCAAAAGTCTGGAAAGTGCCTATCTGAGCTTCAGGTTTTCTTTTGAAGACTATCAGTTCCAGGATTTCTTTTCTTTGCAGTGGTTGCAAAGAAATGGCTATGTTGATTTATTTGGAAGGAGATTCTAACATTGACTTTTCAATGGCCCTAAATTTGTCAAGATGATAATCCATCACTTTTTGGCCGGCAGAAATATTCTCCTTAAATATTTGAAGACTTTCACATATTTTAAAGCATTTACAAACATGGCAGCTACCCTGAAATTTAATTCCCAGCTATTTTTTTTTTCTAGTATCCATTGTGCAAATTTGCACAGACCTTTATCTAACTGTGTCTGCCATGGAGGTCATCATTCATTTTAAGGTTATTTAATATAATATGATGAATAGCATTCTGCTGCTCTAAATGAGAGCAACTACAGTATACATTCACTTCAGAATTCCATATTGTATTACTCTGTGCTCTACCAAATGCAGAAAAAGACATACTATAACCCATTTTGGAAATTCCACAAGGTGTAGGCCTCCAAATGATTTACATTTTGCAGAATAAGGAAAGAGGAAAACAACAGACTTCTAAAATTATATTAACACTCACTACTTACAAAAAGTATTTGTACAGTTATCCAGTCTCTGGAGGGCATTTCAGCTAAAGTCTGATGCAGAAATACACCGGAAAAGAACAACTAGTTGATTGGGCTACAAGCCAACCTTTGCTGTGACTGCACGGTATCATAAAACACCTTGGCCTCTTCCACTAGGTGCAGTGATACTGTATTACAGAGAAATGGTTTTTTTCCAGATAGTTCACATTTTTTAGTCATTAGTTTGTTTTAGTTTTTCACATGTGTATGATGTTCATGTCATATCACTTTTAAGAAAAATGTCTTGGAAACTAATTTTAAATAGCAATTACTTGCATCATATGGAAAAGTAGCCACTCTCTACATTAAGAAATGATGGGGGAACTCTTATTGCCTCAATTTGTAATTGGCTCAGTCTTTATGAACTTTCTTGGCAAGCATTCAGAAAAAAGCTCATCTGTTTTCTGATAGTTCTGTCCAAGATCAAAATATTGGGACATGTGTACTGGTGGCTTCACGTGGGTGTATATTATTGCACTGCAAGATTTTGAATTTCAGGACAGGTATCCAGTCCAGTTGAACCCATCTGGATTACCTAGGTGGCCACCCCCTTTTGCCAGCCTTACCTCTTTCTGCCAACCACTGACTGCTTGGTAGTTTTGTGGCATTTGTGTAACTCCCTCTCCCAGTTCTATAAGGTTGAAATCCCTTGCAGTTTCATGGGGTGTCCCCTTAACCATGGAGAATTGATCCTGTTTTGCCTATTATTATTCCAAATGAATAACATGGCCATATAAATGAAGCAATGAAATAATTTATTAACCTTATTATAGCATAGGATCTTTCAAACCACAACCATTGTTGTTGTTGTTCTTCTTGTTGTTCCTGCCTTTTCCTCCCTTGTGAGAAACCCATAGCAGCTTACACAGAACCTCTCCATACGAGAACAACCCTATTAGGTAGGTTAGACTGAGAACAAGTGACTGGCCAAAGGCACCCAGTCATCTTCATGGCCAAGAGGGGGTTAGAACCTCATTCCCAGTCCAGTCTCACTACCATGTCACATGGACTCCCTGTAGGATCAGACTCACTTCATGGGGCCTGTGAGCTTTTTAGAGCTGCGGGATAAGGTGAAAAGTCTGTGAAGCAATGCTGGTACTGATGACAGGGCAGTTTTGGTAAGTATCTGCAGGACTGGGTAAATTCTCACAGAAAGCTATTTTCAGACCTGGGGAATATCTGCAGTCTTGTGATTTCGGAGAATTTCAACATCCGAGTCAAGGCTGCCTTGTTAGAGATGGCTCAGGACTTCATGGCTGCCAGTAACAACTACAAAGCTTTGCTAACTTATCATTTGTCCCATATATATTGCACATCACACTCTGGATCTGATGTTTTATCTGGGTGGAAAAATTGTAATCTGAGAGTGAGGATTTTGTCTTAACTTCCTTACTATAGCAATGGTGTTATTATTAATTATATTTCTATAGCACCCAATAGCTGAAGCTCTCTGGGCAGTTTACAATGGTTCGTCATGATTATATAATCTCAGGGTGAGGTTTAGACTTATCATAGCTATTTTCTCAAAGAGGACACAAACCAATCAGAATGTCAATTGATTTTTGAGTACCTTTGTGGAGTTTTTGGTTGGCATGTCCTGCACTCAGAAAACATAGAATAAATTCTGGAAAGCAACATGCACCATTCAGATGACATCTGATTAATTGTTTGTAATTAGCACCCCTTGGAAGAACTAAATTGTAAAAGGTAGAGACAGTCTTTGGCATAGGGTAGCCAAGAAATCATTTTACCTGAACCAGGTAAGATTGTGAGGGCTTGAGCTGAATTTTATACTCCCCCAAAAGTTTCCAAGTCTCAGTTTACAGAAATTCTATACAAACTACCAGCCACTCTTGTACTTAGACTACAGAACTTTACCAGCATATTACACCAAGTTTTTGGATCAGTACTATATGCAGGTATGAAATACATGAACTTGAAGTATCTTATTGCCTGCTAAGTATATGTGAAACCTCATGGCTCTGTTCTGAAGCAAAATTTCCAGACCATAATAGTTTCAGCTTCTGTACTGGTCCTCACTGTAAATTCTGTCTCACAACAAACATTATCCAGTTGTGACTGGACTCTTTCAAATAGTTCTACTTTAAACCAGTGTTATGCTTTCTGTGATAAAGTAACCTAACTTGATAGCTCCCCAGAGTTTTCTAGATACCTTTTAAGTACACTGAAGCAGAGGTGGGCAGAAAGTAGATTTCCAGATGTTTTGGATTTCAAATCCCAGCATTCTTGACCATTGGTCATGCTGACAGAGACTTCTGGGAGTTGGAGTCCAAAGTATTTGGAGATTATCTGCCCACCCCATTCTAAAGTACTCAACTGAAACTGAATGCATTTTTTCTCAAAACCCCCAAATTAGCACTGCTGAGAAGCTACAGACACAAAAGGAATATCTACAGCTACTATTTAAAAAGAGAAATATCAGCTTTTTTGCCTTCTTGTCAAGTAGCTCTGTAGTGCTTTTGTCCACCCAAAGCTTTGGACAACACTTTAAGCCCAGAAGTAGCCTACAAACCCTACAACAAGCCATGGCTTTATGAAGTGGTTTAAAAACTCAGCAGTTGGGCTTCTAAAACAGCCCCTGCACAGTGTACTGGGCTTTTAACCCTAATGTGGCTTATCATCTTCTGTGAACCCAGTCGCTGGTGAACTGGAGTGCCAGCATCTTCTGATCTGCAATATCCTAGTCACTAGTTAATATATTACTTTATAAAAATGTAAGAGCTGTGAGGAATTAACTAATCTTTTTAGGCTTTTCTCACAAAAGGGCAGTATATCAGAGAACCACAGCTAGTCATTTGTAGCAGCCTTCTCCAACTCAGCTCTCTCCAGATGTTTTGGATTGGAGTTCCCATCACCTCTGTTCACTAGCATGCTGGCTGGGGCTGGATGTTATAGTCCCAGGAATCTGAAGGAACCCAGGTTGGAGAAGACTGATTACCAATTAAGATAGCACTGGAAAGCAGCTTCTAGCAAGACAGCCATTGTAGTCTGCAGCACAAAAACCAGAGAAGGTTATGACATATTATTCATTCCAGATATATTCCATTTATTGCACTTCTATTCCATACGACAATCAAAGCTCATAAGGTGGTTTACAAAATTTACAACCAAAACTGTAATGGTGTATAATAGAAACAACTTGAATCTTACATAAAACATTTACAGAAATTTAAAATAGCCAAAACAAAAATAAAAAATAAAATAAGACACCAGGACCTGATAAAACAACTGTTAAAAGATCCATCATATGTTTTCAAGTGCCTACGAGTAGAGGAAAAATATCTTAAACCAAAAATCAAGAAAGCATTCCTCAAGCCTTCTCCCTTGGTGCCATCTCAAGCATTAATCAGAGGAAATATTGAAGGACAGGCTCAGATCTTGATCATAATGGTCAGGTAAGTTAATACAAAAATGTGTTCTAATAGGTATTGTGCTCCTGGGCCATGGGGCGCTTCATACAACAACTCCAGTACCTTGCACTGGGCTCAAGAAAATACTGCAGGCCAGAACTGGTATCACATGCTCAGACCTTCTACCTTCTACTGTCAACTGGGCTGCAGCATTTTGAAGAAGTTGCCAATTCTGAAGAGTCCTCAAGGACATCACACATAGAACACTACAGAAGGCAAGTTATCTCTGTCTAGATGGGGCCAGCAGCCAAAGCTGGTAAAAGGTACAACATGTTACTGAGTCTACTTCAAATGAGAATGATGGCTCCAGGAGAACCCCCAAACTATGAACCTGCTCCTTCCAGGGAATGTGACCCCAACCAGAACAAGATGAGCAGCCAGTGAAGTTATATAAGATGACAAAAAATATTATAATTCATACTGGTGAGAAAGACACAGATTCTCTTTTGTTTTAGCATACACTAAATATGCTAACCTTTAAGATGCCACAAACCTTTTTCTTGTTATTGCACTTAAAAGAGCAACTAATGCTGCCACATTGCGCGGGGAAGCTATTGCATGCTATTGAGCTTAGAATTGCCCATGTATAACATTGGACAGTTCTTATTTTCTGACCTTGAGAAGGTTCAAGCTTGCAGGCCTCTTTCTTATGAAGGCAAAGGGGGAGCACTCTACAAGTACCTGAAAGGCTGTCAAAAAGGGAAGGACAAGATCTCTTCTCTTTCATTCCAGAGTACAGGTCACAGAATAATGAACTTAAGTTAAGAAACCAGATTTAGACTAGACACCAGGAAGAATTTCTTCATTGCCAGAGCATTAAGACAATGTAACCTATTACCTGGGAAGGTTGTTGGCTCTCTCTTGCTGGAGACATTAAAAAACCATCTGGACAGTCACCTGAATGGGATGGTGTAACTTAGTGTCCTGCAACAGCAGGGGTTTGGATCCAATGGCCTTCTGGCCACTTTCAACTTTAGTATTTTACGATCCTATGAAGTATAATGTTGCTGAAGACTCCACATCATACTGTTGCGATGGCAATTTGTACAGTCATCCTCATCTTTCTTTCTGCAACTTGCTTTCTGTAATGTAACAGATTTATCCAGAGTTTACTCTGTAATCATAGCTTCAGTGCAATCATGTTGCAAATCATTTATTTGACTAGCTTTAGCTTTTATTTCAAAAGGCAGAATGCCAAATCATTACAGTGTATCTGGTGTTCTATTGTTAAAATATATGATCTAGCATTATGATGCTACACAGAGATTCAAAGAGCCAGAGGAAAAAATTGTGGTAAATCAAAACCTCATAAATACTTTATAAAGTTCTTTCTAATCTCTACCCTGATGTGCAACAAAAAGTAGTAGTTTATTTGCCACTCTAACAGCATGGTCTTGAGACCCTATCCTCCCACCTTTGTTTTATAACCAAATGCATATACATTTATCCTTTGCAAGGACTAAGAAATACAGCAGTTGCTTGTTGTCATGTTATATTTCCAGGACTACTGCACTGTAAATATTGTACTTTGCTTCTAACTTTTCCTATCTCAAAGCATCTGTACACATAACAAAAACAGTACAATACTAATAGCACAAATATAGGCAACACAAACATAAAATATACCACTAAAATATACCCTATATAAAGGGCAATTCTGTAAATAGGTATGAGAGAGAGAGAGAGAGAGAGAGAGAGAGAGAGAGAGAGAGAGAGAGAGAGAGAGAGAGAGAGAGAGAGAGAGAGAGAGAAACTCGTCTTTGGAACTACAGCCAGAGTGGAAAGAATTGCCCAATTGCAAAGGTGGAAGGAGGATTCTTATAGTTGGAGCTGGGACTCCCACTTATCCTATAGCCATCTGAACAGCATTAACAAGCTATAAGATCGCACCCTTACACTGTTGGAAAATAGCAAGGCAGTATCCAATCTTAATCATCCTTACAGTAGAACCATTTACATAAATGAGACCTAAGCTAGGACTAGGTTTGGAATCTGACTCTGAGTGCTTTGGAGCCCAATATAAGGAAGCCTTGCCTTTTTGAGCAAATATCCACATTCAGAAAGAGGTGAACCCACAGGAATGCACCACTTCAGAAGTCAAGTGCCCCATTTACATGGAACCTTCAGGTTGTGGGCATGTATGGTCCCATGGTGGAACCTTGCTCAGCAATCTGTTATTAAAGCTGACTTATTTCTTGGGCCTAGGTTAGTTTCTTCAGGAACAGCTTGCTTATTGCTACTTTTAAAATGTCTGCCACTGTCTCTTCTCTCAATGAAGAATTCACACCCTCCTGGATCCAGTTGGGCATTCCTCCACTACTGAATGTAATGACAAGATGGTCACTGGTCAAGCATACAAGTGGTTGGTTGAACATGACCAAGCACTTTGTCAACTTTCTCAGCAACTACAATTTATCTGTTGCAATGTAAACCAAGTGGTACTTTGAACATTTACTACTGGAATTGCACTAATATGGAATCAAAGTTGTGACAGATGCAAGCACCTTATTTTCATAATATCTCATAAGCTTGTCACTAATAAATGTCTAATTTATGTCACTAATAAAGGAGCCACCAAAGCTATAATCAACTCTTCTCTCTGGTCCAGATTTCAATAGGCTTCTTACCATTCAGCAATGTGGTTAATGAGCACTGTCAAGGAAGCTATTAGAGAAAAGAAGGCTTCCTTCAGAAAATGGAAGTCTTGCCCTAATGAGGAAAAGAAAGGGGACCACAAGCTTGCACATAGGAGATGCAAGCAAACAATATGAGAAGCAAAAAAAGCATTCAGAGGAACAAATCACTAACATCAGGGCCAACAACCAATAATTCTTTGGATACCTCAAAAGCAGGAACCGGTTGTGCAAGGAAGTTGGGTCACTGGATGACAATCAAGTTAAAGAAGTACAAAGAAGGAGAAACCTGGCTGGTTGGCCACTATGTAAACAGATTGTTAGACTAGGCAGACCCTTGATCCAACAGGGCTTTTCATATGATGTTATGTTCTTACCCAAAAAAGGCTCTGCTGCATGATACTTTTAAGGTGTATTGAAGATGGAAAAGAGGTCCTTCTTTGCCAGACTTGACAGTAGACTTTAAGCTGTGCCCAAGCAAAGTAATAATCTGCAAAAATAACAATAAAAACTGCACTGAATCTCCCTGTTTGAGTGAATAGTTACTTAGGTTGTGTTTTTATTGTAAGATATAGCATAGCAAAAGATTAAACAAAGAAAAATTATAATCAACCTTCCAGACTTTCACTTGATTCTCTTAAAAATGAAGATTTACATTCAAAATAAATCCAGAAAGCCACTGAAAAAGGTTTTGCTGTAACCTCTTATTATGCCACATAGCCAATCCTGTGGCCTCAATGTGGTTTTGCATCAAGTACATGCTCCTATATTTATTTTATAAAATGTCTATATTGTTTATTATAATAATACCTGTTTTGCACTAACATATATCTATAATGCTACACAACAATATAAAATATCAAAGAATTAAACATATTTCAGCAAAGACAATAATAAAACAGGCATTTACAATGCATTTTCAAAAGGTTTTTGAAGCTTGCCACACTCTGGCGCTTGTCCATACCTGGGAGAACACTTCAGAAGGAGGCTGGTGCTTCTGCTGCTTACATATGTTTTTACATTTAATATATTTCTATACCACCACATTAGCCCATAGTCTCTCTTGGTGGTTTACAATCACAATAGGTAAGAACAGTTTAAAATAAATAAAACAATTGAGAGGAATAAATCATCATAAAAAAACCCAATATAATAATGGTTTTGGCAAGAGCAATATGTAAATTAACTCAGTACCAAGGACATCTTAATAACACATTTAAAACAGATATCCATTAAAATGGATTTGCCTTTTCAAGCAGTTGGTTCTGGTCTGGGCATTGTGTTTTTTGCAGCAGGGAGATTATAGTTGCATTTTACTGTTGCTTTATATTATGCATCATATTATTCTATTAAGTATTTCTGTTTTTGCATTGTTTTGGTAATTAGTATTGTTTTTTGGTTTTGATTTCAGTATTGTATTTTGAAATTTCAATTTGTATCATCTTTCTTTTATTGTATGGCACCCAGGGACAGGTGACAAGTGTTGTTGTTGTTGTTATTTATTTCATACATCATTACCTGGTTACATTCTACTGGTCATATCCATGAAATTAGGTCTCTTCTGAAAATTACAGGGGTTGAGCAGTTGCATATATTGGAAGATGACATAGCAAAACAAGTTTATGAAGGATTTCATTCATGATGATTTCCAAAAGAATGGAGATTTTTGGAAAGTTAAGTACTGGGCAGAGAAGGAAAAGATTGATCACACACCTGTTCACCTGAAATGAGTTCACAGACATGTCTTCTGCTGCTCCCTCCCTCATTGTCCCCATCTGCAGAAGTTCTTTTGTCAGTTTCTTTTGGATTTTTGCATTGATTTTGAATTCAGAATCTTATTTTCTTTTTCAACCTGTTCCTTTTTTGTTTTCCCAACCCTCAGCATCCCAGCTTCCCACATTAGTCCTGCTTCCGCTATCATTTCACAGCCTTAAGTTAAGGTGCTGATTTTCTTGTTGTTTCTTTCTGTGTGTTTATGCAATTCTTTATTCTGTGGATGTTGTGAGCCATTTTGGCACCTAATCAAAAAGTGGAATATACAGACCTTTTGAATGAATAAAGAGTATCTCTCTCCAGACTACATCTGATTTTGAATTTATGAGTTACATTACAAGAAACCTAAAACCTAGATTTTTTCTGGACTTCATTCATCAACTGAAAGCACAATATTTGTTCATTTTCTCTAATAAATTATTGTAGGTAGGTAGAATTACTTGAAGGAAAGTTCCATTGAACTCAATGGACCTTACATATCAGTAGGCATCCATGGCATTGTAGGTGAAGGTTTTATCAAAATATTTGGATTCTGCATTTTTGACAAAGTGATTATTAATAGTCACCTGGATGCTGATCCTGAAGCCCCAATAGAACTGGCACTTGTCCTAGCAGTATGTATCTTAACTCAAAGGCAAAAATCAGGGCTGGCTCTGTAGGTGGTCTTTTTGCTTAATTTGTGCAGCATCTGTATTTTCCTTGGAGTTCTACCCAAAACTTGACAAGGTCCAGCCCTGCCTTTAATTTATGATACAAGATCACAACCCATGGTGATAGGAATTCTGGCAGAGATGTGTAAAGAAAGTTGGTCTAGTTAAAAATATGTTTTATGTTACAGTTCAATATTCAAACTTGCACTATGTGAAATATGGAGATCAAAGAGACATTCAGCACAAAGAAACTCTTGTGAGAGGCATATCTACTTTACTGGGAAAAAGCAGTGTTTGTATTCACTGTTCTAAGGAAGATTTGAAATGTGGTGTTTTTGCTGTTTTGCTATACATCAACTTTTACATCTTGTTAGCGTGTGGCTTCAGTTGTATTCATTCTTACTGGGTGGTAAGTTCCATTGATCCAACAGGATTTGGGAAAAGAAGGTAAATATTGGTAAATATTGTGCAGGATAATGCATTACCTAGTCCAGTGCACTAGGCAAATATGCATAGAGTTATGATGACTGTGTGAACAGAGCTCTTCTTAGAGCCATATTTAGAGAGTTAGTCATTATGGGGAGGCCCAAAACTCAGTAGCAGATAACTTACTTTGCTTATGTAAATAGATGTAGCCATTGGCTGGAACACATCCCTTCATTTCTGAACCATGTATCAATACAGAATAAGAGTTGGAACATGATAACTATCTTTTCTAAGAAAGGACAGACAAATTATTATCAAACCAACATTCAGCTGCATACAGATACATGCTTCTGTCCCCAGCTTTTCACATCAGTCTCAGCAAAATTTGTGACTGCCCAAAAAGGGTCCTGGCCAAAATTAAGTCAATTTTGCCAAGCTTGGTGAGCATATCTGCATATCCCAGAGGTTCCTGTGGAACCATAATTTAACTCAAGCAGGCCCTGTTGTTGTACATCTTTTATATATGTTTAACATCAGTGCATCTGATAGAGATATATTTATGAGACTTTGGCTGCTGCCATAAATCTGTAATAGCATCAGTTTATTAGCTCCCAAGTTTTTAAGGAGGAGCTTACACCACAAAACTTTTCTGCATGCTTCTGCAGTTGATACATATTCAGCTTCAGTAGATTAGTGAGCGACCATAGCTTATTTGTGGTTTGTCCTAACTCTCCGATCTGGCCTCATGGAAAAAGATTGTGAGGTTGGTTGTGAGCCGCCCCGAGGCTTCGGCAAATGGGGTGGCATAGAAGTCTCCTAAATAAATAAAAAATAAATAAAAATGTATGTCTGCTAGTAGATGTGCAGTCTGAAATGTCTTCAGCCTGATCTGTATCTATGCATCCAATGGTCTGGGGCTGCTGGTGGATGGCAGTCTTAGGTTTAAGTGCACAGTCCCTTACAGTTCCCTTGCTACTGTTTGACTGCAGTCCAGTCTCTTCACTGAGGAGAGCTAGTTTTCCTGTACAATATGCTTACTGAAGTAGCTAGGTCAAGCCTAGTACCTGTGGCTATGTACAGAAACTTGCTTTTAGCTTCCCTATAGGCTGTTGTTTTCTGGCTGTGGTTCTCTAGGTTTGCTTTCCTTAAGGAAATCTGTTTCCATCAGCTGTAGGTATTAGATTAGCATCTTTTACTCTCTAGGAATTCTCAGATACTTTGTTTTTGACTAAGAGAATAACAGCCATCTCAGCCTTCCCATACAATTTATACGGCTCAATGGTGACTTCTGGTTTGTTTGCTTGTTTGTTTGTTTTGATGGAGTACAATTTCAGCTCTGTCCTCAGGATTGGCATGGCATATAATCAAGTCATCAGTATAAGTCCATTGATCTCCTCTAGCAGGTGTGTAGAGGGAGGATTCAACTTTACCTTGCACAAAACTTTGGCTGGTCAGCATCTTGCCCAACTTTTCATTTCATGACTCTGCTGTTTATTTTAAGCAGTAGATTCCCTACTGCAGCTTGCACACAAATGCTTCTTTTGGGGACTTGTAAATCCTGCAGGCTGTTCCATGTATAAACCTTCTATTTTTCCTTGCAAAAGTACAGTCTTCATGTCATGATGTTCTAAATGTATATGCCTTGAAGCTGCTAGGCTTAAGAGCACTCTTTTTGTAGTATGTTTCACAAAAGTCTCATCATAGTCTGAGGAATAATTTGGGTGGTAGCCTTTGGAAACAAGTGTGGCTGGTATCCTGTTTGCCTTTAAAAACCCAGCTGATGGCCTGTTTGCTGACTAACAGTTGTATATATAAATATATTTTGATTTTGTGTAACCCCTTGTGTTGACCTTTTTCATTGACTGAGGACATCTTTTCTACTACTTTCCATTAAGCTGGTTCTTGGGGTAATTATGAACTAACAAGGCAGGTTATTCATTCAGCTGGAACCGTTTGTATGGACCATGATGAGTCAAGCAAGAGTTTCATCTGTTTCCACAACAAAATCTGGCTCTTCTGTTTCATCCGCTTTCTGGGAACTTTTGCTTACACTTTCTCATCTGGCCTTGTTTGGGTAATGACTGCATCTTTGGATGTCCAGCAGTACTCCTTTGTTTGCTGTCACCTTTAACCCCTTTGCAATCATCCAATGCATAGCTCTGGACATCCAAATACACAACTTTGCATAGAGCTGTCTTGGGTTTTAGGATTCTGTATTCCTTGCTTTCTGGAACACAGTCAGCCATGACACCTTCATTAGTTGCTGGATCTCTTGGATCTCCTCTCCTTTGGGATGTGGATATAGGCTGCCTCCCAAACCTTCTCAGATGCTCTATACTCAATTTCTGTTCATACTGCAGCTCAGAGGGAGATGTCAGGGGCCTTGGTACCAGTCTGTTTTGTAACTATATGGCTGTAATTGCAGATTCTAGACTTGTTCCTGTTACCAACACTGAGCACCCATTCTGGAATAGAACTTATACCTGCCAGAGGGAGAGTGATGAAACCACATGGGGCACAACTTGTGAACCAGATGAAGTATACAGAGCACAGCCTGGTCCAGTTTTCCTGAATACATTTTTGTTGGTATAGTTTCAAGGATTGAAAGGTGTCTGAACCGGTCACTCATGGACACCTCATGGCTTCTACAAACTGGCAGGAAGAACCAAGGAAGCGATCAATTATTTTGTTTGAGTCTTCTTGGATATCCGATAACTGACATCAGTGAAACAAAATAGGAGATGACCTAAGTGCAAATGGGAAAAAACCTCCTAATGAATGCATCCAAAATCTGGTATGTGCCTATAGTCCAGTGTACTTAGGGGCAGTGTGGATGGCAAAGAAACAACATCTAATATCTATTCAGTCCTCTATCTGTCATCCTATAGCGCTTTTTAGGGTCATCTGCACCTACTGCATGGGACATTGTTTTGCCATTTGAGTCCTGCTATAACGTATTTGTTAGGCACTTCCAGAATAAAATGTCTTCCATCTGCACAAATTAGATTCCAGTGTCCGGACCATAGCCTTGTCCAACGTTTTTGGATGATTTTTAGTTGGAACAGCTTAAAGATGTTGACAAGGTACTTGGCAAGGTTTGAGCATCCACTTCCATATTGCATCCTTGTCCCTCTTGGCTTATAAAAACCAGCAAGGAGGGAACAGCCATCTGGGCCAAGGAGGTGATTAATGCCTCTTTTTGAGAAAGAATGGTCCTGAGCCATCTGAAAGAGGTTGTGGTAAGACTGCTGCTGATACATTCTCCCTGAAATTAGAATATCTCAGTAACTTAATTCTGATGGCAAATGTTTTTCTCCTCGACTGGCTGGTTGTCAACCAGTGTCAGGCACTCTTGGATAAGACCAGTTATCAGGATTCATTCAGAGGTCGTCCAAGCTGGACTTTGGCACAGAAACAGCCTTGATTGCCTTCCATGCCCTGGAACACTTGTCATGGAAACCACCAGGGGGCAGACAACCCTAGATTTAGTCCTAACTGGTGCCACCTGGGATTTGAGTGTTGGCGTACCAGTTTGAACTGATTATCATAGTGCTATTAGATTGAATCTATATTAAGGCAGAAAAATTTCAAGCAAGTCCAACACAGTCACATTTGACTTCATCAGAGTAAATTCCTCTAGAATTGCTTAAAAAAGGAAGTTGAAAGTGGGAGTCAATGGGGTTAAATCCTTTTACATTGCTTGGAGATAAGTAAAAACCACAATAAAAGAAGGTAAAAGAGATTGCCTATGAGTTAGGAAAGGTAGCACCTAGTCCAAGAGGTCAACGGCATGGCTATCGAGTTGTATTAAAAATTACTAGTGATAAATTTTTGCAAAATGAGTGGAATAATAGATGATACAAACATTCATGAAGGAGAGGTAAGCAAAAAACAAGCAGGCAAGAAAAGATGTTGAAAAAGTGTTTCGAGAAGCATATAATTTAACAGCAAGACTGAAGAACAATATGTATTAGAAACAAGAAACTAGCTAGGGAAGTTGTATTATAAGACAGGTAAAGAGTACTAAAGGAGGAAAAGAAGATTGCAGAGAAACTAAATGAAATAATTTTATCTGTCTTCCCCGCAGAAAATGTAGGCCAAATACCTGAACAAATATTTTCAGGAAGAGAGTCTGAGGAACTAAAGCAAATAATGGTGGCAAAAGATGAAGTTCTCAAAATTACTGACAAACTGAAAGTTAATAAATCACTGGGCCCAGATGGTAACCATTCTAGAGTCCTTAAAAGACACAAATGTGAAGTTGCTGATATTTTAACAAAATATGTAACATCTCCTTAAGATTGCCCTCTGTTTGAAAGGACTGGAGAGTAACCTGTAAAGTTAATTTTAAAAAGGAGATCCAGATTATATCTAGGAAATTTTGGCCCTGATGTCTATTCTGCATGAATTGATTGAAAGCATTATTAAAGATAAAACAAGTAAGCATAGAAAAGGATAAGCCCTGCCGAGAAAGAATTAACATGGATTCTACAAAAGTAAGTGCTCTCTTACTTACTTTTTAGAGTTCTTTGAGAGTGTCAGTAAGAATGTGAACAAAAGTAGACATTATTTACTTAGACTTTCAAAACACTTTTGCCAAAGTTCATCAGCATATATTCCCAAGAAAATTTAGCAACCATGGCATTAGAGGAGAGGTCTTGTTATGGATCAGTAGTTGGTTAAAGAACAGAAAGTAGATAGTAAGAATAAATAAATTGTAAATTCTTCGAATGGAGGAATGTTAACACTGGTGTCCCGTAGAGGTTTGTATTGGGCCCAATGTTTTTCAACTGGTTCATAAATTATCTGGAATTAGGAGCACATAGTGAAGTGACCAAATTTGCTGCTGCCAGATTATTTACAGTGGTTAAAACAGAAAGGGATTGTGAAGAGCTCTAAAAGGACCATTCCAAACTGGGAAAGTAAGCATCAAACTGGCAAGTGCAATTCAATTATGATCAAATGTAAAGTGGTACACACTGGGGCAAAAAAACTCCTCATCACAAATCTGATGGACTTGTGATGGATAGATTGTGGCTGCTGTGAAAAAAACCACCCATTTTAGGTATAATTAAGATGAAGGAAATCGAAAATGAAACTGCCAGGATCATACACACATTAAACCAATCTGTGGTGCAACCACACTTGGAAATATTGTGTACAGTTCTGCTCTGTGTAGCAAAAAATATTATAGAGTTGGAAAGAGTACAAGAAAGGTCAACTAAAATGATCAAGGGTTTGGAACGACTTCCCTGTGAGAAAAGGTACAACATCTGGGACTATTCAGTTTAGAGAAAAAGCAAGTGAGGAGAGACCTGATCACATACAAAATGTGTATGGTGTGGAGGAAGTAGATAAAGAGACATTTTCTTTCTCTCATAATACTAAAAGACAGAGGTCCTCCCATGAAGTTTGTTCAAGGCATATTCAGGATAGAGAAAGAACACAATTTTTCATATGGTACATTGTCAAACTATGGAATTTGCTTCCACAAGATTGAATGATGGCCACCAGTTTAGATAGCTTTAGAAGGGGATTTCACACATTCGTGGTTATCATGGCTACTGAAGGCTACATGCTACCTCCAGTATCAGAGACCATATGCTTGTGTGAACCAATTGCTGGGAAATAGGGTAGTAAATAGGCTGTTGCACTTATGTCCAGTTTGAGGGTTTCCTGTGAACTTGATCAACTGATCTAGCATGGATGTTCTGTTGTATGATGCTCATTCTAGTATGGGAGCAGTGGAAGATATATTTGGGGATGGACACTTTAAATATTATCCCTTTTATTTATTTTATTGTATTACACGTAGTCCAAGTTACAAACAACCTGTACTTATGACTGAACTGCCACAGTCTATTAACTTTAAAAAAATACCCTGGAAAATCATCATCTCCTTAGAGATAGTGGAAGCAAAAGGGGAGAGAAGGAGGCTTCTGAAGCATCCCCATAGAGAGAGAAGAAGAGAAAGAGGAGAGAGGAAGACATCTAAAGGTGCTTTCCAGCCCCACTCATCTGGAGGAAGGAAATTTATCTGACATTTCCTTGCTGCAAAGAGGAGGTACTGGTAAGTTTAGATGGAAGGAGGGCTGGAGATATTTGCAGTTTTTCCACTTTTATCGGGGTACTGTGCCTAACCCCTATGAATGTAGAGGGCCGACTATATGTGATCCGATTTACATACAAATTTGATTTAAAGACGAATCTTCATTTTCTCAGGAATTGAACTTGTTCATAACCTAGGGACTGCCCATATTTTATTGATACCGCCTTGATTTGATTTTGGTTGTATTTTAGCCTTGCTATATTTAATTATGGATTTCTGTACTTCTGTAAGTTTGTTTGGAGACTATTTTGTGTGATGGGAAGTAGCACATTTAATCAATCGATTCATTAACTAACAAGCCTAGATTACAAGAACAGGTGCTTGTTTATTCATCTGTTTGCTTGATCCCACAAGGGTGGTTCCACCTAGCCAATCTTAAATAAGGCTCCAACTCTCTCTGTTCCCCTCTTCTTTTCTCCTTAGTTGTGACTTGTTTAATGAAGAATCAAATAAATTATATTTATGGGGGGAGATGAGAGAGAGAGAGAGAGAGCTGTACAACCAATAAGCAAAACCCACTGAGGCACGAAAGATGTTAAGATATAGGTCACCCCAAAGACATTCTGATTATAGGTGGTGAAACTATTCTATTCAGCTGCAAAGGCAGCAATGGGTGGGTACTGAACGATGAATGATGGCAACTAAGAGAGAACATTTCTGGCCTTAAGCATGAGGCCAAATCCCACCTCTGAATGGTCTGATATACATGAGATGAATGTGACGAATGGAGCCTCATACCTTCTGCAACAGCAGAGCACTGTGCCTGTTGGGGGCAAGAACAGTGTCTGAGACCTTTGGTAGTGGATCTTCTCCAAATGCTCCCACTTTTAGTGCCCAGGTGGGTAGTAAACAGGCAGAGGACTAAGAGCCAGAACTTATACTTTATTAAATTTCACTATGTTATTTGTCTCTTGACTATTAGTCTTTGCTGCTGGTTCCTGAATTTTTTTAATAGCTGCCTTATTGTTTGACTGATTGCTGCTTCTTATTCACTTCATTTTTAATTGTGGGAGTTAAAATAGTGTGGGTTTTAATTGTCTTCTTCATGACTGGAAAGTGGGAAAGCAGCATACAAATGTTTAAGCATGATATAAATATAACACAATAATTATTCCACATAATCATGTCAAACAAGTGGCACATGATGAAATCCTCTAACTTGTTCTGAAGCAGTATTGCTGCTAGCAAACTGTTAATTTTGGCAGTTTCACAAGTGGGGTGAATTTGTTTATTAACAATTCTTCCTTTTGCCAAAGAGCTCATTTTGAAGAATTTATGTCCTCCAAGATCTAATGTAACATCTATTTTCTAGGAAGAAAACAGGTTAATAAATAATGCCAAGTCTGAGGTTTATTGGCCTTTTTTGTCATTCATCCCCAGTGGGAATTGCAGCAAGGAACAGTTGCCCTTGTTAACCTGCAAACATTTTTCACTCAGTTAGATCATTGACTCTGGCTCAAGGGTCCAATTTTCTTTTTATTCATTAAGCACATTGGGAAACGGAGTTCCTAACCCTTTCCAGTCTAAATGTGGAACAATCACATCCCCTCACAATCAAATGCCAATGTGCTGGGACCTCCACATTTCACTGCAATCTCTCAGTGACGCAGGTTTTTAACAATTGAAGGATATTAAGTCAAAAAGCTGTTTTCTAATTGGAGGTGCTCAGGGGATTTCAAAAACACACTGGAAGCTGGTACATGTGCCTTTCCAATTATCTTTTTCGAAATCAGGGGAGAGGGCATCATAAATCTCAGGCAGCAGCTTCCAGAAGCTGGGTTTGGGAATTAAGCCGTGTTAGGATAATACATCTGATGACCACAAGCATTAAGGGTTTGAAAAGCAGACAGGGCAGAGTGGAATATGTTGTTCCAAGAGGTGGCACAGTACTTATATTGCAATCTTACTTTAGGATGCAATTACAAAGAACTTTCAAACAAAAAGACAAAAGTTTACGCCAAAAGCTTCCTTATATGAATGGAAGTTACAATTCCTGATGCACGCATGGGGAGATCGCTAATTTTCACCAGTTTCCTTCAAGCTGCAGAACCCTAGAACCCTCTCCCCCAATATAATTTCAGACTGTTAGCCTGCCCATGGGATGTTACTCCACCTTCAAGAATGTGGGCTTGCAAGCATATATTGAGAGAATTAGACTGCAATCCTCAACATAAAAAGATATAAAAAGGGCTCAATGCCAACTGTGCTGATGGAAGTGGATTTCCTGCACCTGCTTCTTCCCATGGCAGCCTCTTCAGCCCCTGAACATGCTACACAGATGGTCTGGAATCCCTGCTAAGTGGGGCAAGCTATGGTGTGAGGAGCAGAAAGACCCCCAAAATCAGGGGCCTCTTGCAAGAAGCATTCTTCCTCTGGAAGAGAGCATAACCTGCATCCAGTCCAGCAATTACCCAAAAATCTCTCTTTAGTCCACTTTATAATGACTGTGGCTATATATTTGTTGGCACCGCTCCCACCATTGCTTTTTAGTTATACCCAGCAAAACCAAGGGTTAGGATTCTTAGGAGTCCCCAGGAGAAAGGGAACAAGTAGAATGGAGAAAGGTTCTTGGAAACAGAAAGCTGAATCAATCTGGATGAATCAACAGCTTACAAGTTGACTACAGGCAAGGCTTGCAAAAACTTTGCAAAGACCTGTCAATGGAAACCTATGCTAATATAAGGTTTCCCTTCTAATGAAGATTAAGACGCATTAATCCTTCATAAGAATAGAACAATTAGGTCAGGAAGAGTACAATTTCTCCTTGATCCTCCTCAGTAAGTAACAAACTGGTTAATGTTTTAAGTGGGAAGTTCCAAACAGGAAGGGTGACACACGAAATATGTCCCAATTAGGACTATTTGCCAGTCGTCTTAAAAAATGGGGCTTGGGTGCTCTTCTTTAAATGAATGCCTGCAGTGTCCAGCAGATCATTTCAGTAATATTCAGTACTAAATCCTTTCCAGTCATGACAGGGTTTGAATTCAGTAGTATCACATTTGCTAGTGTGTATAACAAATTCAAAGAAATTGAAAGGCTTCCAGGCCAAAATAAGAAAAAAGATCATATTCTGAGTCTAGCCACAGAAAAGCATAAAACTGATTTATGAACTGGGGAAAAATAATAACAATATGGCAAGCAGTTTGTGATGTGAGTTTTTATACATAAATATTTGCAGGGTATTATAGTTGCTTTTAAAAAATCACCCCACACCCATTGCTACAGGGGATAAGAAACACACTTGGAAAAAAAAAGTCAAGCTGAAGGTGAGATCCTCATGAATTCAGCAGCTGTGGTTTTAAGAAAATATCTAATCATGAGACCTAGGTTAAAATGGCAGGAACTGGTATTCTTGCTGCCAGAAGGGTTACGGCATCAGCTGGAGTGAGTGCTTGGAAGCGACTGGACATGCCATAGTCAAAGAATCCATATAGGTTTTGCCTTCAGTAGAGCATAAATTGCACCAACTCCGAACAGTGCTTTCTCATTCCTATTTTCTATCACAAGACTGTCCTAAGTCCTAGCTCAGGGCCCCTGAAGTAGCTGCATATTTGCAGACTGCCAGAGACAACCCTGTTGGAAGGTAGTGAAAAGCAAAGAAATTAGATCACACGGTCCGAAGAGGAAGCCCAGATGATGGTGTCATTGCTGTGCTCCACACACCCCATAATTTCAGTTAGTAAACTGTGTGGTACAGTGCATCTCTGTTCATGTGGCTCCTCCTCATCCAATGTCAATATACTCATAAACTTTGTGGCCAGGAAAATTTTTCATTGTCTCAATTTTATGTTTGCTGGCCAACTCTTGAGCACTCTTTTTAAAGCCTGCATGGGAATGACAACATTTTTGATACCTTCTTAAAACAAAAACAAGAAATAAACACTTGCTGACTTGCTGTAAAATCAGGAGTGAAATTTGCACATAATGAGAATGGCACTGGAATGTCCAGTTACACTACTGTTGACTTCTGGTGCCAGAAATGCCTTAAGCCACACATACCTTAAAGGAAACCATTCAGATCTCTTGGGGTTATCCTTATATCCCACTAAAATTGCTGAAACTTCATGAATTGTCCTCAAAAAATCAGTGAGCCAAGTATCCACTAGGGTGAGTTCCTTGGGGTAGAGGGCTCACTTTAGGCAAGGGTCCTTAGAAAGGCATGCTGGGCCATCTTCTGGGACCTTTTTGATTCACCTAGGCCTGGGCTCCACTTAAAATTCTATATTCTTCGCTTCCCTCCTCTTTCTCATCATTGCTGCCATCTGCTTGCATGATAGACAGAAAGCCAGTGAACAGTGGACTCCTTTTGTCTTCACCACTGGGCCAAGTGAACAAGCAGTTTGCAATGGGGAAGAGCAGAGCAACACTAGGGGGCTTTTTCAGTGGGTAATGCTGGGATGTGGTGCCCCATCAGGCATGGCATTGACAACGTCCTGGAGTTTCCTGATATGGGGCAGTTTCAGAAACAGAAACATAAATAAACATGAAAGTCACTTCTATCTTTTCTCATTGGTGTTTATGGGATCCCATATATACACCCCTATTCTCAAGTCAGTACTCTTGAGGTCAGTAGGGCTTACCCTCAGGTTGGTAGGTATGAGATTACAATCTTAGTCTGGATTCAAACTATTGGGTTGGATCCAAACTTAGTTGCACTTAGAGTATACCTTCTAAAGAATTAAAGTTCAACAAGGTCCGGATGCAACCTATTGACTTCAGGCTGTTAAGCAGCCCAGCAGTGTGTAAAACTGTGGACTGATATGGCACCATTGGCTCTAATACCAAATTCAGGTGGTCGAATGAGCATCATTTTGGAAGTGAAACAGGACCATACAAAAAGAAAGCAGTGATTTCAACATACTTGAAGGAATCTCTCAGTACAAGGAAGTACCTATGTTGATGTAGTAAAAGAAAAATACATGTTATAAGCCCCCGTGACTGGGCTAAGATCACTCAGTAAGCTTCGTGGCTGAAGGTTACTTATTAATGCTAGGATATTTATTAGATTCTAAATGTACTATCTAATTGGTTAGGTGCCAACTGAGGCTGACGTTTCATGCATTGGATAAACTGGACTCTGGGCAAAAAAGAAAAAAAAGTCATCCTTAATTTGTTATTCTTCAAAGTGCTTCACGATTCTTTGTGGTTAGGTCTAGATGAGAATAACACATGAGACCACAGGTCTCTGTGGTCAAAGCCCAATATTTTAGCCACTCTACTATGTGGATTTTGTTTAAAATACACTTTTTTGTCAAATTTGTCTCTTGCACAAAATGCCACATTTCATATGCTGTGGCATCTGAGTACACATATAGGAAAACGACAAATTGCATTGATAACTCACAAATCAGGCTTGGAAACTCAACTTCCAAGAAATCCAGTATAAGTTTAAATGGACCCAAATGGAAAGAATGAGGCTTACTGGAAGTAACTGTGTTAGTCAACAACCTCTTCATGACCTTCTGGTCACACAAAGTGGGAAGGAGGTGATGGACCAGTCAGGCAGGAAACTAAGTACAGATCATTTTTAAAAATGCACACAAATGCAATATTTGAATGACTGTAAGGGAAGAGAATGGAATCTCTAAAGACTAACAGTAGGAAAGAAAATGCATCATATTTTCCTGGCTCACCAATCTTATTAGAGGAAGTAAGGAGAACCCAGACCCATTGCCAGATCACTAGAACTCCTTTAGCATGCCAGAAGACTATCTTTCAAACTGTGCTAAAGAGAACAAGACTCCTTCCTTAACAATATTTAACCATCGATTGACAAAGTAGTAAAAAACAGAGAACTAACAAGATCTAGAGCAGCTCTTTCCAATCCAGCACTCTCCAGATGTGCTGGCCTATAACTCCCTTGATGGTTGAGGATGATGTGGGTTGTAGTCCAATATCTGGGGTGTTTCAGAATCTGAGAAGGCCAGATCTGGAAGACTCTAATTTTATCAGCAAAGAATAAAATTAAAAATTTCTCATGGTCTCAAATTAAACATGGATGCTTAAAAATAACCTTCCTAAGATTGCACAAACACCTAGCCAAGATATGGACGTGGTCTACTAGTCCAAGAATAACAAAACATCATCATCGCATTTCATTTATGGCCTGCCTGTTTTTCCTCATGTGAAGAAAGTTCTTCTCCACTCCGTTTTACTCCTCACAACAACCTGGTCAGGTTGATTAGTCTGGAGTTTGTGACTGCTCCAAAGTGAGCTTCATGGCTGAGTGGAGACTCCAACTCAGATCTCCCAAGTCCAACAGGCTAAGCACTACACCACACTGACTTTCTTAATATGGGTGTTAATTCAGCCTGTTTGCATTCATTCACGGTACAAATGAAATTCCAGATTTGTCTTGATATATATTTATCATCTCCTTCTATAATTCAGAGTTTCCAAGAAAATAGAGGCTATATCTTCATTTACTCTCATAGGTAGCCAGAATTTGTTTCTTATCATGATCTCATGAATGCAATGCTATCTGCCCAGATTGCTACTCTGGACACAACAAAACAACAACAAGGTGGCTTTGAAAGTGTGACCAATGGCTCATGCCACTGTCCAGGTGCTTATTGTTGATAGGAAGCTTCAAGAACCCTGCTTACCCTCCATTTTTATGATTTTTTAATCTTTTAATTGGGCTGGACTGGACAACACTTCAGTAAAAGGATGTTTTTAAAGAAGAGACAGTCCTCTTGAAAGGACACATGGCCACCCTATTTTGAAAAGGCCCTGCTTCTCAGGATGTCCTATTTAAAGCAATGAGATGTTTCTAAAATATCAGATATTATTATGCAACTATCCAGAATCCAGTCATACCATAATCTGAGCACTGTTTTGGACAACAGCCAACTTATTCATCCTGTACAATATTTGGTAGGTTGCATTTTTGCCACTGTTATGACAATTTCATGGATGCAAAACAGTATAGGCATTGATGAATCTTCCCACAGAATCTAGGATGTGTCTGTTTCCAAACAATTGTAGCTGGTTTTGTGAAGACAGTGAATTTGGAATTCAGTCAAGAGAGCAGATGTTCCACGAAAGATGTTGTGGAGACATCATCTGTTATGGTACCCAGATGGAGGCAGTCGTCCTGAATGACGGTACTTCACATGGCAGGACAGAACATCTGCATTGTGCTTAATGTGAGGCATTCCCATTGCATGGCTTCTGCATAACAAAACTGCAGGTCCTTGGTGGCCAAGGAACTAGGGCTGGCATGTAGATATCCCACACCATTGTTATAAACATAATGTCAATATAACCCCATGGCACATGGAAAGCTGCCCACACGGAAATGCTTTTGGTGAACAGCATGCAGGGTTAATAAGAGATGATGCAGTTCTTGTTATTATGCACCATAATCTGGATGGAACATTTTCTTTGTTGGGGGAGTGAAGAAATATTTGCATTATTTATGATAATTATAAAAAAGAACTGAAGAGATCATTAGGTCCTTGAACACTGGCCTTTCTTTGAATTCAGGGTAGATAAACATTTAGAAAAATGAACCATTATGTGGAAGCAGAAAAGCTATGCCTTTTGCATCATTACCCTCAGGCGCTTTACCCTATTAATTTCTTCAGAAGAGCGTCTGTCACACAGTTGGCTCCACTGCACAAATGGTGTGAGCCATGAAAGACATATGAAATCACCCCTAACATAGCATTTAAGGGAAATGGGTGACTTTGAGAGCTTTGGTGGTGATTGAGAAGTGCATGCAATTTTAGCGGCCACTGACTCGTCAGACAGACATGGGGATTTTTTTCAACAAGTAAATCTTACTCATATTATTAACACGATTGATTCATTCTGGAACATCATGTGTGCCAAATGTGTTGATCAGTCTTGTTCTATGGGCAGTTCAATTATAAACAGTAATAACTTCCAGGTTTGAAATGCTAAAGCAAAAGCGGTTGTTATGAAACTAGGAAATAGAAGCAAGTGCTCCATATCGTAGACCACCAAAACATTACACAGTTTGGCACCACTCTTAAAGTCTTTGTTCTACCAAGCCCAAGTTCAGACCACACACACTGCTTTGATTAAAGTATTTTATTTGCCAGAAGAGCAATGATGATTAAAGATAAAAACAAAAGAATCATCCCAAATCATATTTGGAGGGGCAAAGTAGGAAGCTTGGGGGGGGGCGGGGGTAATATCCTTTGATATGCTTAATGGTTGTTTCGGAAAGTAGCAATTAAATTGGTCTGTCTGTCTTCTTTACCTGTTCAGCTTGCTTCTGTTCATTCAGAGATGACTTCTGCCAATTCATAATTCAGTCCTGCTCATGTCTGGCCTAAAATATTCTTGCAACCTGAAGCAAAGGTCAAGATGTATTGACATCTGGAACTTAACAACTGTAATAGGACCACTTCTTCCATCACACCTGAAGGTAGCGGGCTACATAGGAATAGTCTTTCCACAAACAGAAGGAGATTGCTAGGGAGTTCAGGAAGCTCCCTGAGCATCTGTCATCTAAGCTGATTGATTGAGTTACTTCTTCAGTGCCTGGGCTGGCACCAGTCCCACTATACTAGTTGCTGCTATATTAGAACGAAAGAAAGTGTAACATAGTATTGAATGATCCCATGCATTCTTAGCATAAGTATAAAACATAAGAACAGCTGCAGAAACAATGGTGCAAGTCAGGCAAAACTTCTCATAGATAGCCTGCTTTATAACTCAACCAGCGCACCCCAAAGGTGCTCTTGCACACCAATTATACTCACACATTAGTGAAGCATACTAGATTCCAGTCAACATACAACACAACACAAACACCAGGATGGTTTCCTCTATCCACATGCATGCCTGCAGTGCCACAATTACTCTTCCCGTGTCAGGGATGGGAAACAGGTACACATCACATGCTTTTTCCAAGGGATAGGATTGGACCCACATGGGCCAGGGAGCTATAACAGAAAACTCACAACAAAGAACAGTTCAAATGTCCAGTAACTCAGTGGAAAGCACAAAACAAAGGGAACAGGAGAGGTGATTTTGTGACTCACCTTTAGGAGGAGGTGAAATTAGCTCTATAGGGAAAAGCTTAATTTGGAGTGTTCATCCAGTAAGTTCCAATGGAAAGGAAGAGACTGAAGCACCAGCATCTGGATTCCTGGCTTCAGAGAGTTAGGCCCTCAGTCACAGCAACAAACAGAAGAGAGGATCATGATAAGTTCCTTACCATCTCCTTGGGGCAGGTGTACATTATGTACTTACTTCACTGTCTTCCAAGCCTGAGATGGACACAGGCATATAGACCAAGACTGAAGGGACGATGCAGTTCAGGGTGGCCATGTTTCTTCTTTTACAGAAGTCCACACTCTATTTGACAATGCCTTCCATTCCAAGGCCTGTCATGAAAATATTCCAGTCTGAAGAGTTGCTCCAGTCAGTGTAGACCAGTCTTCCCTAGCCTCCAGATGTGTTGGGCTACAACACCCACTATTCCAGCCAGCATGGCTATAGACAGCATAGATACGTATGTCATCGCTTATATCAGCCGGGAGGCAACCATGTTGGGATTCCAAATACTACTTTTCAGTTCTGCTGCCTCCACACACACTTCATGGAGCCCGAGTGCCTGGCTTATCACACCAGGGAGGCAATGTTTTCTGGAAACATTACCCAGAAGCAAAGGTGCCTACCCTTTCATTTTCATAAGAGCTCATTCACTTAAATGGGGATGTAATAACTTATACCACATCTTTTATTAGCATTACATTATACAATCGCAGCCAAGAGGAACAATCCTTGGGTGAATATGCAAGCCTTGCGTGTGCTATTCTTGCCTTTCTGCCTCATGGGACCTGGTTTTTTCCCACTGGCAAGTAGGGATGTAGAAGAATTTAATTTCTGTTCACAAATCATGCAAGCACATTCAACACTTGTAATCCAGAATGTGAGCAGAAAAATTGTGCTTTTGGAGAAATGTTCCCAAATTCACGTGTAAATGCGCGCGCACACACATTCAAAATGTGTATTTTAAAGAAAATGCACATATTAGAAAAATGTGCACTTTTATTGTACAAAATGCATTCAAATAAGCCCACAAAATGAGTTAAACACAAGACCAAGATGAAGCAGGCTTTGAAATTATGTAAACTCAAACATTTCCAGTTCTCCCATGCCTACCGGTAAGCATGATTTACTTCACAAGGGATATCGCCAGGTGGACAGATTCTGGTGTTACTGCATTTTCCTGCCATTCCACCTTTTTCTTAACAGATTTTCGGTGGTAAGAAAAAAAGCCAGAAGTGGGGGGCAAACATGGGAAATCTATGATTGGTAGACGTCAGATCTGAAGCACCATAGCATTCCATTAATGATGGAGTGAAAAGATGGATTGGACCAAAGGACCATCTAGTTTGTTATTCCAGTCCAACCAGTTCCCTGTGGAAAAGCTCCAGCAGGACTTGAATGCAGCAGCAGCAGGATCCTGCCCATGTTCCATAGGAAATGGAACTTACTGTCTCTAAGTAATGTCAGCACTACTAGATATTGAAACCCTTGCCCTTCAGGAATCTGTCCAGTCCACCTTTAGATGGTCACAGAAAAGGCTCATTTGGAAGCACCACTGTGCAAATGAGCATATGCTGGGAAGGATTCAGTATGCACGCATATCTTTGGGCTTCAGCAATAGAGTGGGGAGGTATAAGAAGGATTCTAAGCCTGCTCACTGGGTGTAACTTGGGTGTTGGATCACTCCAGGGATATTTTTTAATATTCTGAAAACATGCTTCTGGTAGTCTGCACTAATTTTTCCATCTCTGCTTAACCATATTGGCTTTGGCTGGTTTCTCCAGAATGTGTTCGAAGTACAAACCATAATTACCTGACTTGCATTTTTAAAAAAGACTTGTGTTCTTTCTTAAATCTAATCTCCATAAAGTATTTTTATTTATTCATTTCTTGGCATTTCTTGGGGGTTCCCTGTTGCCCAAGTTGTTAAGCACTTGTCTGCATTCACTTTCCTTTGGAAGGAGAGATCCCTGTTTCTGCGTATTTCGATGCATTTACAAGTGTATAAATTTTGGAGCCTAGGTAAGAAAAGGCAGCATAGTATCTCAACAAGCAGCAATCTAGCAGCCCACACCATATCTCAAAAGAAGTCAGTCAAGAACACCAAGATCACTGCAGCCTTCCAGACAGGGCTGGCCCTACCATGATGTGGAGTGATGCAGTCCCCTCAGGCTACAGCAGATGCTGACTGGTGTGCTGTGGGTAGCCACAGCAGCCCCTGCCATTGCTGTCTGTTGGAGGACAGAAGGGTATGTTTCATGCAGCCCACACTGGATCCTTTGAGCTAGTCAGATACTCGCAGGAGCAGAGGAGGATGCTATCCCCCGCACTGGTATTGAAGTAGGACTGAACCACATACAACAATCCACTCTCGGGTCATTGGCAATGCCTCAGGGTGGACTATTGTGTTGTCTAAACAGCATTTCTTCTTGTATTTACCATCTGCCATTGTATTTTTATTTTCCCAATATTTTAACAGTTAATTGGTTTTATCCTTGTTTATCATTTATGCAGTGTGTTGTTTGTTGTATATGGTTGCTTTGTTTTTTGCTTTTTGTAAGCTGTCCGGAGACTTTTAGTATTGGGACCACATATAAAAACTTTAAATAAACAAATGAATAAATAAATACTGCAAAGTGAATTGCAACTCTAGTTTCCTTTATCTTTTTTAAAAATTAAAGCTACTTCAGTATATTTAAAGAGAATTACACTGCAAATTTAATTTGCATGTTTTGTTTTTTGATGGATGATGTGAAAGCTTGACTGGACTATTGCTATTTAACATCTACATGAAACCACTGGAAGAGGTCATCAGGAGGTTTGGGCTGCGGAATTATCAGTATGCTGATGACACCCAGCTCTACCTCTCATTTACATCTGCTCCAGGTGAGGCGGTGGCTGTACTGAACTGGTGCCTGGCCGAGGTAATGGGCTGGATGAGGGCCAATAAATTGAGCCTCAATCCAGATAAGATGGAAGTCCTGTTGGTGGGCAGTGCGGGTCTCCAGGTAGGTGATTTTGACCAAGTTCTGGATGGGGTAGCACTTCCTCTAAAGGACAGGGTCTGCAGCTTGGGGGTACTCCTTGACCCAGAGCTGTCACTGGAGTTCCAGGTGGCAGCGTGGCAAGGAGTGCTTTCCTACAACTTCAACTGATCCATCAGCTGCGTCCTTACCTGGATGAGCACTCCCTATAAATGATAAATGCTCTGGTAACTTCCCGCTTGGATTACTGCAACACGCTCTGTGTGGGGCTGCCCTTGAAAATGGTCCAGATACTTCAGCTGGTACAGAACAGAGCTGCCAGGCTGCTGACGGGGACCGACCATTACTCTCACATAACGCTGGTCCTCTATTAGTTCCACTGGCTCCCAGTTGAAATCCGGGCCCAATTCAAGGTGCTGGTTTTACCTAAAAAGCCCTGAATGGCTTGGGACCAGGATACCTGAAGGAGCACCTCTTCCCTTACATGCCCTCATGCCCCTTAAGATCTGTGGGAGAGGCTTTGGTCTGGTACCCCTCTTTAAAGGAGATAAAAAGAACAAGTACCTGGAGCAGGGCCTTCTCTGTGGTGGCACCCAGATTATGGAATGCACTCCCTGGAGAGGTGCACCTGGCACCAAGTCTATATTCTTTTCAGTGCCAGGTTAAAACCTTTTTATTTAATGGCTATTTTAAAAATTAATTTTATCGTTAACAGTCACTTTTTTGTTTTTATATAATCTTATTGAATTTGTTATTGTTTTATTGTTTTTAATTCTAAGTTTGTAAGCCATCCCAAGATGCTGAGGCATGTGGTGATGGGATATAAAAGTTTTAAATAAATAAATACCTGACTTGGCATTGCTGGTTTTCCCTGTACATGCCCAGACTGCCTTGCTACATAAATGACAAGGACGATGCTGCTGCAGATACCATCCCAACTGCATTGTTAGTCATTGCTTATCAGCAGCTTGCTCCATCAGCCAGAATAAGCATCACCTGAAATGAAGTGGATGCAAAGGGGTGGGGGGAGAGAAAGGCCTGGGGAGAACAGGACAGAAAGAAAGGAGGTAGCTGTGGGAGGACAGAGAAGCCTGGGAGAAGGGACAGCAGAGGAAGGAAGCACAGACAGACAGACAGGAAAAGGGAATGTGCAAAAGACCAGGAAAAGGTATACATACTTGGGAGGGAAGAGCAATACCTGACTGGGGCAAAGAGCTGATTCACAGTCCATTTAGAATGACCCTCACTGGACACCCTGCTTCCTCGAGGAAAAGATAGGCATTCTGACCTCCTGTCATGAACCCTTACTTAGCAGGACTGATTGAGTAACCCTCTGGGAGATGGTGAAGATGGAAATTCCAACAGGATTGTACATTAGAGGCAAAGCAGCAAGGGAAATTGTCTGAGGATGAGTTGGCAGCCCCGGGCTAAGTGCAGGTCCTTTCTTTTGCTGTCTCTCTGGCTGAAGATCATTTTTAGGGAGGAGAAGATGCATTCATGGCATGCCAGCAACTATCCTGTTATTGTTTATGTGGACTTAATCCCTTTTGTGTTCTACATCAAATGAGATACCAGTGAATGTAATTAGGATGGTCTTCTTAAAATATGTATTGAATTTAGCAAATCAAATGGAAACAATGGATGAAGAAGTTTGATGCTCCCCTTTCTCAAGGCCCACTAACAGATGCCTAGATGAAAGTACATATTTTAGACCTTTCTAACATTGAAATAAAATTCAATGCTTCCAAAGTTGTCATGAGTTTCCATTTCTCTGAGTAATGACCAAGTAATGATCAATTTCCAACATTGTGATCAAAGACTTGTTCGTAGCACGAACTACCTGGACTGGAAGGACACAGACACCTCCCTTAAATGTCTATTTTGAAATCATTAAGCAGTCTACAATTCTTTTGGAAAACAGTGTTATTTCTCAAGAGTACAGGAGTTCCTCATAGTCTCTAAGAAACATCTGAGTCTTCTCTAACCTTGCCAGAGACATTTATACATTTGGATGTGAAGATCTGAACTTTTGACAAGGTACATGATAAATTTTGGTAATCAAACTGGGTATCCAGAGGACGCTTGTTAGCATTTTCTTTCCCTCTCCCCTCTTTTGAAAGCAGCACATGTAAAGCATCATATCCCCCCCCCCCCCAAAACACACACTTCCGTTTCAAGTTACTCCCACCAACTCATTAAACATTCTCTGGCCTTTGTCAACAGCCGGGTAAACATCCAGGGAAAAAGGGGGATCTGAATCATATAGTTTATTTAACATTCTTCTTCTCCAACTGCTGATTAGGATAAATACTTTGGATAAAAAGTCTGTCTACTCCAACAATCACACACAAAAAATAAGTGTCCAGTTATCAGCCAAGTTTAGATTGGGCTTTAAACATTCTTAAACAACAAAAATGTTCTAGGCACCCTTTGATATTTTCATCTATCCTCAGCACATCATGTTAGCACCATGTCAAAGCAAAGTATGAACATTAAAAAAAGATCATTAGACAAATGCCAGTGGACTGGAGCGAAAGCTACATAGGCTGAAATTCCAGACGCAGTGCAATATTTGGAAAGAATCCAGGATGGAGAGCAATTTGAACAGCCTATATGCCTAAGGGGGTTCATTTAGCAAAATACTATTATAGACAAAACACCTGAAGAATTGCTATAGTGTATCCGACCAGTGAATTATCTAATCCAGTAATCCTGGATGGAGGCAGTTTCAGCATGAAACAGAGCCCTGGGAAAGGCAAGGTTCAAAGGCCATGAGTATTCTCATGTATTTAGAGCGCCGAAGGCATTTTTCAAGGAACAATCTGGCTCTTGTTTGATTCTTTTATTATACTGAAAATTCAACACAAATGAAACAAAACCCACAACAATAGAACTTTCCTATCCCTTAGAATATTGACCCCAAAATACTGATGCAAATAGAAAATGCCACTGCATCTTCCAGCATCCTGGGATGATTTTAACAATATGCCAGTCGATTTGGGGAGAAAAACAATGGGTTACATCAAGATAACCACTGAGTCAGCAATGGCAGGATTTGCATTGTCTGCCACCTTCTTCCCATGGCAGACAACCCTGAGAATGCTACATATAGAGTTGGAAGATCCTGCTGAATGGGTTGAGTTTTGAAGGAAGAATCCACAAAAATCAGATGAAGAAGAGCCCTTTCGTTCAAGTGTTGATCTGAACAGCATCCACTGAATCCTATTCCCAAAGCAATGTGCGTAAGATTACAGACTTAGAATTACTGCTCACATTTGTTTTCTCTGTGTTGAAACTATTGTAAAGGGACTTTCTCATCATCCATTTTATATGGGAAAATTTCCTTTTGAATATCTACCATCCCTGGAGAAGGTAGGCTTTCTGTGAGTTTCTGGGAGGTATATCCTGATGCAATGTGGTCTTGCTTTTGATCTACCTGCTTCTCACATACAGAACTGGGCAGATACACTATAAATTTGGTGGATAAGATTCACCAAAGACCCAAGACATTTAGCCTCTGTTAAAAAATCTATTTTTATCCTAGGTCCAGAGCTGTTTCTGCTTTGGCACCATTTTCACCCTGGTGGCTGCTTTTCCTCATTCCCAGATTAGTCACATAGTTAACCCATGTGGAGTGCATCCAGGAGTGCATCCAGGATGGAATGATGTTATGCCGTGATATTATCATAAGATTAGTATTTAATTCCTAAACCAAGAAGAGGTTATGCACACCTTGGTGCAAATGAGTACAATGTGAATGATTGAGTGAATGAGCTAAGAATTTATGAAGAACCATGGTAGATCAGACTAAGAGCATATCTACTTCTGAATTCTGTTAACACAGAGCTACCTGTGGGAGTCTACAAGCAGGACACGGGTGCAAACGCAACCCCATCCTCTGCCGATGGTGCCTAACAACTGGTGCACGCAGGCGTAATGGTTCCGGTCCACTCCACTTTCCTCACACCATGCATAATTCTGTATATCTCCATCATGTTTCTCCTTACCTTTTTTCTAAGCTAAAGTACTTCAGCATTTGTAAACTTTACTCAGAGGGAATCTGCTCCAGGACCTTGATGGTTTTAGTTGCCCTTTTCTGTACTTTTTTCCAACTTTACAATATAGAAGCATGGTATCCAGAATGCTACACAGTATTCTAAAGTGTGGGTGCATCCTAGATTGTATGAGAGTAGCATAATATTGTCAGTTTTATTTTTAATTCCTTTCATATTATGCCCAACATGGAGTTTGCCTTTTCCATAGCAGCCACTCACTAGATTGACATATTCTTTGCACCATCAACCACAATCCCAAGATCAGTTTCTTGGTCAGTTGCTAGTAGTTCAGACCCGATCAGATTATATGAGATGGTGGGATTTTCTGCCCCAATGTGCATTATTTTACACTTGCTTATACTGAATCATGTTTGGCTTTTGATGTCCATTCTCTCGGTGTACAGAGCTGTTCATCACTTCTTTGTTCACTTTTGCACAAGTTCATGCTGTGGACAACATGCAAGTCACCCTAAAGTGCATATTTTCATGCTGTCACTGAATCCACAACTGTTCCATTTTAGTCTTCTAGTATTTGTAGGTATCTCTGGCATATGCATCTTTTGCTAAGGCACTGAAACTTTTTGATTAGCTATTTTGTTTCTCCATATGCTCATAGCCTATTTATTACCCTTCTACATTTCAGAAACTGAGATCATTATCACCATCATCATCATCATCCAGGGAAGATTTAACCCTATGCTTCCCAGAACCTGTTGGTTTCTTACCACCAGTTCAGCTCAAAAGCTGCTTCTACCACTTTTTAACACTTCTGTTTAGCGCCAGGAGTCTGGTTCTAGGCTGGCTTAAGTGGAGGCAATCCAGGCAAGCCTAGAAAAATGCTCTCATCCCTAACAAATCTGAATCCCTCCTTCCCAGAGACTCTCATCCTCTGTGAAAACTGCTATTAGGCACCCACAGGTGTCATACACCATCTTCTCTGTCTCTCTTTGCTTCCCCGGGTTGGTAACTTACCTTCACGGGAACAAACTCGTTCCTTCAGAGTCTTGCATTCCCAACCCCTGAGCACTAACCAACCACTTCTGCCCAGCTGGCAGATAGTCACACTGGCTCTTAACCCTCATGACCTTTGGGTTTACCTGGGAAACTAAGCCATTCACGAGGAACAGTCAGAGAATTTATTTAGAATTATTGGTTTTCAATTACTTACTATGGGAGAGGAGGAAAGTGATAACTGCACTGATGTCCTTGTCCTCTCACTAAACTTGTGTGGCTGCTTAACTCCCTCCATGTGCTGACAAGTCATCACTGGGCTCCTCATGCTTGGAGAATTGGCTTCATTGCAAGCCCACTAACTTAGCTCAACTGCTGTGCCTTGTCTGAAAAGTAAAAGAGGCTGTGGCTGAACTGATCTGCACTAGCTTCCAGTGTGGGGGACTGTTGGTTCTTTGAGCCCTTTGGATATGGAGATTTTCTCTTTATGGCAGAGGACCACAGTCAATTTCTCATTGGATGAGACAACAAAAAGGCTGAATGATTTGGAAATCATTACACGGTCTCCTGGAAAGGCAAAGGAGCAAGGGAATTTTTCACAATTAGTGCTGGAAATGGGGAAATTATCAACAGTATTTTTCTGCACAGGCAAAATTGCTCATGAAAATCTGTCTAGCTTAGCTAAAAAGCAGCAATCTGTGTCCAGAGAAACACTTATGCTAAGTGAATAAATAACATTTTTTGTTCTTTTCTATGTTGTGCACTGTATTTAATTTTGACTATTTGAACAATGCATCTGTCCCTTAACTTGATAATTTCAGCTCATTCTTTATTTACCAGCTTTATTTTTTCAACACTACCAAAAATAGATAAAGCCCTTGAATGCTGGCCTTTATTGTGCTCTTGGATTTCTGTGTGGTCTTGGACAAATTACTCAGAATCACTTGGCATAGGCTTTCCCTAACATAAAATGGACAGATATTAACCACATTTAGTAAAGTGGTAAAAGCTGATAAGTTAGTTTTGGTTCATGAAGACCTTCTCTTCACTGGTACCTTCTGTCCTTTGTCTCATGTAGTATCAAAGCTGTTTGGATGCTGGAAGTATTTTCATCATCCATGTGGAAACCACATTTGTCTATGCAATGAAGTTTATTTTAAGTGCAAATATGCCTGTACTTTTAATGAGTTTGTGTGCAGAAGAGGGACATATGGAAAATAGGTGAACAACACATCCTGAAGTCATCTTGTTTAAAATTTGGAAAGCTTCTTTTGTATTCTTAAATATTTTCTAATGAGTAAAGTTGAATCATGTTGCTTTATGGAAAAGCTCCTGGCCAGGGTTTGTATAATAATGATGGTGTACCACAATGGACTTCAGAGATAAGCCCTTTTTACATATTATGCATGTGAAGATAGTGCCACACATAGAAGGTGCATCAGGGACCCTCAACCACCATAAGCCCACTCCCAACATTTGAGAATTTTCTGTAGGCATCTGCATAAGACCGTGCATTGTAGAACTCTATGTACAAAGCCTTCCAAGCATTGGGCTCCATAGCTAGATTTGCCCTGTTTGGAGATCTACAGTGTGGCCACTTGCACAAAGTCAAAAAAGTGGATATGGATCACCAAAAAAGAGGATGTCAATCTGGATAAAATATGGATATGCAGATTTATATGTATAGATGCACATTTAGAAAGGAAACTCTAATTTAAATAGAAACACAGTGCTTCTGTTTTAGTAATGGTTATGTTGTATTCTATTATGTTAGTTATGATATTATGTTATGATTTTAATGTTTATAAGATATGTAGTTTATATGGGATGTAGCCTTGCTGAGTAAGATATCCATCCTCATAATAGCTACATCACTACACTGTTAGCATGGCTACACAATGGAAAGAAGTCAGAGAAGTGATCCTCAGTGTCCCAGGGTGGATAGCTTGTTTTAGCCCAAGAGCCAAATTCAGTTTGGAAGAATCTCTTGGTGGTGGGGGACACATTGCAGTGCTTGTTAGGGCCAAAAGCAAAGTCAAAAGCTAAAGGTCAGAGCTAAAAGTGCTACAAGGGCTTGAAACTAAAATTCAGGAGAGGCATTTGGTCCTTTTAGAATGGGTAAACAAATGCACTACATCTGGGAAACCATCCAACAATTTGCAACTGGTGGAAATTTGCAATCACCCTAGGAAGGATCATACTGGGACATCTGGAGGGCTGAATCTGAGTCCTGAGCAGAGGTCCCCTTCCTTTGCCTAGGGAAAAGGTTTTATTTTAGTGTTAGAAGTCCTAAATACTCCTGTCCGTTTCTGTGTCCCTTGAGGCTGTTGCCCCCTGTGTAGACAAGACTAAAGAAATTGGACCAATTATTTTTTTCTATGTTTGTGCTCTGCTAGGACAAGAGAATTTAGTAGTGCTTCCATCCTCCTCAGCACAAAGGGGCAGTTTCACTGTAAGTTATGCTATAATGAACCAAAATTCATCTCATAAGGAAACTCTAAGCAGAGGCTATTGCCAGAGACTGGAATCCTTGTGCTTGGTTGAATGAAATACCATATGGGCTGCATTACTTAGGCAAAATGAAGGAAGTTCCACAGTAGAAATCTCAGGGTTCTTTTAACTGGATTTTATCATTTAATTTCCTTTGTTTCTGTAATAGTTAAAGATCCAAAGAGAAGAAAATGATGGTGTAGGTGTGAGGTCCTTGACAGAAGTCAGAGTGTGCCAAGGAGGGAGTGGCAGGCAGTTGCACAATCCTTGCAACTCTTGATTGAAGATCTAACACCAAGAAACACCTAAAAACATGTGCACAAGAAGCCATCCCTAGAGGAAAAGGCAAAAGAGAGAAAACAATTGCCTCGTATGTTCCTTCCTTCATCCCCAAAATACAACCAGGAACTTTGTTGGCCAGCAAAACATGAGGAAGACGTGCAGCAAAGGTAACCAAGCAAATCCTTCATTCAGTTTTAGATTGCAATAATACTTGGATTAATGAAGAGGATAACCCTTCTAACCCAAGCAGCAGTGAGTAGAATAAGGAGATCTTATCTCCATTGTCTGGAAGCTCAAACACACACACATAAACTCACACATAATCTGTTTGACTGTTTCAATGACCTGTTAATGAAGAAGGGTCTACCAACTTCACTGAAAAAGGGAAGTAATTTATATGGGAATAAAACATTAGGAAGCAGCCTCCCCCTTATTTTCACTTGGACTCTATCTGTGGTGTAGTGGAACAAGAAAGGTGTGCAGCACCAGCACTTTTTAATTAGGAGGGATGCTAAGCAGAATTCCCAGCTTCTTCTGAATTTTGCTGCAATCCTTATAGTATCAGGGGGGTTGCTATGATGACTGTTATCCCAGAAACAATAACTTGTCCCCTATTGCAATCTGGGTGTGACTTGATTGGAATAAGCAATGGTGAACCATTAGATTTATGAAAGACTTACTCCTGCTGGAGATAAAAACTGCTAGAACCATCTGTTGATACAGAACAACCTGTCTGCTTGCACTTTTAGATGGCCCTTGGGGGCATGGAAGATGAGGACCTGATCTTCTAAATGTACCACTAGACCACTGGCTTCTAAAACCTAAATGAGCCTCCCATTCTAGCTCCCTGCAGCATTCCCCAAAATTTGCTCCTGAAGGGCCAAGGAATTTCCTGCACAACATAGCATAGCTCAAAACAGTAGCTCAATTGGTTAGTTCCAGATTTAGGTGTGGCAGACGGGATTGCAGAAGTCGACTCCTCAGATTTCCTTCCCCCACAGCAATATCCAGCCTCCAATGCTCATACAGCGTATCACACAACACACACTCACTCACTCACTCACTCACTCAGTGAATGTGCTAGACTGTGGTGCATGAGAAAGAGAAGATCCTCAAAGCTGGACCAGTCCACCTATATTTTATTTATTGTATTTATGTTGTTGTTCTGTGGCATCAAGTCCTCTCTGACTTATGGTGACCCCATGAATGAAAGCCTTCCAAAATGTCCTATGCATGATGGTCCTGCTCAGTTCTTCTAAATTCAGGGCTGTGGTTTCCTTTTATGAAGTCAGTCCATCTTATATTTGGTTTTCCTCTCCTTCTTCTGCCTTTGACTTTTCCCAGCATGAGTGACTTCTCCAGGGATTTTTCCCTTCTCATGATGTTCCTAAAGCAGGGGTCTCAAACTCGCGGCCCACGGGCCAATTGCCGGGATGGGCAGGGCACAGGGGAGGGGCCCTGCGGCCTTCAAAGTGCCGGTGGCGCCCGGGCCGGCCTCCGGGAGCGATGCGGGATGAGTGGCCCACCACCACCGCGGTGGTGGAATACTTGATGCGACCCAGCCTCACCCAGGCTCTACTTCCAGCGGCCCCCAGGTAAGTTGAGTTTGAGACCCCTGTCCTAAAGTATGATAGCCTCAGTTTTGTCATTTCTGCTTCAAGGAAAAGCTCTGGTGTGATTTCATCTGGGAATCACTTGTTGTCTTTCATCTGGAACTGACACTTGTTGTCAGTCCTGGTTATTCACAATATTATATTTATATCCTACCTTGTTTTCCTTCCAAGGAACACAAGGCAACTTAAATAATTTCCCCCACTTCTTCTCAATCTTATCCTTACAACAGTAATCCTGTGAAGTAGGTTGGGCTGAGAGTCTGAGACTGTCCCAAAGTCATCAGGTGAGCTCCATGGATGAATGGGGACTAGAACCCAGGTCACCTGAGATACAGTCCTGCACTTTTAACCACTATACTACACTAAACCTCAAATCTGCATGATTTTTAGGGATCCCCCTTTCTCCTGCATCACAAGCATTCAGCAGGACCCCCTGCAATTAAGAGACAGATGGGGAAAACCAATTCTACCAGTCCAGTTGCAGATGTCTAAATCTGGACCAATCCAATGATTATTTAGGTGAACAGTTTGGAGCATGGGGTCCCTGAAGCAGAGAGGGAAAAATATTAGTTGCTGTGGGCATATCTGCATGATAGCTGTTTGCACTATGTTCTGGGCTGTTAATTGGAACCTGAAAATGCAGAAAAGATTTTACCCACTACAGACTGCACATCCAGTGCTCATTCTAAGATATTTCCCCTTATGCAGCCTTGCAAATGGTAAACTACAGTACTTCATTTTACTGAAAATAGAATTAACCTTCATGACACACATGGTTGGATAAGGAGAAATGAAGTATTCTCAGCTAAGGGTGCAATCCTGTGCATGTTTAGACAAAATGTGTCCTATGGTTCCCAACATGCCCTGCTCAGCCTACCCAGCAATACTGGCTGTGGCATCCTAACTCGGCAATGCAACACTATCACTTGCTGTTAATTCTCTTCCTACAGCTGGAAACCCACATTGTTTGTGCTGTATTGTTTCCAGCAGCCATTGATCTCAGTATCATAATATGTGTACACATCTCCCATGATCCACTGATGGGTTCCTTAAAATTCCTGAGTTAGATAATGGCTTGTATAGCCACATCTTGGTAACTAAGTTTGGCTTACTTATCTTAACATAATCCTTAAATATTGTTTAGAGGTGAGTGTTTTTCATTTTGTTTTTAAAGTTGGCTATTCACTTCCTCTAAAATCTTCAAGAAATCCATTTTTGGCTTCAAGTGCTGACTTAAATTATTTGTGCTTCCCCTCACTTTATATCCAAGCAAAGAATTTGGCCTTTTGTTGGCTTCCACAGACTCGGAAAGAATTATTATTGTTGTTTTTTTAAGTTCTAGAAAATAGCTAAAGTTCCTGCTAGTGTGTTAAAGTTGGAATATCCCTTTGTCATAGCCAGATTTATAGCATGGATCAAAAACGATAAAAGGGGGTGTTGCATCCTGTCATTAAGGATAATTAATATTTTCGGTGGCATTTTAACCATTTCTCCAGTGTCTCTTGTTAAAAGCCAATTGTTGACTTTTCATCCATGTATGCCAAACACTTTCACTGAAACCCTAACAAGACTTTAATCTTACAACCATTATTTCTTAATAGTCTTGGATGCAGGCAGCATATGGAAATGGATTTCCTTTTTCAGCTCCGTGCAATAGCCTGTCATTAGCAAGCAGCATTCTGCAGAACTATTATGCACAGAGACATTTAAAGCATTTCGACAGTGATGCGCCACTTTTTAAAATGTCGTTCATGTGCCATTTATTATATATTGCGCCAACGTTTTTGCCCTATCCTACTTTCAAATATCTCTCCTCTGATTCAGCCACTTTACTCTCTGCTGTACAGTAAAAGTCATAATGAATGAGATCATGCTTGCTTTCTTTTTCTTTTTTTAATGGATTTTGGAGAACTTTTCCCTCTTCTTGGGCAATAAATCTGCCTTTGAAAAACCACAAAGACAAACATTTGACCATTTGACAAGAAGACTGCATGGTGACATCACTCGTCATGTATTTCTTATTAGTGGGTAGATTCCACACTTCAGATTTGGCAACAAAGCACTACCCCTTCCCTCCGTCTTCCAGTGCTGCTATTTTTAGTGACTTTTATTCTACCCATTTATTGGAATCGTCCCAGGTTGTGTCTCAGAAGCACCCTCTTCTTGCTTGTACTTGTGGGCTGAGCACAGAGTGACTCGAAGCTTGCAAAAATTGCCCACTGCAGCCATCAAGCATTCTCATACTTCCTAAGTGTTCTAAAGATTCCTCAAGAATTACATACACAGATGGAGTTTTGGAAATCCTTCATTTCTGGTGGTATTTTGAATCACAGTCCTATTGGCAACAGCTTACGTCTAAGTAAAGACCTCAGTGTGTGATGCCATCCATTTTAAGAAGTTCGGCAATGTTTTTTATATCTTCATTCACATTTTAATTCAAATGTTACTGGCTTCACAACATTCATTAAGAGAATCTGGCATCCACACACACAGACATGCACTCATTTTTCCATTATTCTTCCCCCTCTGCAGTCTTATACTGAAACTAATGGGGCCTTTTGCGTCGTTTCCACCAGCTTTGAACATATATTAGACATGCCTTTTCATTTAAAGACTTCTGCTTAAAGGACTTCTAGCTTGCTTTGCATTTCTTTCACACATTTCACTTGGTATTCATTGCAATTTTTGCTCAAGAAGGCACTTCTCTTCAGTGGGCTTTGACAGAATATTTTTGACAGAATATGCTATAGGCAATTTTCCTGGGTTCTCTGATAGATGGAGTACAGAGGATGTATCTGATTTCATTTAGTCTCATTCCTAATAAATCCCAATTGCAAAAATATTTTTTCTATCCTGTCTTAACTTCAGTTGGCAGGGTAGTTTGGGATAGCAATGGTGAAGAATCCCCAGCAAATATAACCAAAGATACGCCAAGTTTATCCATGATGATGCTCAACCAGTGGTGAGAGAGGAATGGGGATAATGTATCTCATCATAGTAGGGAAGACTGTCAAAGTGAGCTGTGTTTCTGCTCCATCTGTTGTCTGGGTGCCAAGAGTTGAGAAACTTCAAGGCTCCTCCTGGTTTTCCATTTGTACAGTTCTTTACCTTTAAACCAGACTCAGATTTTCAAATAGGGAATGCCTTCAAATGGAGGAATATTCTCTGTAAAGTAGCATACATAATGACCTTGGAGTTGCTGTTACCATGAGACCACAATGAGACTATCATGTTTCCTACAGTGGCCAACTAGTTGACTCCAAGAAGCCCACACATAATAGCCTTTTCACACTGTCTGTCTACTGCATGTGGTACTTAAAGTCTTTTGGTCTCTGCATTTTCATATAGCTATGAGAACTAGTAACATACTGATAGACTTCTCCATGAATTTATCCACACACGTGCATGCACACACACTTTAAATTCATATAAGGTGGTGCTGAAAATTTCATAAATTACTTAGGGGTTATATATTTCTGTAAATGAAAAGCAAGCCTATAGAACAAGTTCCATGTATCTTTCTAATGCTGGCCACTCTGGTCAATATTAAATTATTATGATTACATTTCTGTACTGCACATAGCTGAAGCTCTCTGGGGAGTTCCCAACATTTAAGTCACTCATCCAGATTTCAACCAGGTCTGACCCTGCTTAGCTTCCAAGATTAAGCAGGATCAGGCACTATGGTATTTCTGCAAAACATGAAAAGACAGCAGAAATAGCCTAATCAGAAAAATATTGAAGAAGGAAAGAAGGGTGACTGCTTGGCAACCAAGAAAGTCACAAGGGTGACTGCTGGGCACCCAAGAAAGCCTCTCTGTCATTGTTGTGCAGACCTAATGAAGTCAAGAAGGGCTGGGGCAGTCAAGGAGGATTAAGAGTAAAGAAGAATTCAGATTTTCCAGGCTGGATAGTTCAGAGTACTGACATGTAATAACTCCTCCTTCAATGTAAAACACAATTTGCATTCCTTATATTGAACTAAAGCACTGTGGAAACATCTACCAACAATCTTGACACAGCTTAAAGAATACCATTAATAACTAAGGAAGGGTTCACACAATGATTGACCACAATGGGTTTAGGCTAGGATACATGTGCGACTTGACTAGTGGAGTGCAGGAGCAATCTTAGGTGATGAATCAAGGCTAATGTATAAAAGTGACCCATCCACCATTATGTTTTATATGGCAACTGCACACGCTATCACAACATTTGTTTCTTTTTTGCAAGCTTCTGATCCAGAAATGTTCAGTCACCTGGATGATCTTAGCCATCTCAGAGCATTCGTAGTCCCTGGATTACAAACAAGTTCTGTTCCTAAGAAAATGGAAATTTGTTCTTAAGTCCAGTTCATATGTAATTAGGATCATGTATAGCTAGACCACCATATTTGTGGGGGTTAGAAGTGCAGTACCCATGTGAAAGATGAAAAACTGCAAATATTTTTATCCCCCTTCCCCAGTCTAGGCTCACCAGTGCCTCCTTTCTCTTTGCAGCAAGGAAATGCTAAAGAGATTTCTCCTTCTGGACAGGTGGGGCAGGAAGGCATGCTTCAGAGGCCTCCCTTTCTTCCCGTTTGCTTCCTTTCTCTGATGATGATTTTCCACAGTTTTTTTTTTTAATTTAATTAATAGGCTTCACAGCAGTTCATTTGTAAGTACGGGTTTCAGACTTTCATCACTCAAGGACTGAAGAAAGAAAAGCAACAAGCCTATCACCAGAATATGAATTACTATGTTTTCCTCCCCCACTTTTGAGAACAATTTCCTGCCAGATTGGTATCAGTGGTGCCATGATAGTGGGACCTTAGGGGAGACATGCAGGGCCGCATCCAGCAAAATGAGTAGGAAGGCACCAAAGGCAGCAGCGCAACCAGTGTTATTAAAGAACAGGCGTTGCCCCTCTGAAGTGGTGCGGGTGGCTTACAAGGCCATTCTGAGGAGCATCTAAAATTACTTCCCTGTATCACTGATTGGTAGAAGTCTATAGGATTTGGATGTTTACTGTATAATAATCATTACATGAAATCCCACTAAACTATTTTGTTTTATATTCCTTCTTAGTTACATACTATTATATGTAAACAGGATCTCAAGTTTATTATAATATAAACACCCTCTTTATAAGACACACCTCAAATTGGACACACCTCAGAGATCCTAGTGCAAATTGTTTTAACTACTTCTGCTAAAATGTTAATCCTGGCAGCAAAAGCTATTGCCTCAAAAAGCAAACTAGTGAATAGGAAATACTAACTTGCGGCATTTATGTGAGACAAATTTAAAGATCTCTTTTAAAAATGCTTTGGCCTTTTAAGGGAAGTATTCAGATGCATTTTTCAGAGGGTATATAAATGAAGGAGGTGGGTAGGAGCAGTACTAAACACTGCAAATTGTTGCAGAATTCAAACCTGTTTTCATTTATTAAATGTTATTACATAATGGAAGTGGGATGCTGTAATTCAACCCAAATGGAGAAGTTCAGAAAGTGGGTGGAAATGATTCAGGACATTAAAGAGAAGCTGTTTAAATTACAAATCTTTCTTATAATCAGGAGTGAAGTGGTTAATTTAAAGGTTTTACTGAAAAATAGGCTGGCAAAACTATTTCAGGGATATTTCTCTCTCTCTTTCTCCACACAACCCCTATGTTAATTGGGAAGGAAGGGAAGAAAGAGAAGAGGGACCTCAGTTCCAGGGTTCCCACATACACACAAGTTCCATTAAAGAATGGGGAAGCAGACATTGGAAAGATCTGCAAAGAGCAGGAATCAAAGATCAGCTACAGGGAGAGTAAATCCAGGCTGACAATTCTGTTTGGCTTGAAAAGGTTTTTGACAGATAGACCAAGACAATGACTTTGTTGCTGGGGATAGGTGCATGTTTGGCAAAAATTCTTACAAACTTAGTGGAGTATTCATTATAGAAAAACAATGACATTGCTTACAGAGAAATTAGAGGCACGTGAACACACCCAGACTTTTCTTCCTGAAATGTACTCATGGTGAAAGAAAAGAAAGAAAGAAAGAAAGAAAGAAAGAAAGAAAGAAAGAAAGAAAGAAAAGCTGGGATTGTCATCAAAATACACAGGCTTCCGCCAGTCAGTAGCCCCTTGTGACAATCTATGAATTTGTTTGGAGGCTCCCTGAAAGGACTTTTGATCAGAGTATTTTTCATACGGTGAAGTTCATTCGCTTGATGCTTGTTTTATTAAGGTTTATTTTACGCTTATAAATTTGAGGCAAATGCAGCTGTTATTTCCTTTGCTGCCTAGCTTTGATGAGCGTGGCTGGTCGAAAAGAAGCAGAGAGTGACACTGGGTAAAAATAGCCAGGGGACTGTAACTTCCACCATCTGGAGAAAACAATGTGGAAAGGAGGGAAAAAGTGAATAGGTGGAGAAATGTACCAACTGAAAGCTGCTTTTTTAGTTAGAAGAGAAGTGTCTCATAGATGACTGGAGGAAAAGGGAACAACTAAAAAAATACAGTTCCGAACCTTCCTTCAGCCTTCCCAATGCTAAACCCATGAGGTATATATGTATCTGTGAAAATGCACTTCAGCAATTCCACCTCCAAAACTTCCTGTCGTAAAGGTTTCAATAAATTTTTACCATTGTTACAAATAATTCCCTGGATCCTTCTTAGAAAGATTAAGTAAATTCTCCAGTATCATATGAAACTTCAAAGAGCGAGGAAGAAAATTAGGCATTTGGAATAGAATAGTATATTAGCACTGGGGAATCTGCCTTGGTGGAAAGTAATTCATGAGCAAAAGGTTTATTTATTTCATCTTTAATTATTGATGTACTTTTGCAGTTAGTCTCTAAGGGAAGAGACAGCTTTTGCTGTCAAGGCTGAAATGATTTTACAAAAGTTCTTCCAGTAAGTGTAAAGTAGGAAGAAAAAGCATTCCACAAAAATACCATAATGAAAATACTGCATTTCAATGCTTTCCTTTTTTTCTTTTTTTCCCCTTTTTTCAAAGGTTGGAAGGGGGAAGAGGAGATTTCACTATTTTTTATAGCATACATTCCTGAACACTCCCATTTGTTGTCTAGATTCCTGTTTGTGACCTTCAGATTCCATATTCATGATGTCACCAGCTGCTTTTCTCCCCCTTCCCTTGGTATTGTATTAGAAAATGGAAACAATACAAAAATACTTCCCTCCGCACCCTGTTTTGCCCTTTTAATAAGTATAGCCTTGACAACCATGAAAGAGATCAAGCATTTTGAAATTGCAAAAGTGACTAGAGGAAGTGGATGTGTAATAAATAGTTCGCAAACAGTGCTAAACAAATTTCTACTACCTCAGTATTTGAGATGTAGGGTCTGAGGTTTTAAACAAGCTAGTAGTTTTAAGAAGCCGTTCTAGGTGTGCTCATTGTAATACGATGACCAGATATGAATAAGACTGCAATGCTTGTTAGGATCTACCTCAATTTCTGCATAATTTCAGTCTGATTCCAAAATAGGCACCACATTAAAATGTGAAAAGGCTGTATAATGGATGGGAATTAAGGTCATACTGCCTGTCACTACTGCAGTGTTAGAAAGATAGCCAGGACACAGGAGAGGATCAGGCAAAGGAAAAGGGAAACAACCCAGGGACTCAGAAAATAAACCATAGTTTATTTACTTGTCTACCAGACTTATCCTGGCTAGGGCAATAAACTATGATTCAGAGAAAGCTGGGGTTAATCTGATTTGAGAAACAGACTACTATATTCCTGTAAAATGCTCTGAGTCAGGTTTTGATGAGCCTTTGAGTAAAGAGAATTTTGGTCCTAGAGTCTGTCTCTGTCCATGAGGTTATGCATGAAATAGGAAATAGTAGTATAAAAACCTTTGTAATATCAGAATCACACCAGCTGGTTAAGTAGATGAATGTGGAAGGAGAAGTTCAATAAAATAAGCAGTTTTTCTTGGATATCTGTCAAGGGACCAAGTGTAGCAACTGAATCTGCTTAGCTCACTACTGGACACCTTAATCTCTTCTCTGGGTCCACTCACCAGATTTTTTTCTAGATTAAAAATGTTCAAGACAGAGAAACTTGTGAACTTGTTATTTGTGATTCTGCTTTTTGCACCACTTCACATTCTGGGATAGTTGGAGAAATAGCTTGTGAGCATATGTAAGACAGCTTCCTGTGTTTGCCAAAAGAATGTGAGCACGGCTTACTGATTCCTTGCAGATCAGGCATGAATGGAGAAGAGAAGGGAAGCAAAAATACCACACTGCTTGTGCGAACATGTGGACCAGGGGAAGCCCTTCTGATTCCTGCCATGACTCCTTGTCCTTACCAATCAAACATAGTCTTCTTTCCTGTGTAGCTTTCTCCTTTCATCAACTGTTTAGTGCCCTAATGGTCTAGAAAATTAAAGCATCAAGTATTTTACTCAGACTAGAACTTGTTAAAGGTTTTTAATGCATATCTTTGATAAAAATATGTGGGGGGTTTTGGTGCAGAATTTATAGGGGCTTTTTTCCTTGTTTGATTTTCCTGAAACAGAATTGGTTTCTTTGTTGCAGAACTGATTTTTAGAGCTCATAAGCAGAAGGCCGGCATGTAGCCACTTGAGATGATGTACAGAATACCAAAATCCACAATGCAGTACACAACAAAACCATAAGCGCTGCTCTATGACTCTAAATTACAGCTGCATTCCAGGAACCGTATATTCCCAAATGATCTCTGACTGAATCCAGAGCCTAGTGTGAAGTCTGACATAAATAATAAATAGTAAACCTGAGCTTTAGAGGTGTTGGGAGTTCTTTAGTTTCAGTGGACATTATAAGTGGCACTTCCATAGATCAGCCTGAAAGTTTCCTTTTCTAATAGATTTATAAGCCGAATGTGGTTACTTTCCTAAAGAAAACCTAGAGGCCCAAACCCATCAAAACCAGGTCAGACTGCCTGTACACTGGATAAAGGAATGTTTCCTCTTTCTTTCTCCCTCTCTCGCTCTCTCTCGCTCTCTCTCTCTCTTTAAATACTTTTCTCCTAAGGGATTTATAGATATAACACAGATTCCCAGTGCTGAAATCCAACTGCTGAAGTAATATCACTACGAGAATGTAACAGCTCACATCTTTGTTTTATTAATTTTACATTTTAAAGTGTTCCGATGGACAATAGGCGTATTCTTAGCTTTTTTTAAATGGTTTTGTAAAGTCTGTAACAAGAGTAATGAAACTGCTGCCCAGGGACAGTTTACTGGACATTATTAAGCATCTTCTGCACTTTCAACAAAATTGCACCCTCCACTGTTTTGTTATTTTCTTTAAAAGAAAAATTTGTATTGGTTATGTCTAGCTGACTTCACAAGCATGAAATTGTTGGTCTAAAGAAGGGGTGTGTGAATGTGTGTGTGTGTTTTAAGAGCATACTCTTAAGCCAAACCATTCTGTACCTTGTGTAAAGTAGTGGTCACTATTTTTATTTTTTCCCAGTAACTTACAGTAATATTAGTAGAAATCAGAAGAAGAAGTGGCAGTTTCTCTGCCATTCTTTTCTCAATCAGCAGCAGCTTCAACTTACCGCTTTGTCTCCATTTTATATTGTTTGATTCAATGTTCTACGTCATGTGGATCCATTTTTAACCACTTATTTTAATTGAATAAACTGGATGGCTCCCATCCAGACAGGGAGCCAGCTGTGTTGTGAAAGAGGTTCCCAAGCTCCTTCCAAACTACCTCAGGAACCCTTTCTCCAACTGTTGCTTGTACTCTTTCTCCGCTTCCCTCCTCTCACTCTTCCATGCATGCATATGGACAAAGGTCTTTGTTTCTGAAGGTAGGAGCTGTAAAGGAAGAGAGTGAGACAATGCTTTCAGAGAGATGCAGGGCCCTCAAACAGTGAAGCACTACACAGTCAGGGATCTGGTTCATCTGGGTCATTATAGTTTCCACCAACTGGCAACAGTCTCAGAGTTTCAGACAAAGGTTTTCTCTTTCAGCCCTGCCTGGATGGAGATGCTGAAAATGGAACCTGGTGCTTCCTGTATGCAGTCCACCCCTCTTCTCCATTCTCAGTGAGCTTCAGCATGACTTCTGCCCATCTGCTTATGAGCCAGCAAGTGTGTAACAGTCATATATGACATTTTATTTTGTTTGTTTGTTTGTTTTTGGAAGAAGGAACAGATGGGAACCCTGGCAGTACATTACAGGAATGTCCTGGTACCATGGCGTATTCATTTTAAGTGACCGGTCCTTCAATAGAATGATCTGTGTCTCTTCCTCTACTGTGATAGTATATGAAGGCAAAAGTGATGCCCTCTATAATATTACAGTATTGCAGCATGCACGGAGGCATTCAGCTGAAAAACAGCTGGTAATGGGAAGAAGTCCACACAGGATATTAGAACTGAAGAACAATGTTGAAATATATAAGATATCTAGGCATGTGCTTTACTTCCTAGATCATAAAAACATACCACAGGAAGTTCTTTGATGCAATCTGATTGTTACTTTGCAAAACATCATTAAAAATACCCCTTGTAGCACCAGCCTGTCAGCCTGAATTTCTAGAGAACTGACCCATTTCCAGCAAGTACAAATATATCCCGATTATTCATCACTTCTTTCTTTATTCTTGGCAGCTTCAAGGCACAACCCATCTATTTTTGATCTACCAAGGTACAAGACAGCAAAGTCTCCATTCATTCATTTTCCTACCTGCTCTTCCGTTTTGCTGCTGACATTCACTGAGCTGTGGTTTTTATTTTTTGGGAAACACCATGGGCTTTCCATACTGAAGGCTGCAGTCTTAACTGATATCACTGGCTAAAAGGAACAGGTGATAGTGAAGACCTCTCAGACTCTGGCTAGTTACTGCCAGTGTAAGTTAGGGCTGAGATATTCAGGAAAGTTTGGACTCACAGTTTCTCCCAAGTTCACCTTGAAACTTGGCTCACTGTGTTCTGTTTTCAATGGTGATGTTTTTCTTTTCATTCAAATGCTTTTCTTTTCATTCATAGCTAATGGAGCAGGATGAAAATCTAAGAAATAAATAAAATAAATAATTCAAAGGTGGAAAGTGCGTATTTTGTTATACCTTTTGAAATGCTCTTCCAAATGTGGACTTCCCTCCACAGACTGAAGCATGAAAATGCACTTCTTTTTAAAAAATCTGCATTTTAAAATATACATTTTCTTAAAGTGCCCATTTTCCGAATGCAAGCTAGAGAATGTGTGAATTTCTCCAAAAACTGTGATCTTGTTTGTTTGTGCAAAATTGGGTTGAAAATGAATAAAAATGAAGTTCTCGTACATCCCTTGTCAGAACAGACAATACTTGATGGACAAATAGCTTGAACTGGTATCATGCAGTTTTCACTTATTTCTAAGTTTCTTAAACCCAGTGCTTGCCAATCTGTTGTTATTCTTGTATTTCTAGCCTTGGGACAGGGTCCAAAGAACTGTGAAATGAGTTTTGTGAATCCAAGGAGGCTTTAGGCATGCTTTCCTCTTGCAGCAGCCAACCACATTGCATAACAAACTGACATGACAAATTGTTTATACTGTGGCACGAGAGTCAACTGTTGAAAGATAAAACGCAAAGACTCCACTGAGCAAGCACAATCCTTTCTCTGAGTGTAAGGAGCTCTTTGGAGTCCAACATCTATCTTGTACTGAAAGCATTTGGAAGGTGGCCCTTACTATTGTCTCTCTCTCTCTCTCTCTCTCTCTCTCTCTCTCTCTCTCTCCTTCCGTCCTTCCTTCCTTCCTTCCTTCCTTCCTTCCTTCCTTCCTTCCTTCCAAATATATGAAATAGCTTTCTTTTCCCTTTAACTAGATATAATCTATAAATGTTCGTCACAATTGTGTGTGTGTGTGTGTGTGTGTGTGTGTG
>NW_025335568.1:46344253-46347542 GCF_004798865.1 Varanus komodoensis | reverse complement strand
TGTGTGTGTGTGTGTGTGTGAGAGAGAGAGAGAGAGAGAGAGCGAGAGAGAGAGAGAGAGAGAGAGAGAGAGAGAGAGAGAAAGAGAGAGAGAGAGAATTAAGAATGGATGATAATTTAATCTCATTCATATTTTTAAGTAAACCAGTTTAAGCTGCATTTTGTAAACTAGTATGTTGATAAGAATGCAATTATTGCCTGGGTCATGCGCTCCTTTGAATTTTGCAGTACAGTTCCCAGTTCAAAATGGGCAGTTTAGGTGAAATTGTATGTAAAAATGCTACATATTTTTAAAAGTATGATTATTTCTGAAGGACAGGATTTGAATGTTGGCAGGGGAGAGGTGTTCAAATCACTGAGTAAAAAAGAAACAATACAGAAAGGATGTATGATTCAACACCTGTGAAAGTGACATTGACCAAACTGATTTGACTATCCCTAGTATATCTGGAAAGATGCTAAATGGATGGATGGATAGATAAATAGATGAGAGAGAGAGGGAGAAAGGGAATAGATAATAAGTCCACAGTTTGTAAGCATGATAAATAATTAAGATGCCAAGAGGATCTCTGAGAACACCCATTTCATGTTTCTCTAACTTTTTCAAATAAGTTTGGTTGCATTTGTTTATAGTTCACTGAATTCCCATGTGAACTATAAACTGGCTGGAATGCAATTTGTGACACATTAAAGTGACATAATTTATCCTGTAACCTAGAGGAAGCATACTATCCTGTTTTCTTTATCTGGACCACAGATGTCTTGGTCTACCATCCTCACTATAAAATTACCGGTTAGGATCATTTGCCTTCTTTGATTCATGCATTAGCCAGTTCATTAGCTTCTTTATAATTTAAAATCACATTGATTCTTGTCAAGAAGTCAGGTTTTTCAGTGGGGCTGCCTATTCCCAATTAATATCAAGGGAGCAGAATTCATGGGGCACAACATTCAGTCCCTAGGAATCAATAATGACAGGGAAAGAGACCATGGGCTGCCACAGTATGGTTTCCTTTTGTAGGGATCTATGAGAAATGAATCTTAGTTCATTTTAGACCAAAATTTACCAAGTTCACATCTCTCAGACTTAAATGAAAACTTGGATGCCATCTACATTCAAAGTCCATATATTTCTAAGTTTACAGTGTGATTTATGAACCAAAAGAAATTTTTTTCAAAAATGCATAAATTTGAAAAACACACATGAAAATGTGTATACTTTTGAATACTGTGATAGGCACATTTTGATCCATGGGGAAAATGTATACTTTTTGGAAATGTGCAAACTGATGCATATACTAGGAAATACGTGCAGCAGAACATGCATGGTCTTTTGGGCAGAAAAAGTAAAAGCTTTCCAGCTGGTTGTGGACCTGAGTGGGAACAAACTTCAATGTGGCAGACAGAGGACCTTGAAGAGCTTTAGTTTTGCTGTTTCGCATGTTGCCTCCTTGTCTACACTTTTTCTTTTTACAAGAAGGATCTGGCCTTTTGCCTTGTAGAAGGAGGAGGTCATGCAGATAACCAGACTACCCAGGATGACCTCTCTCACCCTGGATAGCTAACTCACCTGTATCATCCTGTTAAGTGGTAAGGAGCATTTGCCCATCATCAAGAATAGGCTGTAAGGAATGTGTTATAAAATGGATTTTTGTATGGACATATTTACACTAGACTTTGCTCTCAGTAGTAGCATTTTTAGTATTACTACATCTCATGAACCACAAGGCACTTGAACTAACAGAGTCATGAAAAATACTTGCAGACTAAGGATGCAGAACCTCTTTTTGCCTGAGGCCCAACTGAACAGTGGCTGAAGTGGAAGGTGTGGGAACAGGGGTGGGGACCATGGCTCTTCGGAAAACCATTTGGGGGCCCTAGAAGGGTAGATTTGGCCACCAGGCCTGAGGTTCTCTGTTGCAATGTATCAGTTCCAAAAGTGCTGCCAACAGCTGGAGTAGCTATGATACCATGATGAATGTTTTGACCTCCATGGAGCAGGGACATGGACACATGGCCCAGAAAACAGGGAAAGTTGGGAACAGAAAAGGGGTATATAGCACCCATTCTCTTCCTAAGTGATGAAAGATTTTTATTTAATGTTTGAATGTACATTGTCACAACCTAATACAGGCACTGGGCCAGCAGGGATAACTGTTGTGGGAAAATTTCCCATGCTAGCACAACCAAGGCTACTCAAACCCACAGTGCGCACTGACTTCTTCCCTTCCAGAAGCTTTGGGTAGTTTCTTGGGCTGCACCACCAAATGCTACTTTCCCGTTGTGATACCAGTCTTCCCAACTAGCACAACGTGTTTAGAATTGGCAAAGTGGCAGCCCTCGATACTGCTCACATTAACTTCAGTTTAATAGAAACTGAAACCTAGTTTAGAAAAAGAGCCCATGGGCATCAATATGATATTCAATGAAGCTTACAGGGCAGGCGACTTGGAATCACCATCTCTGCCAATTCATTCTCCCAGCTTCACTGAGTTTCATCAGAGGGGTCAAGATTAGTAAACAGTTTTAGAGACTCAGACCAGTAGTGACTGACTTGGAAATGACCCCTACCTGCCTCCTAACAATCCTTCACCATTGAGCTAGGAAGGCAATGCAGCTCCTTCTCCAGTCTTTAGCATGTCAGACATTTGGGTTGCAATCTTTTGCAGTCTTAAGACCTAGAACGTGTTGTCTGGGGAAAGCTTTATTTGCTTATTTAATATAATTATATCCCACCTTTTTCCCTTCAAGGAATCCCAAAATGGCTTACATAATTCTTCTCCTCTCCATTTTCTTCTCACAACAACTCTATCAGATAGGAAAGGCCAAGAACCAAGGACGGGCCCAAAGCTGTACACAAAAATGCCTCTTTGGTGCACACATTTGTGCTGTACCCATAGATGCCTATGAGAGAAGCTTTGTTAATGGAGTGTGTGTGTGTTTGGGGGGAAGGTGTAATTCAGTGCAGCCCCAATCCCACACACACAGTGAGTTGCAACCCTTTTAATCATGACTGAAATGAGATTAGGAGATGTATTGGTCTTATTCCACATGGTGACACCACAATAAGTCCAAATGAACATCAAAAGTTGTGGTACTGCAAGTGAGATCTCCCACTCAGAGTACAGAGATCAGAGTAGCCCATACAACAAAGAACCTGATGAACTGATCCCTTGTAGGCCAAAATATCTAGAGGGCCACAAATTGTCCACCCCTGCTGTAAGTCTTCCATCTGGATGTGCAGTAATCGTAACGAAGAGCAGCAGAAAATTCCTGGAAATTGTGAACTT
>NW_025335568.1:46314841-46344153 GCF_004798865.1 Varanus komodoensis | reverse complement strand
GGTATCCAAAGACTGTGTGAAAAACTACTTTGCATTCGAAGTTCACATCTCTTTAAGCATGAAGTACAATATTGTATCTTAAACCAAATTAATTCCTTCTTATGTACAGATGTTAGCTGAACATTCTCCAGACGTGTCAGAAAAAGCAAGCCTCAACATATATTATCTTTGTGTCCCTTAGTACCAGTTGGAACGCACGGGCAGTTGGCTCGGCACATGAGGGTGCTTATTTTTAAACCAATCTAGATAAACAAGCCCTTCAATTTTTCATTCTTGCGTTTGTCTTGTTTGCTATAATTAATCCTCTGAGAAGTTACAAATTAAACAGCACTTACTCAACCCCAAAATGGAAACTTTGTCTTATAATGGCTCCTTTTACAGAGGGTAGACCAAATGTAAAATCACATTTTTATTCTGAATATGGAAATACTCGTGGTGATGAAAGTTATACTTAGTAAATGTTGGAATACATACTTCATATTTTAAGTGTTTATAAAAAAATAATAACCGCAGCAGTGAACTTCAAGATGATGATGTTTAATGGGCCCTGGATTCTGTTCAGATCCAACTGTCTAAATCCAAACACTGACTGGCATTCATATTTAGAAGCTGAACAACCTTGGCCTTGAAAGACACACAGCTCACAAGCTTCATTTCTGCTAGTGGAAACAGCATGTAGCTGACACAGAACATTGAGACAATTGGACCAGAACTGTGAAAGTGCACAGAAGTTATTATGGTTTTTACAATAAAGTCAAAATACCAAGGTTCTCCTTATTTGAAATGGCTGAATATCTGTGATGGAAGATGAAGAGTTATTTTCTCTTCTGACACAGGTCCCACCCAGCTTTGGTTGTTTTTCTCTACGCAGTAGAGCTGTTATTACTATGAAATGGATCATGCTGTCACCCTGATAGGAACTGCTTCTATTAGAAAAAGAAGTGATGACTATGTGGTCTGAACATAGGAGACTTTATTGAACTACAGATGGTATGTATGAACTGTATATTGTTCAGAACCTGCCATAATTGGCTGTGTGTGTGTGTGTGTGTGTGTGTGTGTGTGTGTGTTCCTTAAACTTGCATGAACAGTTCTTGGGTGTGGTGGGTACAATGTTGTGTTTATGGAAATAGAAAGATGTTTGAACTTTGATGCTATTCAGCTACAATAATCCCAGGCATAGTCTTGCTTCAGCATACATGCAAGCAGATCCTACTGGATAAAATCCTACTGGATAAAATGCTTTGGCTGGACAAGTACTCAGGACACATCATCTCACTTTAGCTCCCAAACACTCCATATAGATTACAGGAACAGCAGGGAATATGATTCTATGACCAGCACAGAAGCAGAAGCTGCCATAATGGCCTTGCTGATGAAGAACAGATTCCTGGACCTACAACATCCACTTGACAGTATGAAACGTTGTCACCTGGATGTCCTTAGCAGAAGTGAACACTCACATGAATAAATTCTAGATTTATTCTGTGTGAGGAGATGAAATGGAGACAAACTCACTGAAGCAGCCTGGAGTTTCCTGAGCAGTTGGTGACTGCCATTTTCCTTTCTCAAATGCTTCCATACCCCCCACCCCCACAAAAAAAGAATATTTTCTCTACTTTTACGAATTTTGCCACAACATCCTGCAAGCTACACACACAACCATCAACACTCACACCTGGGAATTACAACAACAACTACTGCTACTGCTAAAACTTGAGTGACACTGTGAAAAGTCCCTGACCTGGCTTAACCACTCATGCTAGAAGAGTATGACTCTCAGACCCAGTGAATAATACCCCACTATATTTCTTTCATGAAAGAAATGTAAGATAAAAATATGCGATGAATATACAGAAGGATGGATTTTGTTAAATCCATGTTGCCTTTGTTTCACAGATTATCTTTCATTCCACCATTCATTCATTGACAGAATTAGATTTTTTTTTAGGGATGCATGAAAATCTCTAAAAGTTCAGAACACACATTATATAAATTCAAGCTACATTTAAGACATGAGAATGCTTCTTTTTGTGAACAATTCAGGCTGTTGCCATAAGGCCTTGCATTTGCCCAGTGGAGTTTAATGGGATAACTGAATGTGGTTACTGGGCAATCTCCTGCAAGAAGCAAGTAATGGAAACTCTGCTTAGTCTCTGGGTTTAATTGTTTCATTCGATCATGGTTTAACTTGCAGGAGTTTGTTGTTGTGGTTTTGTGTGTGTGTCATTTATCATAATTTCCTTTGAGCAAACTGGAAGAGGGTAGAATTTCCACAAGATGCAGTCCTATAGGGATCCCATAACTTCCTGAACTCAGAGACTTACAGGCAACCTATGCAGGGAACAGAAACCCTGCAGACCATTTTGATGGTCCAGCTCTTTATTCTGATGGTTCTTTAGTTTTAAACTGAATGTTAAAAGACAGTTCTTGATACTGTAGACAGTCCTTTCAAGTAGAAGACAGTCCTCTGACAGCCCTAAATAGGACATATAGTCACTCCAGAGATGGCATCGGGTTTGAGGGGCCTTGGGCAAAATGTTCTCTGGTTGGGTCCTTTCTCCATTGGTTTGCCCTGACCAGCTTATCTGGTGGGATTGAACAGAAGTGGACAGCAGCCATGCTCCAAGCAACACTCCATGTAGCACCAGTCAAGCAGAGTTGGCTGTCATCCCCCTGCTCCAGTACCTCCAGTGCAGTATCATGCAGATTTCCATAAGGTTTGCATGTGCTCATTTGTGTACAGTGGTGCAAGTGTATAAATAAATGATACTTTGATTTTAAATAAATGCAATCCATCAACTGCTTCAATGCAATCCATCAACTGCTTCAGTAAATGCTCACACCAACTGCTTCAGTGACTCCATCTAGCCACCTCATTCTCTGCCATCTCCTTCTTCTTTTGCCATCTATTGTTCCTAGCATTAGGCTCTTCTCCAGGGAGTCCTTCCTTCACATTAGGTGGCCAAAGTATTTGAGTTTCATCTTCAGGATTTGGCCTTCTAAAGAGCAGTCAGGGTTGATCTCCTCTAGGACTGACCAATTGGATTGCCTTGCGGTCCAAGGGACTCGCAGGAGTCTCCACCAGCACCACAATTCAAAGGCCTCAATTCTTCGGCGCTCAGCCTTCCTTATGGTCCAACTTTCACAGCCTTGACTATACGCACTTTTGTTGGCAGGGTGATGTCTCTGCTTTTTAGTATGTTGTCTAGATTTGCCATAGCTTTCCTCCCCAGGAGCAAGCATCTTTTAATTTCTTGGCTACAGTCCCCATCTATGGTGATCTTGGAGCCCAGGAAAATAAAATCTGTTACTACCTCCATTTCTTCCCCTTCTATTTGCCAGGAAGTGAGAGGACCAGATGCCATGATCTTAGTTTTCTTAATGTTGAGTTTCAAGCCAACTACTGCTGCATTAAATTAGGGTTCATCATGTAATAGCCAAACTCAGACTGGACAGGCCTTCACATAGGGGATTTCTTCAAAAAGACTACTGTCCTCTGACAGGTCTTCAAGTAGAGAGCTGTCCTCCATCAACGCAAAACAGCACAGCATTGCAAGAAGAAAGCTGCCTCACACTCTTAGAACTAGCTTCATGATTCTGTGGATCATGTCTGGAGCCACTGTTTTGTTTTCTTGATCTCAAATTCAACAAATTCAATTAATAAAGTCATTTTAAAAATCCAAAATTTGTAAATCATTTCTAACCCCCCCACTATTTATTATGACTATGTAGCATCATTGTCTTGGTTTCCTTTAAAAAACTAAACTGTAAATATGGTCCTCAAAGCAGCTGCATCAGATTTTCACCAAAAGGAAACATACTGAATTATTTAGACAGAGCCATCATATAGTGGCAATTTCTTTTCCCCGTACTTCTGCATTAACAGTTTGAAATACTGTGCCTGAAGTCCCATAAAGTATGGTATGCCTTGGGAAAAGCACTCCAACCTTAATTTAGGCCAGGCTTCTTTCCACTTTGAAGGAACAAAATGAGGCTTTAACAGTTCCAGGAGCCCTTAAGCAGTGGTAGGCTGAAGACTTCAAAAGCAATCAGGAAGGTATTGTTGGTGTAAAACACTCCAGAACGGCCAGTCATAGAGAGCACATCAGTGCCTCCAATCACACATCCAGGAAAATTGGTTTGGTTCCCCACTGTCACCACTACATACCACATGCAAGTTTTAAATATTGCAATCCGTATGTACTATACAACTGCACCAATTATTTCCCAATTTCCTTTTCCAGTCCAAAAATAGCAATGCAGGAGAGAAGGAAAAACATGCAAACCTGTTGTGAGAATCTTCAACTTTTTTATCCAGCTCAGTCCCCACAACAGGCCTCGCCTTTCTCTGTTCCCTTTCCTGCTGCTTTCTCCTTCTGGGATTATTAACAAAGGTGATACCAGACAGGCAAGAACTCCATAATGAACAGGATGAGACCACTGTCATAAGTATTGTGCTACAGTAATATTTGGGTGCATTTTAAAAATTTTATTTTTTATTGTGTGTTACAAAACAAAACTTAAATCACACATTGAAAAGATTGGGAGAGAGAAAAACTTTCTGTATTTAGCTGCATGGCGACATCACTCAGGTGTTTGCTTTTCACCCAGGTGAATTAGGCCAAAGAGACACATTCTCTGTGCTGTGCACCTTCACTCACTAAGTAAATGCACATCACTTCAAAGACATTGGCAAGCCTGTTTGGTCTTTCATTTCTAGATTAAGTATTAGGCATCAGTTGAAATGCTGTTACTGAAGTACAATAGTCACCTGGGGACAATCTACCAATCATTATTCTTTTTTTTTCTTTTTATCATTTATTGCTAAGAAGCCTCCTAGTCTTGAGCTACAGAAAGCATGGCTTTCATATTCTCCAAGCGCCCTCCCTGTGTGAGTTTGGTTTAAATAAATAGGGCTTTGAGAAAGGAGCCAACTTGTAAACAACAGTTTCTCTTCTATGAGAAGGTTGAAAGTTCAAAACTAATATAACTTAAATGAGTTCTTGAAAATTCAGTTTCTCTTAAAAGAGCCACAGTTTCTGATTCAGAGCATTCAATATGCTAATCATATGAAACTTGACCTCAGCATTTGAAATAGTGTCAAATTCCTGCTGTTCAGACCTAATGTTGAAGCTTATCACCGGTCAGATGTGTAGAGCCATTTCATATCACTGTCAAACACAATCAAATGAGACTGTCCAAAATATACAGTTAAGTACTGGAATCCAGTTATAAGGTGACATCAAATATTATATGAAACCAGAGGACAAACAATGCAATCATATATGGACTTTCTCCAATCCCAGTAACAACCTGTCACCAATTTTCTTGATGGAGTTTTTTTTTTTTTTTTTAAAGAAGTGGGAAGTCCAATCCATTTTAGTGTTTGGATAGGCATGGGATGAACATGTGCATATCCATATGTGGGTGTCACTCAAATTCATGGTGGGCAATTTCATCCATCCAAAACTGGGGTGTGACTTCTGGGTGGTCTTAATATAGTAGTGGCTTGGCTTACTAATTTTTCCTTAAAAAGAACATCTTTTTGAAGCTGATACCTGTGATGCAGTGTTTCTGTTCATGGCTAAAGCTCCCCCTCATGTTGAAACCTAAAGCTGCAGTAACTGGTGAAAGATCTCTGGCTGCCACCATATTTTCCTAATCCCAGCATGCTCATGGAATGATCCAGAAGCATGCTGAGAGTAGGGAAATGTGGCACCAGGTGGAGCTGTTGGTTAAGTCACTGTGGTTTTAGTTTTAAATAGGTCAGAGGCTAAACCATCTGCTGTCAACACCTTTGCCACCTCTTCTCTCAAATCTTTAAAAAAGAGAACTTGAATGCTTAGGGTATCCAAGTATACTTTGCAGCAGATGGTTCTCTTTTGAAGATGTTCTCTATTCGAAGGTGAAGATGTTCTCCAAAGACTTTAAAGAGAAAGGACCAAAAGAAGCTAGTATAGCAGGAACTTAGAAGATGTTCATCAACAGCACCTGGGTAGCAAATTAAGCAGGCACTTTTGCCACAGTCTTTCCAGCAATGGTGAGATGTATTATATTTCCATTTAAATTGCAGTAGTAATTCCCAGATTTGTTGAGATGTATCTCTACCTAAAAACTAGCCTAAGTTCCTTTAATGCAAATCGATGTAATCTTATGTTCTCTCTTTTATTTATGTAATTCCTCATTTTTAGCAACATACATACAGCCATCCTACTACTATTGCTATCATACCCACACCAGTAAGAAATCTGGTGTGTACAATAAATGACTTATGCAGAGAAACTCTTAGGTTTTCAAAACTCCAGCCTTTAATATCTTGGGATCTTCCAGATGTTTTGGATGTCAATGCCCATCATCCCCAAATAGCATGCTTAACAACCATGGCTAATGGATGTAGTAGTCCAAAATGCTGGGTGGGGAGACTAGATTGAAGAAGGATAGTTTAGTACTGTGTAACAACTTCCAGATGGCAAAATGACCACTATGACCACTTACAGGGAGCAAATCCTATTCCCGTGAGCTTACTTCTGAGTAAACAAATATAGGCTTGTACGGGTCTAAAGTTTTGTGTCAGCAAGGAAATTGCTTTAGATAAGAGTGTCCTGGCTACTCAGTCATTTCTAGCATCCCAAAATACTGTTTTACACTGATGTGACACTGACATAAGGAAGCTGTTGCAATGAGATACACTGGTGCAAATATTTAGCACTAGAGTGCCAGTAAAATGAAACATCTTGGTTTCTCCCTGCATCGCACCACTAGTCCTGCTGTGAATCATTCCTAAAGTGTGTGGAAAGAAACCGTTACATTTTTCGAAATTATTAAGTGTGTAGATTTCTGGGTTTCTGTTTTATAGACAAAATGAATTATCCATAAAACTGGATCATTTTGATAGCATATGCTTCTAAGATGCTTATTTTAACTCAGAGGTGTCATCCATTTGGGCAGGAAATTAACTTTTCAGCCACTGATCCTCTGTGCAACACCTCCTAAAATACTACACCTATAACAAAAAAGAGGCTATTACAATACGTGACAGTGAGGTAATAATCAAATATCCCAGCAATGTCCATCTCAGATACTTAGCAACTGCAGGTCATGTTTTTTTAATTTCAAGTCAGAACTTGACTTCCCCAATATAGCTTGCTGTCCAACCCTGCAAAATCAATCAACTCTACTCCATCTTTTTGGGTGGCCATGTGTCCTCTTTTACACAGGATAGTTTTGTTTGAAGGGCTGCCAGGGAACTGTCCTGTGAACGAACATTTTCCTGTCCCATGCCAGGCGAAAGAAATGTACAAACCACTGCTCATCCCCATCGGGTGCCAGGACACCTGACTGAACAGGCAGTGCCCAGCCAGTCTTCCATGCCATTTCCTCTAGCTCTAGTTAAATTATAATGATTATAATAGTTCTAAATATACGTACAAATAAATCAACAAATGTAATTTTTATCCATTTAGTATTTATTTATGCAGACTTGTATCCTCTTTTTTGATCTCTCGTTTTGTTGTTGATTTGAAAGTGGCTACCGAATCTTTCGTGAACACTCAGATTTACCCACAATGCTTCAGAGCAGCTTTTCTCAGAGCAAAGGGGACTGCAAAGGGAAGAATGCATTGGCAAAGGTTCCTCTTCCCTTCACAAGACTTCCCATGAACAAAATCATGCTCGGAGGAAATCTGGATCGAACTGATTATACACATTAAGTTAGAATATGTGGGAAACCCCATAAAAACTAATTTGAAGCCTAACATTCGGTGAGCAACATTCGGGGAGTGACATGAGATGCGAGTCAGTGTGCTGAAGTGGTTACAAGAAGAGCTGCAGTGGCAGAGCAGTTAGAGAGTTGGACTTGGGCTCAGGAGATCGGAAGTGACTTTGGGACAGTCACTGACTCTTAGCCTGTGAAAGAAGATAGAGCACTGCAGCCCTGTTGCCAGGATTGGGGCAAATGGGTACAGGTTCCTCCCTCTAGAACTATGTTCGTGTCCTGCCCCAGATCTGGCAGGAAATACATCCTTTTAATGACAGACAATAACAACTTCCACTTAAAGAAGGAAAGCTGCTAGTTCAAGAACAGGAGCCATGCAAAAATAGGGCCCTCTGAAAAATTCAGTGAATAAGTCAGAGTGAGTGCACAACAATCTTATCTGAAAGAGTCTCCTGGAGTCTGCCCACTCGAGACTCTCTCTGATCAAGGAGAAAAAATGTGATCCTGGAAAAACAGCCTGTATGCTTGAAGAGTTAAATATTAGAGCCTGACTTTATGGACTAGAGTTAAGCTTCATGGCTTGACCTTTCCTTTGCTTTTCAGTTTCAGCACCAGTTGTGTCCTCTAATCAGCCAGCAATAAAAGGAATGCTTATTTGCCTGCACTATAAGTAAACATTTGATTATTCTGACTTTATTATGATGAGTAGAGCAAGAAAGGGTGCTTATTTCTGAAGGGTGAAATAAAGAGGTATAAAGTTGTGAATCTTATAACTGTGCTTTTGACTGTTTTAAAGTACTCAGTATATTGACACTGTTGCCGCTACTTCTTGAGTGTATAATAGAAAAGAACAGACAAAGTCCCAAAGGAATAGAAACATTGCTACAGAGAGCCATTTGGCTGGCCTCCTAGGTGATACCTCATGCAAAATTTCCTATTTTCCCAGTGGGTGCAAGTCAACATGAGGCCTTCATAGGGTTTCTGGGCAGCACATCAAACCAGTAACCTGTGAAAATAAATCCTATTGCAGTCCTTTGTATAGCAACCAATTAAATGTTTCCCCTCGATTGTCCAATGGAAAGGAAGACTAAAAATCAGGGACAAGCCCAGAAGGCGGACCTAATCCACCATCAAAGTCAAACCCAGGACCTCACTGCACTTATCAAGCTACTTTAGCTCATGGAGACCACAGATGAAACAGGGATGTATTCCTGAGGTTCTCTGGAAAAGGGATGGGGTAATTTTCTGAAAATGATGGAATAAGCACTGCGGTGGCAAGTGTTGATAAGTTCTATTTTGAGCTAGTATCCATTCTGCTTCCCTGGAATCACAGTCCAGACAAATCAACCCTAATGTATTTCGATTTACCAGCAAAGAGTAGGATTTCGAGATATAGATCAACTTCAACAGTAACAGATCAATCATCCACAGAGTCTTTCAATGATTTACATGCATTTAGCAAGTTTGCTTTTTCTCGTATTTGAAGAAGAAAGGGCAACTCATCTTGGATTGATCAATTTTTACATCGTTTTGAATCTAGGAAAGACTTAAAGCTTCAAGTGTTCTTAAGTACACTTTTTAAGTGCTATGTATTATTTTAACTTGTGAAAAGGTGTAATGCACACCTACCATTTAGAAAGCTTTCTTGCACATTTCTCAAGCATTTTTCATGCCATCATAAAGAACATCCATTATGGAGTACATATTTAGCACAGTTTTAAGATTTACAAATATTTTAAGAACTCAGTCTCCCTGACATAAAAAGGCTATGCATATTGTTCTAAGCATCACACTGCCTAAATCCTTTGGAAAGTTTTCATTAGCATAGGCCTTGCTATATTTTTAAACCTTTCTGGTGGGGGCAGGGGGTTGTATTGGTGGTGTGATATAAGATTAAAAGTGACTTTTGAGAAAACAAGCTCCATAATACTTTTAATCTCTTAGTAAAAGCATAAACTTTTTTTCTTGTTTTTATACCTCCCTTACTTTATCTTTAACATCCTTTCTCTTATTCAATTTTTAAATGAAACAATATATAAGGGTAAAGGTTCTCCTGCGCATGTGTGCTACTCATATCTGGTGCTCGTGTCTGTTTGGAAGCCAAAGAGTCAGCATTGTCCAAAGACGCTTCCATGGTCTTGTGGCTGGATGACTAAATACTGAGGTGTATGAAATGCTGTTACCTTTCCCCCCAAAGTGGTACCTATTTATCTACTCGCATTTGCCTGCCTTCAAATTGTTAGGTAGGTGATAGCAGGCAGAAAGCAGCAGGTACTTACCTCATCATGAGGATTCAAGCTGCCAACCTTCAACAATTTAACCCACTGCGCCACCCACATCTCTGAAATAATATATGCCAGTCATTTAATTCCTGGTGTTCATTCTAAATTTTCTGTTAGCCTAGTATCTAAGTTAATAGATCTCTGCCTGGAGATGAGGGAAGGGGAGAGTCACTGTTTTTCTTTTCCCCTGGTTTGGTCCTCGCATCTTCTCCACCAATAAGTGGAGACCTTTTTATTTTCCCATTATTTAAAATGTTAATAGTGTTTTAAGATTGTATTTTATTTACTGCAATTTAGTTGCTGTATCTTATTAATTTCATTGTATTACTGCTCTGAGACATTGAAAAGGGTGGGATATAAAAGCTTTAAATAAATAATAAATGAATAAATAAGTGAGTGTGGGGTGGGGAAGGGGCATTGGATGGTGTTATGCTTCTCCTCCAGACCAAAATGTTCCATCTTGGATTATGGTTGCTCCACCTCACAAGAATGGCTTTGTACAGGACTATACCACAGCCTGATGGATGTTAGTGATAATTTACTTCAACAAATGTCTTAGAAATGTCATGCATGTGGGCATGTTATAGAAAAATAAGGTAAGCCTTGTTTTGTTCAAGTCTACACCCAAATTCTAAATAAGGTTTGGTGAAATTGTCTAGCCTTAAATAAATTAATATAATATCTACCCATAAAGAGAGGAAGAAAGAAACATATAAACAGAGCAAGTCAGAAGAGGCCTCCTGGGCCATCTAGTCTGACCTCCAGCTCCAGCCAAAGAGGGACAGAAGGAAAGCCCAGAAAATTGCTTGAATCATCTTCTACTACTCAAATGTAGTCATAGATCTGAGTATATCACTAGAGCAGGAAGTGATCTTATTCCAGCTTCAGAGGAAGAAGGACTTTGCCTGGTTTTGAGGCCTGATCTATTCACTCACACAATACTTATAAGCTTGCAGGATTATGATGCACAAGGTCTCTACTGACTTATCATTGGGGCCATGGGAAGTCATTGGTGGAAAGTGTGAAATCAATGGAGCCAGGACAATATGGTCAACCATGAGTAATTTTCAGTTAGGAGGGATGATGATGATGTTACCTGCTACTTGTTCAGGCTTGCCTGTTCTCTCTGGACCTAGCTGCAGTCCTCACTGTGACCAGGTCCACACAATCAGTGCATCCCACTCCCATTTATTTAAGGCACACTAAGTTGAGGTGAGTGCTGGTAATCCGGATTTTGAAGAGTCAAGCCATGGTAATGTCTCCCAAAGGTGCTTCAGGTAGGCTGTTGCCATGGTTAACAAACCACCCAGAACTCATAGGCTGTTTTAGGGTTTTGGATGCTTTGTCAGGCAAACCAACTACCTGATCTTGCAAGGTTTGGATCATATGACAAGTCATAGTTGTGGCTTGACTATTCATAATGGCTGCATGCATGTGCTGCACCTCACTGTAGTTTAAATAGCATATTACTAGAGGACAGTAAAATGGATTTTCCAAGGAAAGATATATTGGTACATTATCTTAGTGTAATGCAAAGTATATTGGAGTTTCACACTAAACAGACAATGTAACTTTCCAGAAAACTCCTTTTACGACAATGAAAAATGTTAGAAGTAGTTTGCCCATATGGATAGACACAGCTGCTTGGATTTTTAGACCTTTCTTTTCAGTGTTGACTATGAGTTTTGTCATTTTGCGCACCTGCACTTCAAGATCTACCACTAGAATGTTGCATGTAGTTCCTCTTGGGCTCTAAGCCAACCAGGCCTGAGGCAGGGGAAGAAGAAGCCCACACTTCACACCAAGAAGGTCATACTTTCACTAGATATTAGGTATTAGTTTATCATCATCATCATCATCCATCCTGTTCAAGATCCTTTAATATACAATATTTAATAAAGCTGTTCCCCTTTGTTAACAGGCACATGTTTTGGGGTTGGAATATGATCCCCTGGAGGAAAATACTACAAACACCTGGTCATTTCCAGAAATATATACACAGTGCATATTTGGGGATTCTACCTTTATAATCCATTGCTGATATGTATAAAGTGGAAAAAAACTGAACAATTTGGAGAGCAGAGAGGAAATGAGAGCTCCTTTACTGTGCAGAATACTCCAATTCCAACTTGACTTTTTGTTCATGATGAAGGTAGCTTTGGGCCTGTCTCTGTGCCACCCTGGTGGGCCAGAAAGGCAAAGGATGCCAAAGGTAGGCAAAAGATTGGGCCAAAAGGCTATAAAAGAGTGCAAAGAAAAATTAATCTTGGCCTTTTAAAAGATTTTTTTAAAGAGCTGAGAACAGGAGCAGTAGCAGAAAGAAGAACCACTGTCAGAGATAACCTTGGTTGGATCATGTGGCAATCTTACGTTGGATTTAGGTTGGATTATCTATGGAAGGGCAACTTGTGGCCCACCTTTGTTTCAGCATGTGGTTCTCATGATCCTCACCATTGGCTGTGATGGCCAGTTGTAAGCTGAAGCATCTGGAGGGCCACCCATCCCTGGATTATACCCATACAAGATTGGACACAATCCAACCCCAGCTACATATATAGCAGTGCCTAGTGAAGGAGCAGGAAGGAGGCCATGCTCATTATTTTTGCCCTCCTGATAGAAACAGTAATCCTTTTCCCAAAAACAAAATCATATGGAAAAATGGTAATGCTTATGATGCATCAAGATAGAATCTTTATATTTCATATATACACAACATTAAACCCCACCATGAGTTCTCCATGGGCATTTTCTTCTTTTTGTGGATAAAAGAAGCAAGAGCATATAATAGTCTACTTCCTAAACTAACAAAATGACTTACACCTGGTAGCAACACCTGGTTTCATAACGTCTCTTTTCCTATCCCTGAATGACTGTTGCTGGTTCCAGGCTTTGATGTAATACCAAGGGACAGGTAACATCCAACTAAAAAATAAATGAATAAAACCTTGCAGAACAGTAACAAAGTCAAAGAACCAAATAAAGACAAAATGAGGTGCATAAAAACCTGTACATATCCACATCTTAAATTTAAAAATATATGATTAGTGGAAGATGCAAAATGAATGTTTCAATATTGCAGCCTAGTGCTTTCCATATGTATAGCATAGTACCATGTTAAGAACATTTTCACACTGTGCTTAAATCAGCCTATAATTCAGATGAAAACCAACAATGACTAGGCTGTATATTCTAGTGTTTTTCCCCATTCTGTCCTAGTTAGCAACATGTTGGCTAATATTACACATGGCATAAATAGAATGAGAGAAGTTCAAAGGACATTTTAGTCTCACTCCTGAAATGGTCTAAATTAAAAGTCTATTATTCTCTGAAGAATCATTATCACAAATGATGTGAAGAAACATTATCACAACTATAAACATATGGCTTCCCAACTGTAAAAGATGGTTTTCCCTTGTGATTTCCCAGTGTTATTTCCTTTCAATTGAATATAACGTCATGTAAATGGATTCACCCATCTTACTTTTGGGTTCAGATCTGTGTATATGGGTTGGACTTCTAAGCATATGTACTGAGACTTATGTCCGCTTTAGATCAGTTGACTCACTATGCATTCACATGCATAGGAATGGATTGTAAGTCATGAAAAACTTCTATTTCAGTAGTGTTTATTTCCAAATAGTGAAACAATAGCACCGTTTTCATGTCACAGATATTTACTCAAGTGTTGGCTTCCTTTTTAAATTTCACACCTACCAAGATTCCTTTTGATTTATGGGTCCAAAATAGCTTAAAATTGCCACCAGATATTCAGCTGGAATGAATCAGGCTGGTACTAGGTAGATTTACATCAGTTCAGAATCCATCCCAGATCAAACCAAAATGCTATTGCAAGGGCTGCGTTTCAACAGGTTTCCTTCTATTCTCTCATGCTACCAAGGAACACTGGGGAACTCACATGATTTTTTAAAAACATGCAATGGTAAATTGACTTCATAAGATTACACAAGGCACAGCTTTGCTGAAAAGCTCTAAAATAAAACCTCAAGTTTATGCCTTGACCGAAATTATCTGCATTTCTCCCTAGTTGTAAGCTTCTCTAGAGGGTTCTGCGTAACAAGCGGACAAGCACATGTTCTCAATTTGGTATAAAGTTTGTATAACTCATTTCCATGCAGACTTAATCCAGTTGCAGTCAGCTGTACCCAAGCCCAATGAAATCAATAGACTAATCTCTGCAAAGGATCAGGCAGTCTGAAGGCCTTTCAGTAATACCTGCTAGTACGAATGAGCTCTGAATGACCCAAAGAATCCAGCAATAAATAAAGCAAACTCTTGTGAGCTGAGTGCAGTAGGGCATTGGAAGTTCTGGTGTTCCACTTGGACAAATGTCTAATGCTATCCTTCTGATTCTGTTTCAGTAAATGTGTGCCATTACCTGACCTATGTCATACCAGCTGTGCGTGCAGCTTGGCTTGTTCAGCTTAGTACATCTTATTCTCGGTAACCCTTTTCTCAGCCAGCTTTCAAGGCTGTAGCTTTGTGTAGGCAGCTTGCAGAATAAAAGGACAGAAAAGCAACATGAAGTCTTTTTTAATTATACAGGATTTGCAAGAAGACTGGTTTCAATAAAAACTCAAATTAGAATACCCATCAGCAGCAATTGGGTTTGGGTTTGCTTACCCAAGGGACCTGCAGCTGATGCACTTCCTATAATAAGGACCTAATTGAGGACCAAGGACCTAACAACACTTTCAGTATTGAACTGGTGGTACATTGAAGCCACTTCAGAGGGATACATATATGGATGTTGGTCTCGCTATGCTGAAGCATATAAATAATTCTTAGAAAGCTGCATTTTAGATTTCACATGGATGTACTGAAATGGATTTACTCAAATCTCTGTCATTACATTCCTTTTGTTTTCCTATTATCTGGTTTCATTGAATTGTTATAATAAAAAAGAAAACAAATCTGAGAAAGCAATTTATCTAGGATGTTATAATACAGTAAGTTCATGGCAGAGGCAAGATTTGCACCCTTTTCATTGTTGGACTATTTCATTATTCAGTTCTGATTCAGTGTTTACATCAAGGGTGGTTTCCCTCATAACTTCTATCATCAGATTGTGTGTGTGTGTGTGTGTGTGTACGTTCCAGAAGTAAAAAGCTGACAAGATGGTCAAGGGGCTAGCAGGATGGTAGAAGAGGCTGAACCAGTTGGAAAAAAAGGCAAGCAAGATGGTAAAGCCAGCAGTCTCATCTTCCCCTGAAAGAGTCCAAGTCTGTCTGTTGTAGTTGCAGGGTTCAGCTATAGTAAAGTTATAGCAACACTGAAATATTATTTCTGGGATAGATCAATACCAAGTGTGGCAGAAGCATCAATCCAATGTACACTCACACATTTTATCAGTAAGTGAGTGGCAAGCAGGGCTGTGGCAACTGTTCCCACTCCAACTGCCCCAGTTGGTGCATCCTAGCAGGACCCACCCCGTTGAGAAGGCTTCCCCACCGAAGACATTTGTACTCCATGTGTGAAAGTCAAGGAATGGTGTGAAGCATCAGGGGTGGGTCTGGTTCTCTTGTCCTATTCAGATCTTGAATAGGCATAATCCATACTGACCAGGGGACCAGTATGCAAAGCAAAGGATTTTTTTACAGAGACGAACAGAGAGAGAGAATGGATGGATGGATGGACAGATGATGGAAGATCCCACAGGCACAATCTTATAATGATGCAGGACATTATTTTGTTCAACATGGAGAAGTTGTAATGCTAACACAAGTAATCAGACACTGAGACCTGAAGGTCCTGCTGCCAGAGACTATACAAATACCCTATCTCAGAATTACAATATGCTGCTCATTCATTTCCCTTGGAAAACATCTGCTCCGAGCTGGCTTTCAGCCATGTTGGTACAGAGATTTCCACTTTGGCTAGTTTTCAGAAGAGGAAGCAAGCGTAAATATGTGGTGCAATCACAGCAGGCGAATGAAAGATAAAACTGCCCATAGCTTGGAGCAGAAAAATGGAAATGTGTGAGGTATTAGAAAATGCTTCCACATCCCTTGGAAAATTTATGCTTTTGTCAATGGGACCCAAAATTATACCTTTTGCTGTGGTCTTGTGTAAAGTGTTACTCTTGGTCAGAGGTGCTTCATAAGCATTTGTATTGCCAGAATCTTTTCAACTCCTCCTGTTGGTTCCATATACAGAACAGAAGAGCCCTGGAAACAATCTCGTTTTACTTGTAAATTTACTTAGGTGAATGTCCTCTCTAAATGTCTATAAAAAGCACTGGGGGAAAAAAGGATCACAAGTGAAAACCATTCAAAACTTTTGTGGCCACCTGAAATATTTTTCCCAGAGCTTGATCAACCTTTGGACAGGCCATGTTGCACGGAAACTGGAACAGAATCTTGACCAATTTAAGTCACCACAGCAGAATAAGATGTTCAGGTTCATACTGCACATCCCCCAAGACTCCAGTAAACCAAAGTTGAAGGTTTCATGTAGTGCAGAGTACAGTAACCTTACAGAATCTGAAGTGAAGCCTGAACTTTAAAAGACTCCAGGGAATGTGAGAGTTTGTGAGTGGATGGATGATGGCTGGATGCACAAGAGGCTACATTCAAATTTTGTATTCAGTAAATGTATGTAAACGCACCATCCTATCCAAATATATTGAACTCAGTCCAGTTAAAGTGTATTATGACTGTGTACAAGTGGGGCCAATGGAATAGGTTAGTTTAATTCAGAGTGTTTGCAACAAGGACTGGTATTCTTTCCCCTTCCTCCTTTCTGCATAAAGATTTCCTATATCTTTGAAAGGATAGCTATATATGTTTCCATAACTTGCTATTCCATTGCTATAAATTATGTCCCTTCTCAGGGCAGTGTCTAAAGATACAATCAAGTGCATTCTGAGACAGATGCATGTTATGCTCTGAAGCTGCAGACCTATGTGCATCAAGTGCATGGAATGAGATGACACCATGCTTCATTTCATATGTTTACATGGAAGAGAGGAAGGAATGGAAGCTGGGGAGTAAGGCCCTCCTGCCCTCCAGCATGCCCCCTTTTGTCTTCCATGACACCTAGTGACATCCAGAGAGGTAGCAGCAAGGTTCTTTCCATACCAGGTATGAGGATGGTGGTGTGGGTACTCAGTCTTTGGAGTCCCAGCTCTGAGTTTGAAGAACATCAGATCTGGAGCTCTGAAAAAATCCTGTGGGCTCCCGGACAACATCTAGAGGCCATAGGATTGTATGTCTATGCATGTTGAGGCAAAAAATAAATACATAAATAAATAAATAAATTCTCCAGTCAGTCATACTGGGAGTTGTAGGACTGCTTTCTATTTTAAATATACATAAAATTTCACCTGTGGTGCTCAGAAGGCCCCAAACATAGAGGCTTCTGTGTTTCCTATGTCCTTCTCAGCTGAAGTGAGCAAGGTGGGAGAAGCAGCAAAATGCTCTTCTCTGTTGTCCAGTATTCTCTATTTACACAAGACAGGCTTTTGAACACTTTTAACAAGGGCACTTCAGAGGGGAAGGAAAGAAGGTTAGAGCAGACTCATGAAAACCTGGGTTCTCCAGTCTTGAACCATTCCCACCTACCAAAATACCCTCTTTCCTGAGGTTCTAACATTGCTTTTCCAACCTTTGGTGGATGTCAGCACAGTTATCTTCATGATAGCTGTGAGACTGAGAGGTCTGGGATCGGATCTTTCCCTCCCCTTTTGCGGTCAGAGTTCTGTCTACAATTTTGGAGGTATTTATGATCCATCCGATGGTCTCTCAGATGCTCATCAAGGGACCACAGGGTTGTTCTTTCCATGACTGAGTTCATAATAGGATAACATGAGTTGGGTTGGTCTCCTCAAAATATTGTGCAAGTAGCACTAAAGTATTTGAAAATTCAAAATGATAGACAGAATTGTTTTTCCATTCTCTGCTAACAAGAAATAGCTAGTTTCCCTGTACTTGCAATAAGAAATTCAATCACTGACGGCTGGTGTAGTAGGTGAGGTCATACAGAAGCTATTCAGCAGAGGATACAGTCCTACACATTAGTGTTACTTCAGTTGATGACATCTTTTTCCATCCGTTTGGCTACTGCCTTTCTCTTTTTATAGACTCTGAATTAATGTGCTTGATGCATCCCAGCTGCTGTATGAAGAAAGGTGAAGTCTGCATTTCCTTAGCTAGAAGAAGCCATGGAAACAATGAGAAGAATTGCTGACCATCTTATCTGAGGGTTTCCACTAAAATCCAGAGATCTTTAAACTTTGTTGAACTATAGCATGTTATTTTGTTTTGCATGTTCTTTGAGGATCACCATATTCATCTAAATGTGCAGTCTTCACATGGGACATGACTGACACATCTTCCAGTTACATGGGGCAGGGTCCAAGGGTACCAGTCCATACATCTCCTTGTTGTGCATACGAAGTTGCACATCAGGTTACAGAGCTTCACTTAATGGAAATGCAACTTCAGTTGGGTTTTCCTCTTGTACTTAATTTGGAACCTAGTTTCTGCTAGCAGAAAGATGCAACTGGATATTGCCCAGTCACCATGCGTAACCTGGGTAGAAAGATTCAAATTTTAAGTTGGAATGTGTCAGTGTTGCTTCTGCTCACTTATATTATTTTCATTGTAGTTACACAGAACATCCAAAACAGACCACTGAATCACAATGTGAAAATCTCTGCATCAGCAGAATGCAATTTGGTACATGAAGCATGTAGCAGACATTTGCCTTAGGCTGATGAAGCCAACCACGCAGACACACTGTAGGGTCAGTCACTAGTCGTCACAATAAAGTATTTTGGGAGCTCTCATAGCTGTGCAGGGTCATGCATTCTGTTTCTGACACGTTACGCTTATGTATTTCATTCTTATACCTCCCAATAGCTAAGGCTGTCTGGGCAATTAGCAAAAGTTTTGTAAAAATTAAAACACACACACACACGAACACACACACAAATCCAAAATAGCAATTGCAATTGAATCAGCATAGAAGCATAGCTGTGATGCAGAATTAAATGCAATGTTAAAAATAAAGTTAAAAGTTTAATTGTTGAAATTCTGGGAGAATAAATAGGTGCTGAAAAGCATACAAAGCAGGCAGCAGGGGCACTTCTTCTGAAAGCTCATTCCACAACCAGGGTGCCACAACCAAAAAGGTCCTCCTCTGGGTAGCTACCTGCCTAGGAGCTTCTGGAGAAGGATCCCAAAGATGTTGTCAGGATCTGGGTATGTACATACGTGAGGAGGAGATCCTTCAGATAACCCGGTCCCAAGCCATTTAGGACTTTGAATGTTAGTACTTGTACTTTGAATAGGTCCGGACTTCAACCAGCAGCCAGGGTAGCTAGAAGAGGATTGGCGCAATATGTTCTTGTGAGCCATTACCCATCAACAGAGCTGCTTTGGATCCAGACCATTTTCAAAGGCAGCCCCACATAGACTGCATTGCACTAATCCAAATGAAGGGTTACCAGAGCATGGATAACTGTAGCTAGGCTCTTTCTGGCCAGGTTGGCTCATAGTTTGTATATCAGATTAAGCTGGAAAAAGATGCTTCAGGTGATTTACCTATGTATGCTAGTGGCCTAGGGATCAAGGCCAGCCCTTCCACTAGGCAAAGTGAGCCATCTGCTTCCAGCAGCCATTGTGGGGGTGGGGGCACTTAAAAGCCATCATGGCCCCTCCTTCTGAGCTCCCAAGCATGAATGGCATCAGGCTGTGAATTTAGTTCCTAATAGCTAAATGCAACAAAAGTCAGTGGAGCGGGGAAAGCATGCATAAACTACTGTGATCTTTTGCACCATGTAAAAAATATTTATCTCTGGCTTTGTCTGTTTATGTATCAGGAATGGGTAGGCCTCCCGATCTTAGCCTTGGTATCATTACTTGGTTTCTGCTACCAAGCTTATTTTATCCTCTGTATGAGTTTGTATTTTCCTACACAGAAATCCAAAAATAACGTTGCATTCATTTTTCAGATATATGCAATTTGGTGCAGATTTTTTACATGTGTATGTTTTTGTATGCATGCCTCCATTGACTAAAGTGTATGTATACAGATTTGAAAGGTGTAACTGAAACTTGGTGGGAATGCCGCAATTGAAGGATTTCTTCTTCCTGTTTAAGAAGAACAGAAGGTAAAGAAATGGAGGAGGAGTCATGCTATATGTTATACATATATCTGTTATGCATATTATATCGTAGGAGGAACTTAGTAACTGCCCCCCTCCCCATTGAGAGTATCTGGCTTAAATTAAATAGAGCACATAAAAGAAACATGGCGGTTGGAGTCTACTACTCACTAGGGATGTGTGAGGAATCCAGTTGGGGTGGAAATCCGTTGGATCCCTTGGGCTCCATTCGGGAAACTCCTGCCCAGAGTATGAGTTCCTCCAGTGTATGCAGATGCTTGCAAGCAATCAAGCTTCATGCACTGTGCAAGCAGCAAGTAATGTCCAGGGGATGGGCAGTAGATGGTTACGGTCAAGATGCTGGGGCCAGGTGTAGATGCTGCGTGAGGGTTTACATCAGGTTTAGAGGGCCAGAGGCAAGAGATGTGTCCAAAGCCAAGGCAAGAAGGTTCAGGCATGCACACAGTCCAAGAGCAAACCCAAGGGTCAGGTACAAGAAAGGCAAAGCAAAAGGAAGTTTTTTTATTCCCCTGTGTATTTGCACTATTTTGCTATTGCACCGTGCAGCTTAGATGTTGCAGGAAAGGGGATGCTGTTCATGTAGCACTCAGATCTCATGTAGAAAAGGCACACTCCTATGTTTCTGTCTCTGTTTGAGGGTGTCATTATAAGAAGCATTAAAATCCTCTTTCATCATATTCTTTTTTCCCTTTTGCAATGTTTCTTATTGAATTGCAAACACGTGGACAGAGCCAGTTTTGTTTTAAGTCATTACACAGTGCTTAGATTGGTGTCTTTAAAATGACAGCTCCTAATAACATGGCCTTGAAAAGGTAGCTAGCAGTAAAGCCTGAATATTTCGGCAGTTTTTGAACCTCCTGGATCTGCAGAATAAAATCACCCCCCGCACTACCTTCCCAATATAAGCTTTCAGGTACAATAGAAATCAATTCAGTTTCTGAATAATCCTGAGGACAAAAGTGAACAGTGCAAGTTAATAGCATCATCCAAATTTAATTGTTTTAAACATAATCTGCTGAGCTGTTAGAGTATCATAACCTCTGGAGTCCCAACAGGAAGTAAAAGTGCTGGTATGCACAGTTGTCTCTAAACACAGACATCATCCATCATAAATGTTTAACATCCACTCCTGGCTTACAGCACTTGCTTCAAATGATCAGCTACTAAAGGATGTAAATAAAAAATCGGAAACGGGGGTTTCTTTTAAGGAAGATTGTTTCCTGCTGTGGAAATTCTACAGCAAAAAAGTACAAGAATTACTCTCCGCTCTTGGAACATTTGCTATGTACACTAGGGCACACTGACATTAAGATCTTAGCATGAAACTTAAGCTCAAGCAGAAAATATTTCAGCCTCCTTTTGTGACAAAGTAGGTAAGGTAATACCTTTCATTGGACCAGGGCTCTGCCGCATGCAGTTATTCCAAGTCATTCTAGTTTGAAGGTTAAGTACTGTAAAGCATGGTTTGCAGAGTTTGTTTTTTCAGTCCTAATGCTGAAGAGTAGTTTGCTTTGGCCATGTCTGAGTTTCCTTTTAACTGATACTCAGTCAGACTTCTGCTCACACAGAAAGTCACAAAAACCAGCTGCTTTTCTTACTTTGGGCTCTTTTGGCCAACATGGTAGTAAGGTTAAGGTTATCTATGCAAAGCAAAGTGGCCATGTCATCACTTCAAGGTGTGTCTAAATCCTGATCTTTTTCAGTGTGCACAAATATTTTATTGCAGGCCTGTTGACTAACTTGCAGGGCATAGGAAAATGTGCTCTTGGAGTAGAATTTACAGTGAACTTACTGCATAGCTACTTCAAAACATGCTCAAAAATTCAGCTCTCTATCTAAAATAATTCATTACTATGCATGTGTGCATTTGTATAACTTATCTTAGCAATATTTAGCTGAATTTACTGCTGAGTAAATTGGTTTTCATGTCCATACACTATAGCTCAGAGAAGCTACTGAACTCTAGAAGTGTGGGAGCCATCCAAATTGTGGAGCTTAACTGATGAAGTGAAAACAAAATTAAAATAACCATACATGTTTAGTGGTGCCGCTACATAAATATTGATTCTGGACTTGACAGTTTTATGCCCCTCACCTTAAGATGGCTATGTCTTTGAGTTTTTCCTACACAAAACTTTTATTGTACACTCATCATATACTACTCACAATTATTTATAAGTGCATTAAACGATGCCATGACTTTCCAGTTTCATTTCTGATATTAATCAGCATTTTTGGTGAGATTTTCTGAATGGGAAAAGGGCAGTATTTAAAAAACAAAAATAACCACTTTTTCTATTTGTTCAGTTGCAATATTGCACTAAAAAAGCTCTATTCTTTTTTTTTTTGTAGTGCTTGAAAATCAATTCAGTGAAGAAATTGAAAGTAAATGCAGTTGACTAACAGCCTTGAGCAGAAAAGCTGTATTGCTTCAACTGTGACACACAAAACAAATGTTTCTTATCCAACAACAACAGTACTGTTCCATACTTTCAGCAGCTCCCATGTTCCTGATAGGATAGAGCAACACCAAAACTATTTTCCAACCATGGTTAAAAGAAATACTCTGACCATATAAAATGTCACTGTTCAAACTCACTGAAATAATTGCACCATCATGACTGCAGAAATGCAATGCAGGTTTCTTCTGCCCAGAGAGCCTCATCACCTGCCACTCACTGGATGCTGATTTGCCCCCCTCACTCGGCTGTGGGGACCTGGACTTTTGCCCCAGTGCCCGGTCCAAGCTCTACCACTATGGATGGCATAGAGCAGTGCAATCAAGAAGTCATTTGCATTCTTCAGTGGTCCATACTCCCAGGAGTTCCACCATCAGCACAGGAACAGTGCCAAATGCATAGTCCATTGGGAAGACTATGTAGAGCATCTGTTGTAGAGCATCTGTTATTCACATTGGTGGCACTTACACAATCACTTGTGGTTGATTATCTCTTCTACTGGCTTTGGGGCATGAACAGGTGGCAATTGGCATCAAGCGTTCTCATCAGCACTGAAATGGCGGACTCACTGGCATGGCCCTTGCTTGACCCTCAGCTGAACCATCCCCTGCATGCTGTTTCTGCCACAATGGCCCAGATTTCTTCAGACCTGCTATACCATGGCTTTATAGGAGCTGTTGTTTTCATCTCACAGGTATGTATGTATGCATGTATGTATATACAGCAGGATCCTTGTATCCACGGGAAGAGGTTTCAAGAACCCCAGGAGATGCAGGTAATACTGAACAGTATACACTGTGCATATACATGTCTTTTCTCATGATTTCATTGATAGAAGATTCATTCTGACCATGCATCCTGGGAACCGCACCATACAATTTTTTTTCTTTCCCTATTAAATCAAGAGTTTTCACTAAAAGGAAACACTTTACGACTTCTCTTTGGCACTTTATGGCACTTTATGATGTATCTTTGGCACTTTACGATTTCTCTTTCGGACCAAGGTCAACTGCGGTTAAGTGAAAACGTGGTAACTGAGCCAGCGGATATGGAGGCCCTGCCATGCATCGTTCTGTGCTAAGCTTGTGGTTTTGTTCCAGAGCCAGGATGAGAAGTTTCAGTGGGCTTCTCTGTAATTGTATGAGGGGCCAGGGATTGTCATGCACCCACAATGTAAAAAAATATCTTATTCACACCTTTGCATAGTTAACTGAGCTAAAACAAGCGAACAGAAACCAAAACAAAGGTAACTTAAAGAACCATTTCTCTGCACATTCCAACTCCTCCAATTTATCCCACAGTTGCATCAATGTGTGACACAAGCAGACATTGTATGGCTACATGGTATTGATAATATGCTGATAATGATCAGTGCCCAACTGTTACACATGCCTTTCCTATAACTACCTCAACTGCAGTTCCTCATGAATGGGAGCGACAACAGTGTACATCTTGGGCAGTCTTCAGGCAGTCCAATCCAGATGTGATCCTGGAAGTAAAATTTCCAGGCCAGTGTCCCAGAGGTGACTGGCTTGAGTTGGAATCTAGCGAAGCTAGAAGCTTGAGCATGACCCTGAGCTGAAGCCCCATTTCATGTGGGGGGGGGGTGTATAAACATGTAATATGGACCCCTTCCCATATACATTTCCCATAATCCCAGCCCATCCATGCAATCTCTTTAATCACGTAAAACATTCTGAAACCACTTTGTTGATATCTTTATATTGTGACCCACACTGGGACTTTTCCACCATGCCTTCTTAGATTTTTTTTTAAATTAGTAAGCAAATGCATTTATTAAATCCTCACAACATTGTTTGGGGTGGGAAATAGGATTATTTGGGTCCCAGCTCCTAAAAACTGGGAACTGTGACTCCAAAAGTTGGGACTTCCTCCTTCAAGGGAAAAAGAAAGGGAAGAACCACGCCAGCCACTTCCTTGAAGCCCACAAATACACCCTTGAGGTGAGAAGAAGGTGCTGGCTGGGCATGGACTCAGCTTCCTGGTCTCTTTCCTTCCTCCTCCATAGCACTTTATGTGGGTGGGTGAAAATATCTGCTAGATAAAAACCAGAACATGAGGTACAGTGGCAGTGTAACCATCTAAGATGCATGTAACCAGTCGAGTTAGGAGGCTGATGTGGGATAGTACTGCACCCTACGTAAATAAATAAGTAAAATACACCCAGAGACTCCTCCCCTTCTGCTTCTTTGTTTCTGTCTAAAATAATATCTGGCCTAAGGAGAAGTCCTGTACAGGTTACATTTGTAACATTTTAATTGGTCCTAATAAAGGTATAATTGACATTGTTGTTTTGAGTAGTGTATTTTCTAATGGACTAACATGACTGCAAACCTTTTATACATAGAACAAATCACTCAAACATTCTGTTTTCCTGGTCATTTGCAAGGCAATCTCAGTTTTTTTTTTCATGCACGTTTACTCAATAGACAAAAAATTAGGTGGCATAACCATTCTTACTGTAGAATGTTGTTTTTTAAGAGCTTGCCAAAGCCTTTTTCAGCCTCGCCTACAGTCAGCAGCAATGTGCAAAGAATCTATAGTACTATGCAAAGTTTTACTGGAAAACGACAACCAACTAAGGATAGTATCTATCCATATTTTTATATAAATACTGATGATATCAATAGTATTCACAGAAATAGTATATCCAACAGTAATAATTGGTTTTAATGACTTTGCCAAAGAAAACTTGAGATGTAAGGCCCTTCTCTTTTATATATTCCCCAAAAGAGTGGGCAGATATTTGTAGCAATCATAAGGGAATGACTGAATGAGATCATGGAAACCTCCATGATTTGCTGTGGCTTTTAAAATGAAGAATATACTATAATGCACGAGCTTGCTTTGATGACACCATGAACAAGGAGGCTGGATAGATCAATTACAGGTGTATTTACTATAAACAAATTAAGATGTTCCTGTATTTTAATTGGATTGGATCCAGCATTTAAGCAAGATCAACTGCACCAGCCAAAGTGGACTTCCTCACCCCCTACCTTCCCCAGCAGCCTGTCCAACCCACTGGAAATGCTGCATGGAAAGTCAGGAGAGGCTGTCGGACAGGGTGAACTGTAGTGTGTATGTGGGAGGAAGAATTCTCCCCACCCCCGAAAAAACATCTGGCAAATGAAGCTTTTGCATGCAGAGGCACTCTTCCCATGAAAGGTGCTTCCTCACAGATGCCAAATCCTGGATCCAAGTCCTTGATTGTCTGGGGTTATCTATGCAAAACATCCAGGAAGAAGAAAGCATCAATAAAAAGGGGGACAGAGAATGAGAGAGAGAGAGAGAGAGAGAGAGAGAGAGAGAGAGAGAGAGAGAGAGAGAGAGAGACTTGAGGGGTGACACTAAAGTATCAGCAGTGAAGTAGTTAAGACTCTCACAAATGAGTGAGCAGGATGGGAGTAGAGAGTTCCTCAAAGTTCCAGCAGAAAAGACTTTCATGAGAAGAGCCTTTCCTTTTGAGGGAGGCAGAGCTTGAACAGATGGGGTGGGTTTGCACCACACAACAAGCAATGGTGTTTTCTGTGCAGGTTGTTCTGCCATGTCATTAGAACCCCCTCGTGGTGTTTCAGCGTGGTACAGTTGGTTTTTAGAAACCATGAACAGAAATAATGCTCTCCGCTACTAACTGGACACCGACACAGCTGCTCAGCTAATTCTTGCCCTTTCCACTTGCTGTGATGCATGAGCAGTGTGTGCTGGTGTGTGACACAAACTCATGTTGTAGGACTACACACAGAAGAAGGGATAACTTCTTTCTGCAGCACTTCCCAGCTGATTCTCTCCTCCCCCCTTTTTGCCTCCATGTGGATCAAGCAGTCTGGAGCAGGAGGGCGGCTTGCTTGACCTGCTCCTCATTCTCTCTCCTGTGCTCCATGCATGTTTGCACAACAGAGACTGCTTAACAGCTGTGGTAAGCATGGCTCTACTCGCAATCATGGCTGTCAAAAAGAGGAGGAGATGTGGATCAAACCTAATCAGTTCACACAACAAGCAGAGAACAATGGAAAATGAGAACTGCTCCTATCAACTCTAATCAAATGATTCAAGCAGCAGGCCCTGTCACACACCACACGGGAAAGCTAAAAATCTTATGCTGAGATCGCTATGATCCATGATGTTTTGGCTTCCACTGGGTACTAAATAGGATCTTTTCAACAAGCAGACTTTAGTCATTGTTCTATGTCCAATAAAAACAGAATGTGAAGTCCTGATGAAGGCTAGTTTTAATTTGATAGATTTTCTTAAATATGCAGGAAATACTTTCAGCTTGTGCCTATCCACAGCAATTATTCATTCATTAACTTCTAGTGGGCCTCTCCACATCTTTGAAAATGGTCTAAAGAAACACCAAAGCCGAAGAAATGGTTCTTTGTGAACAATGTTATCTTCCAGAGAGTTGTCCTAAACTTTCTATTAATTGTGTAGAATGTATGGATTTTATACCTGATGCGTTATGCACTGGATTTACTTTCCTTTATATAATTCTGAACAAACTTGAACGAAGAAATCCACACCGTGACATTGCAGATTATATTTCTGCAATTGTTTTCAGTGGCTGTACCATATATACAGTGTAGGATAAATCAATGTCGTTCCACCTAAAGATAAAGCAGATTCAGTTTCCATGAATAAGCGTCTCTGCACTCGGGCCTGTTTAGAAATCTCAGAGCAGGAGGAAAAAATTATTTAATTTATTCTGTTAGTTTCAATTTGGAACCCACTGGCTGATCCAAAATAAAAATAAACTTGTCTACATCCACCAAACATACTATTTTTTTTTTTTTGGTGTTTTTCATCTATTTGAAAAGAATTCTTTTCTTTTCTTACATTAAAATAAATCTTACATTAAAATAAAACACAGTCTTGTCATCTGAATAATGAGATCCAACAATACTCTGCATTAGGTGGTAATTAATATATTTGCAATATTTACATATTGTTTATTTCTAGAATTTGGAGCAGAGCCACTTGGCCACCAGGCAGCCATAAGATCTTTTAGATTCCCAGCTAGGAAAATTGCTCCATCCTCACAGCTGATCTCTGCTTGGATCCCTCTGCACTCCTTTCCCCCAGTCCCCATTGGCCTGGAAAGCACTTCGCTAGCTGTTTCACTGACATGGTACTCGTGATCTCAGAAAAAAGGCTTCGGGGGCACTCCAGAGAGAGGGCTACAGACCAGTGCCACCATGACATGACTGGTGCCTCAGCCCCCTTCTGACACTGAAGGCTGAACTTGGACAGCCGGCATCAGTCACTGAACTACTTTATTGCTGGGCAAGAAGGGTGCGGAGGCAGCGTTTCCCTCTGTGGTCCTCCAAGCCGCATGGGAAACATCCCTGTGACTTTGCACTCCAAAGCACCAAGTGTTACTCTGAGTGTGAACACTTAAAATGCATTTTGCAAAATTTAGCACTAATTAGAAAATATAAAATTTGGGGGGAAATATCATAGGTTACAGAATTTAGCACATAGCTTTTCTTTTCTTTCTTTTCTTTTAAGAATAAGAGACTTTTGCGTGGATAAATATCTATTTACTATGGCATAGCTGCAATTAAGTTACATAGTGATCATGAAATACATTTCTGGTGTGTTCGTGGATATTCACCCTTTGTGGATATTAAAAAATTGCTTTAAAAATATTAACTTACTGATCTTTGCCAAAGAACACACTATGGAAAGCATCAGAGTGCCTTTGACAGAAGGATATACTAAATATCTCTGGGTATGCACTAGAAATGGTGACCACATCTTCCTGACTGAAGTCTTTACCTGAAGAAAAAGGAAGATTGAAGAGTATTATTTACATTTCTGTACTGCCTGTAGCCAAAGCTCTCAGGGCAGTTAAGTTGTGGTATACTATATTCCCTAAACTATGCTATTTCTTCCATTGACCTAAGTGCTATCTGTTCACATTGTTTAATAATCCTGACCTTGAATACTAAATTTAGAAAGTAGATTTTTCAAAGTCTGTTTTGAATATCAAATTTCAACATGTGCTTTTGATAACTTTTTCATTGTGCTCTAATTAACAGGCACTGAACATGTTTGGTTCAGATACATATGCCCTGAAACAAGTTTTGAATTCATATAAATATGCTGAATAGAGCACTCATCTTAGAATTCTTAAATGTAACTTGGAGAATTGAAATGACCATTCATCTTCTTTTATACAGGCTCTAATGAACACCCACAAAATATTCTCCAAATAATCTTGTTGAAGTTACTGACACTACTTCAGAATAAGACGCTCATTATAAGAGAGTTCATATATTTTTCTAGTTTCAAGGGATTCTTGCTGTCAGTGGCCAACTTCAGATACCATGGTGGGTGGGTTGTCCTGTTGGACTTTTTGCCACAGAAGCAGCCACCATTTTGACTATTCAAGCCATAGTGGGGATACATACAGCTTGTAATGTGCAAACCTGGTGAGGAATGGAGGGCTGCTGTGTGGTTCACAAAGCACATGGATCCTTTGAAAATGGATTTTCCATGGCTTGCAACAATCTACTATCACTGGATATGCACATAAAGGTAACCTATGGCATGTGCTCCACCATGGCTTGAATAGTCAAAATGGCGGCCACTATCCCAAGAATCCTGCCAAGAATTCATCTACCGTGGTTTCCTGTAACCCAGGAAATACTGAACCAGGTCAGTATCTCCTAATTCTGTATACT
>NW_025335568.1:46264941-46314741 GCF_004798865.1 Varanus komodoensis | reverse complement strand
CTTTGCTATAAGCCAAGGTCTGCAGAAGTACAAAACTATTTATGGCAAAAACACTACACTCATGGCTGAACAGGGAGGAAGGCAGAACAGGCCATTGATGAGTCAACATGCTCAGAGACCATGGGATGCTGGCAGCCCATTGGTGAAAAGATGGAGTGTTAGCAGTATGCCATGGACTATCCTGAACAAGGGCACAAGCGGATGGAACCCTGTACTAGACTGAGACACACTGATGAAGGTCCCTCTTGTTGTTAAACTCCTTTGCTAAGGGAATGGCACTGGCCTATTCGTCACCAGGCCTGGTTTAATATTTTTGTACTAGTGTATATGCCCAAAACAACTTGAAAGCAGGATATTTCCCCACCAAGCCACTTTTTTAATAGATATTTGGTTTTAATAGTGTTCTATTATTTTTGTCTTTTAAAGCTCTTTTTATTGTTCACCACTCCAACATCTGTTTAGATGTGGAATGGTGTAGTGATGGTGTAGTACTTTTGTAAATAACTAGAAGAATACCTAAATGAACCCTTATGCTTTGGCACAATATTGTTCTGTCCAGGCATCCAAGAATGTCCTTTCCTGGTCATGAATTAGAGGGTAAAGTCTTACTGTCAGACAATGTGAATTAAACTAGACTGCAGATATACTGGACACGAAATCTTACGAAGCAGGAGCTGTCATTAGACTGGGGGTGACAATGAAAGAAATACCAACTGCCCTGCTTACTCCCAAGTCGGCCGGTGACCACATGAATAGTAGCATAACAAGAGTAGCTTTGGTAAGTGTTTGTACATCTGGTTCATGAGATAATGGAAAAACTAACAGAGAATGAATATTAATATTGGCCATACCTAGAAAAAGCAGACATGCACTGGACCCAAAAGATTTCCTAAATAAATAGCTACATGTCGTTTTTATAACTCTTTGCCCCAACTGCAAAGCATTATTTGCAGTCATAATGCCCTAACAGCTGCAGAAAGAGTGGACAGTTTCATCATATTCTATCTAATTGGGAACATAGGGTTGGCAGAACACAAACTGCCATTATTAAGAGTACCCTGCCCTATAATTTAGAGAAATCCTCCATCTCATATCTTAATTGCTCTTCATTTTTTTGCCAGACTACTCTTACTAAGAGATCTGGGGGGGGGGGGGAATCCAAATAGTCCCCCACACCAAAAGTGGAAACCAGTTTTGTAAAGTGTTCTGTGCTTGGCAGAAGGATAGTCTAATAGCTACTGTTCATCACCAAAGGGAGAGGACTTACAAAGAAAAAATAAAGTATGAAAGAATTACATAATGACATGGATTATGAAAATAAATCAGGTGCCCTTTTTATTCTCCCTTTTTTACAGGACATTCATGATACAGTGCAAGCCACTGTGAGTTTCTATTTTAGCCTCATGGACAACCTAGAAGGTAAGGTGGCTTCTTGCCCTCTTTTTTGGAAATACTCAAAATCAAAAGAGGGCACCAATGTTTATAAGGATAGGTGTAAATTTGGAAATTAAACTTGAATGCCTCATGTCATAATGGGGCTGACACTGACCAGAGGACTTGTGTGCCTTGCTCATTCTGCAGTCCAGCTCCTATCAATCAACAACATCAAGCTCCAGCTCTGATGGTTCTTCAATTTTTGAACCCAGTTTGGACTTGGCAACCCACCAAATAGCCCTCCAAGTAACCCCCACTTTTCCCTCAAATACATTTCTTCAAACACAGTCATGTTTTTGGTAAAAGGGACACATGGCTGTGCGATACATGAAAGAAAGAGACTGGCCTAGGGTTATCTAATGAGCTTTTGTCGATGTCATTTATTTATTTGCAGGCACACAGAGCATATGTATGTACTTAATTTTTGTGAACTGCTCAGAGAATTTTGGCTCTTGGATGGAATTACAGTCTAGGAAATGAACGTATGACTGTAAATGCAGCTATAAGTATCTAGGAAAGCTGACAAGGCAGAGAATCAGCCCTTCCACTAATGTACACTATCCTTTTGTCTGGCCAAAATGGGAGTTGCAGTGCAATACAACAGGAGGAGACCAGGCTGGGAAAGGCTTCTCTGAGGACTTCTTGGCACAAAAATTAAGGCACACACCCTTTATTTCTTTCTTTAACGAAGTCACACAATAAGATTCATATATTTTTCATATATGGATGGAATGGTCTGGATGAGGAAAAACAAATTGAACTTGAATCTGGACAAATAAGAAGTGGTAGCTGTTAAGGGCCCAAATACAGGATTAAAGATGTGTCAACCAGTTCTAGGTGGGATCACACTCTTCCTGAAAGACCATATTTGCAGTTTGGGGGTTCTGCTTGACCCAGCCCTTCAGATGTCAACACGGATAGAAGCCATGGACAAGAGTGCCTGCTACCAGCGTGGGTTGATTTGCCAGCTGCATCTTCCTGGAGAAGAACAACCTCGAAACAGCAGTCTGTGTACCAGGAACTTCCACGCTCAATTTCTGTATTGTGCGATACAAAAAACTACCCTCGTTCCTGCTCTGAAAACTGCAACTAGTACAAGATATGGCAGGTATGTTGGTCTCTGTAGAGACCATGCATCACCAAAATTAAATCTCTGCTGTGGCTGCCAATACTTTTTGGGACACAGTACAAGGTGCTGGTAATTTCCTTTAAAGCTCTCCATGGCTTGGGTCCAAAATACCTTCCTGAGTGCCTCTGCTCATATATTCTGCCTCACCTACTAAAGGTCTTGCAAGATAATCTTCTGATGTTTGCTTCTGTAAGCTTAATGTCGACTACCCAGAGGACTTTCTCAGTGGTTGCCCTAAATTGTGGAATATCCTGCTGGGAGAGATGTGTCAGATATCCCAGGCTGTTACCTTCAAGAGGTGGTAAAAGATGTATTGCTTCCCACAAGCTTTCTAGATTAGTTCTCAGACAAGTTTTATTTAAAATGTTTGCTTTTTGTCAAATTTTAATCATTGTTGGCTTTAATGCCTTTTAAACTGCCAACAGCCTATGGCAATGAGGCGGTATATAGAAATAAAAATTAAATAAAAATATGGATTTACACACAGCCCTCAGCACCACATAAGTGCTACACTGAAGAGTGAAGAAGTTACCACCAGGAGAATGTGGGGAGGGGGCAGGGTGGTGTTTAATACTGAGAGTTACTTTTGCTACCTTCTTCAGATAAAAGACACCCCCTCCCCCAACAAAAGACAGTACAGTGCATTTGAATGAAAACTGGAAAATCTTATGTCTTGAGGATGAGCTTTTCAGCATGGAGTGGCTTGTTTATTTTAACAAGCCCAGAAATTCCATATCTCTGCTGCATTAAGCTACAAAGAGATTCTCCTCCCATGAAACAAAACCAAGATCTGAAAAGAAACAAAAACACTATAGGCCTGACAGGGGTGGGGAATGAGAGAGAGGAACCCTTTTAAAATACAAATGCTGCATTAATTTCAGTAAGCTTTTCCATCCATGACATTAAAGCACCTCAAAGCTTGAGAATTTATCATAGTATATATACTATCATTTCAATTTTACAACCTAGATCTGGAAAGGCCTTTGGGGTTCAGAAATAAAAGTTTAAGTGGCTTGTAGGAGTGCAAAATAAAATAAAAAGAAATTATATTGCCTGACAGTCTGGAAAGTCCTAAGTGTCTCCATTGTAAGTGACCCAAAAGCTCAGATAGAACTAGATGCGGATTACTGTATGACTGGGACATTTTTTTTCTGTTGCAGAGCTTTGTTTATTGGGAATGCAAGATGTAAGGTCAATTACAAGCAAAATGTATTTCTTTTTTCATTTTAGTGGTAAAGAAGCTCTTACATGAGCTTTAGAAACCAGCTAATGCTTATTGGAGCTCTTTGCTAATGTATGTTTGTTCCAACCTAGGCTCCATTTTTAGCACAGAGTTTGCAGTCAACTATCCTCAGCACTAATTTGAGAACTTTCAGTTACTGACCCAAATGAAGCTGACAAAGTTCTTGGAGGAGTAAATCCAAACTCTTGGTGCTCCATCTCTGTCCCTCTTGACTGGTGGGGAATCAGCCATAACACTACAGTTGGTCTGTTTACAGCTATCAATCTTCCACTGAGATAAACAATTTTACCCACTCCATTAAAGATTGCAATGAAGTAAACATGCAGATCTATTTAACTTTTAGTGCTTGGGTTCTTTAAAATATACATGAGTAAGAATTCAATCCTTTCCCAGTGCTTTGGATTTCAAAGAAACAAATGTGCAATTCAAACTGAGACCCATCATATATTCATTTTGCAGTTAGAAATCCAACTTGGGCATATAAAAAAAGTATTGTTTGAACTAATCCTCAACAGTGAATAGATCCAAATATTTTAAAGGGTGAGGGGACTGAAGTATGAAATGTCTTCAGGAAAATAGGCATTTATAGTACAACCCTACACATGCCTACTCAGAAGTAAGTTCCACTGAATTCAATTGGAATAGGATTGCAGCATAAATTTATAACTTTAAGATGTAGAAGAAAGAGGGAACGGGAAGCAAAACACTGAATAATTCCATACAAGAGACCTTAGCTCTGGACAGTCCTAGCCATTTTGGGTTGGTGGGCACATCTGGAATTAAGGGAGAAAATTGTGGCTGCCATAGTGAGGACGCACAGCTGGTTGCCAAGCCCTTCACTTAATAATGTGCTACTTTCCTAGTTTATTTACTTTTTGTTGTTTAATACTAAGAAATGTAATAAAACAAGAGGGGCAAGTGGCAAGGAGCCTGGTAGATGTCCCAAAGGCACCACACTGGGACCCAGCATTAGCCAATGCAGAGGATTATTCTTCCAGATAGAAAAGCAATGGTGGATCTAATCCTGTTCTTTACAGACCTTCAAGATCAGAAATCTCAGGCAGTTCCTTGAAAGAAAAGAACAAAGAAAGATTTTAAACTGAAGAGTAGACTGTATTGTTCCTGTGCGCAAGCTAAGGCAGAACAGGCCAAAATTTAGGGAGAGGGCTAAAAATACAGCACTTCCATGGTTAATTGTGCCTATGGGGAGCTGGCCATGAAGTCAATCCCATGAGCCATGCACCTCCAACTCAAACTGCCTTTATATTTGGAGTGTGCACAACCAATTCTGGCTGGTTCAGCTTTTCCACAGTTGATTTCTGCAACAAAATAATAGATTTCTGTGAGAAAAAGGAAGGGCTGCACACAGTTGTGTGATGTCTGAAAATACCAAAGCCGTTGTGCGGTTGCAGAAGAATTGTTGATGGCTGCTATAATTTAAGAGAGGGGAGGGTTTTCCTCCCCGCTTTTTTCCAGTGTAGTGGTTCAATGTGTATTGTGTGTGCACATGTGCTTCACTGCAGATGGAAATCCAAATGAATGTCAGACTCTTTGGTGTGAGTTCAAATTTCCTTGAAGGTGTTGGAATGTCTGTAAAACATCAGATGCCCTTTTCGTTGTGTGTGTGTGTTTTTTATAAATATGATTTAATCCTCGACTGATTTGACATTTCATTTTATTTAGGAAAAAAGAAAAGGGGAAACATTGACAGGATAATATGAAAATGGACAGAAGGAAAGAAAGAAATGGGGGAAGAAAATATTGAATAAAAATTGCTTGCACGTCTCTGGCAGCTACCTGTGTTTTTTATGAAGCTACCTCTGAGTCTTCTGTATCCATACATAAAAGATTTTTTCTTTGTGTTTCCTCCAGAAAGGAAGTACAAAAACCATCTATCTACTCCAAAGCCATTAATCTTTATAATGAGATTATTGAGGAGAGCAGAACGGTTTTTGTCATTTTTCTCAAAATCCGCTCGTGTCCCTAAGGTTTGGCTTCTTGATCTTGCACAATCAATGGGCCATTTCATGTGATGCAGTAAACTATGGCCTTCTTCAGTTTCTACTGGTTTTCTTGATCCTAGTCCAGGCCTAGAAGGCAGCCCAGAGAATAAAAGTCAAGATGGATAAAGGAACTGTAAAATTTCACTGGGGAACTATACCTCGCCCCCCCCCACACACACACACACTCACACACACGCCCCAAACCTAACGGTGACCTAGATTCTTTTAAAGCATCTGCAAATCCACCTGATGGCACATGGAACATTTATATAAAAGCAACCCTTAAATATGGCTTAATTGGATGTTAAGGATTTAATTGCTGTGAATGGACCAAAGGGCGCCTTCAGCTGCTGGGTACTATAGAAATGCAACATGTATGTAAATGCATAGGTACATACATATACAAATAAGAGGTTAAGGAGAAAGATGGTGTTAAAGAACAATTGTGATGCCTGAAGATTTTATAGGGCACATGACAAGGTTACTCCGCAAAAACCTAACACACGTGGGCTAAAGGATGGTGTGGACCCCTGACTATACCCATAAAGTGTCACAGAGCAATGCATGTGTGTGTAGACAAGCACACACATGTAAAACCCATCTGGCCTTTTAGAGAGCTACAAACCATTTTACAAAATACGATCAGGATGGCAATGTGGATATGTTGTTGTGCTATTATGTGCCATTAAAGCATCTCTGGCTTATGGCAACCCATGAATGCATGCCCTCCAAAGTATCCTTCCTCGAGAGCTTTAATTAAGGCTTTTAAAGACTCTCAGAATGGTGGAGTTGAGCCTGTGGTTTCCTTTATGGAATGCACCTATCTCATAGTTGGTCTTCTTTGGCCTTCAACTTTTCCTAACAGGATTGTCTTCTCCAGTAAAAGAATACAAATTGAATTTAAACAACTCTCATTTTTTCTCATTATTTGCCTGAAGTGCAACAGCCTCAGTTCTGTCATTTTTTTGTCAGGGAAAGTTTGATTTGATCTAGAACCTACTCATTCATCTTTCTGTCAGTTCAAGGTATTCACAAAGCTCTCCTCAGCACCATGTTTCAAATACATCCATTTTCTTCCTCATAGCTCCATCACTGTCTAGTTTTCAGACCCATACATAGTGACTGGAAATACAATATTGTGGATTATCTTGGCCTTGTCTCCAATGAAACACCTTACATTTGATGAAGTCTTCTAGTTCCTTCATTCCTGCCCTTCCAAAGCTCAATCTTCTTCTAATATTTTGGCTGTAGTCTCCATTTGAATTTATGGCTGAGCCTGGGAATGCAAAATCTCTCACAGGTTTGATTTCTTCATTGCTGCCATTAAATTTGTGAATAGTTCTGTAGTCATGAGTCATCTTAAAGTTCAGCTGTATTCCTGCTTTTACACTTTCTTCTTTCTCTTTCCTCAGGTGTTACTTCAATTCATTGCTGCTTTCTGCCATTAATACAGCAATATCTACATATGTTACTGTACCTTTTACCAATCTTCACTCTTTCCTCTGATCTAATGTAGATGTCCTTCTGAGATGTGCTGGGTAGAGAATGAACAGATAAAAGACACCCTTCTCTGACACCTCTGCCTATAGGAAACCATTCTTTTTCTCCATATTCTCTCTGAACAATAGCTTCTTGTCCAAGGTACAGGCGATGCATCAGAACAATCAAGTGCTGAGCCATACACATTTCTTTATAACCATCCGTAGCTTCTCATGATCCACACAGTCAATGGCTTTGCTGTAGTCTATAAAGTATAGGCTGATTTTATCTGGTGTGCTTGAGTAGCCAATGTCTATTGGCAATATGCTCTTGAGTGTCTCTTTCTTTTCAGAATCCATCTTGAATATCTGGCATTACTCATTGCATGCAGGGTACGAGTGCTTTACACCTGGACCATCATTTTGCTTGTATAGTTAATTAGCACAATGGTATTCTGATTGTTCCCCTTTTTTGCATCTCCTTTCTTGAGGACTGGAATGTATATCAAACAGGACCAGTCTGTTGACCACTGTTTTGTTTCCTATACTTGTTGGCATAATCTTGTTAGGTTTTGGACTCATTCAGTCTCTGCAGTTTGGAATAGTTCTCCTGATATCTTGTCTACTCTGTGTGCTTTATTTCTTGCAAGTGCTTTCAATGCAGCTTCTACTTTACTTTCTAATATTTCAGGTTCTTCCTCACAGAGGAGTCATTTAATGTGTGTGTGTCTGTGTGTGTATATAGCTCTTCTGTTTAGTGTTTCCACTGTCTTTTTATTTTATCCTGGTCAGATAACATATTTTTATGTTGGACTTTCACCATTCCTTATCAAGTTTTGAATTTCCTTTTGAATTCTTAGATCTTCTGGAAGATGTCTCTTGGTTTTTTGTTTCGTTTTGTTTTTTGTTTTGGTTGTTCTGTTCTATTTCTTTGCATTTCTGGCCATTGTAATAGTTCTTTTTGTCTCTGAGTAACACTAGCTGAAAAATTGCACTCAGAAACACATTATGGTGCTTTGTTTCTGCTGGTGATGTTGTTCAGCTTGACTCTGAGTTTTGATATTAAGATTTCATGGTAATTATCACAATCTGTTCCTAGTCCTGTTTTGACCGCAAGAATATTTTATTATTTATTTTATTATTAAAACATTTTTATGCCGCCCCATTCACCGAAGCCTCGGGGCGGCTCACATCATTATGACTTCTTCATCTTATGACTTCTTCTTCATCTTATGACTTCTTCATCTTCTAATTCCCATTACGTATTGGCCATCTAATAGTGTCCATGTAGACACTCATCTGAATGGTTTATTGAAGTATGTATTTTCAATAACAGGTTACCAAATTGTATAATTCTGCTTGCTTCTGACCCCTAGAGCAGATTCTCCTAAACCTGATTCTGCTCTGTTCCCTACTTTTGCATTCCGGTCACCTAGGATTAACAGCATGTCTTGTTCTGGTGTGTTATCAATTTCCCCTTGGATACCTATATAAAAGTTTTTGAGTTCTTCTTCTTCAGCATCTGTTGGTGGAGCATAGACTTCAGTGATGATTATATTGATTTGTTTTCTGATTGATAGTATTGGTCAGAATTTGTGTTATACCCCTTGCTGTCTATGCTACATCTTACCTCAGTATAAGAACCACTTCATTTCTTCTGCATTTGGCATTTCCAGAGTAAAACACTTTGTGCTTGTCTGAATGAAAATGTCCCATTCCAGTCCACTTTAGTTTGCTAACATTGAGTACTGCAATGTTTTATGGTTTCCAGTTTGCCTTGCTTCATACCCGTACTTCTCATGTTACATGTCCCAGGTGTATGTGTTGTGCAACATCAGACTTTCCATTCACCTCTGTGCCTGGCAGCCACTAGATTTTGGGCTTTATGTAGTTGTGCCATTAGCAATAGCGCTATTCATACCTGTCCTTTGCTTTTCCCCAGTCACTGGTTGGGTGCCTTCTGAACAGAGAGTCTCATCTGGTGTTTCATTTTGGATCGGTCATCCTAGTGTTTTCAAGGAAAGAAACATTCAGAGGTGGTTCATCATTGCAGGCTTCTGTGCAGTACTAACCAGTTAGCTTGAGCTTCACTGCTGCTGCCTGCAAATGGTCATCAGCCATGGATCAGCTAGTCCTGCAAAGTAGCTGCCTTCTACCCCATCATATCAGAGATATTCACTACCTGCTGATGTGATTATTCTTGGAGAGGTTGGATGAACCTTAGACTCCTGTCTCAGTTTTGAACATTCTGTCTTGGGTGACCCTGCTAGGACACCAGATTGATGAGAAAGTATGGCCACAAACATTGCTCTTTGTGTCTCTAACATTCTCAAACCTTTCCCCATTAAGGTGTGCAGTCAACAGGTAGAGTGAATTGTGTATCAGACCCATAATAAGTTATTATTAAAATTCCGTGCTTTCATACACACCATATGACAACATGCCCTGCCATGTAATGCAAAGGGAAATATGGTGTAGTGGGGAATCAAGAGCAGATGACTGAACGGAGGAAAATGTGTAAATGCAACTTTCTGGAATTTGCAGCTACACCAGCTGGAAGAATCAAAATGGATTACTTGATTTAAGATAAGACATCCTGTCCTGTATGTGCTGACCACCTTTTCACTTGAAGGCACAGTATAAAATTTCAGTTTCTCTAAGCACTTTGTTCCATTGCTAAACTTTTCTTTATAGCTGGAGTTCTTTTGTTGATTGTTTTTACTTCCCTGTAACTATGAATCTGTATGTGATGAATCTATTTGGACTATGACAGTTTAATATAATACACACTCAGCTCTGCCTTTTGTTGCAGCCCATGCCAGAAGGATTAGAACAATAGAATAGAGCCATTTCCCAAAACATGTATCAGCATCTCAGTTTAACGTTCTGTGACAGTGTTAATTATTGTCACTTAGTGAAGAAACCACAGCATTGTTGGCTAAACAAACATCTGATCGTCCAGATAAATCCATACGAGCAAACCAAAAACATGTATCCATATCCCAGAATGTCTAAGTTTTCCATCTATTTATCCCCAAAGACTCAGAGAACTTCCTCTTGCCTGGACTACTAAACACATGCATACATCACAATTTCCCATTTTGAGCAGTTCAGTTATTCCTATCTGAATCCTAGACCCAGGCATTTCTCATGGTTCCCCTGCTCAGTCAGATTTAAATTTGTATGTACTTCTGCTGGGCATAGGATTGAACCAGAATAAGTGAACTGACACTAGTTTCTGCTGAAATCCGCTATGCAGTTCCAGTGATTTCAGTAGGACCTATGCTCAACTTATGTAGGCTGGCTGAATCTAACCGATTTCATTGTCAGCCAGCATCCACCGTCTCTAAAAGAATACAGAAATGTTAAGATTATGCATTATGTATACACAGTAAAGGAGTAGCTATAGCTACACCATTAGCATCAAAAATACTGGAGGGCAGCATATCCATGGCTAATGGGCAGTAGGAATAATAGCAGCAGATCCAGGTGGGATAAAGACTTAGCACTTTGCCGCTGGAGAAATCTGAGCTCCATTAAAGCATTCTCTAAATTGCCAGAATACCCGCAGCTAGGCCAATCGGATCTGTCCACAGCAGTCCTTTTCTCCACAAGTCCCAAACAATCCCTATTCACACACTCCTCCATTTTGTTAGTCAGAAATCTCAACACCCAGCCTTTTACTTATTTTAGTTTATTTATGTATGTATGTATTTAATTTCTAAATAAATGCAATAAAAAGTAATGCCACCCAAGGAGGCAGAAATAAAATACAGATTAATAGAATCTTAATTCAAACATAGCCTAAAACCAAATTCATTTAAATCACAATGCTAAACAACAGCACCAGCTAATGAAAAATCTCTTCAGTGAACAGACCGCTTGAATGCCAAGGGTGTGTCCATGCACAAATGTCCTTGCCTGCCAGCCAAAGGGCAACAACCTGGCCTGCCTCAATGCTGCTCCAGAGCCTAGGAGCAACTTCCTCACCAAGTACACCTCTGATGGTGCTGCCAAGGACAGAAGGCCCTCATCATCTAGTTCCGAGTCATCACAGATGACGTAATATTGTCTTGTTTCAAATCTGAAACACAAAATGCATCAGAAACATGATCGTTATCAGTCTGCAGCTAATATTTCAGAAAATATTTTGCTGAATTGAAAGTTCTTCCTAAACTTGTCTTTTTGACAGAAGAGACCATTGTTCTATAATACACAAATTTAAACTTGCTATAGCTATGCCATGTCTTCAATTTTGCTCCATTCAAAGGCTAATTCCCATAATAGGGACGTGAATGTGTTTAGCTGCCATTTTTTCAGATGGTCATCTTGAAATAAGAACATATGACAAATAGGCACTGTTGCTTTCCTACAGTTAGATGACCAGTAACACCTTAACAAAAAAATTGCATCACAGGTATATCTTTTTGCATATGGGTTTTTCGTTTCTTCTGAGGATAGTCTATCTTTCCATTTTACAGCTTGGATATTGCAATCCCCATGACATATTAATGTAACCCCTTGCCAAACACACACAAACACCCTCTTTTCCCTCTTTTCCCAGAGCTGTAATCAGCTTTCCAGTCACTCTTGCCTTCTCCATTTGCATTTCCTAGATCTAACTGTTCCCTATGCAGAAAGTTTCATTTTAAAATGAACAACAGCACTACGTTGCATAAATATTCACTTTAAAAGATTTCCCCAGAAAAGATATTTATCCAGGACAGCATATAATTTGCTCTGAAATTTAGTGTAAAGGTGGACACTGTACAAGAAGAATAAAAAGAAGCGATTTGACATGGCAAAATCTGGAATCCCTTTTAGAATATCAAATGAATCCCTGCATTTTTCAAAGTGGTGCATGGGAATTCAGTCACGTGGCTACCATTAAAATCAATGCTTCCTTTCCTGGTTTATAAGGTCACCAGAAGTCCTTGACAGAATTACACTCCTGATGAGGTGGATGTTCCCCCCCCCCCACACCCGCGCAGTCTCCCTCCTCTTTTAAGCAGAGAAAAGTACTCCTCTGTAAACGGCAACAGATTTGGTTTATTTTGTATTATTAGTATTATTATTTAATTAATTCAGGAATGGATCAGATCCTGTGATTAAATCTATAGATATCTGGAGCGAGGGAAGGGAAATGGAGAAAAAATAATTTGCCAAATGCTATTAATTTAAACAGCCTGACATGGTGTTCGGTGCACTCACTCTTACTGCCCAGTGATCTCAGGGAAATAATTTCTTCCTGTGGTCCTGCTGGTCTCTTCTGATGGATGGGAAGACCACTGGGGAAGATTCTGTAGAAAAACACCAGGACTTCCTGTGAGAATGTGGTTTCTCGTTCAAAGCTATTCTTCCAGGAAAGATTTGAGGGGCAGCATGGGGGGGAGGGGGGAGTAAAGATCCTTGAATCATTGTACCTTGTATTGCATGCAGGCTATTCCATAAATAAGGAGTGGGGGGGTTAGATCATTGTGTAATATTTCTTTGGATATATATTTCATTGTGATAAATCTTCAAGTCTTTAAGCATCCTTTTAAAGAACTGGGCTTAAACTTTAATGTTGCAAAACTATGCACACTAAGAGTGGGAGTAAATCCCATTATGCTCAGAGGGACTAAATGCTAGGTAAAGTAAGGACTAGATTCAGGATGTTACTAATGTTTCTAAAGTACCAAACAGCCATCTTGGGAATGAAATATTTTAAATATTGTGGATGAAAACAAAATGTCAGTGGTTAAAGGGCAACCTGCAATTTACAGAACATTGTGTCACATACCATCAAGCAAAAATTAACTATATATCAAAGTTCTTTTTCAGGTATGCTTGAACCAATGCCTCTTTTTCTGTTTCTTATCCCTGGGGGAAATGGGGGCATGTCCATTTCAAAAAATGCTTTCCAGAAATTAACCGTCTTCTCAGGTTGTCATTTCTCCATTTCACCTGTCACCTGTCCATTTCCCCATTTTCTGTACCATCTTAATTTTCCATTCCTAACCACATTTTTATTGGAGTTTTAAGAGCCTAGCTGAGAATTTGGTTTTTCCTCAGAAGTTAATTGGTGTGCAAATGTCGCCGACAAGTTTATTTCCACACTAGAAGGTCCACAGCCTTGCTGTGACATCCCATCCATTCAACCAGTCAGTGCAACACACTTCAGGCCACTGTTGTCACCACAAAATCCCACAACAGATACCTGTTCCAACAGCAGGGTGTTCACATTTTCACTGACAACCTCTTTCAACTATTTTCTTTCCATATTTGCTTTCTCTGTATTCAGCAGTACCAAGATCAAATAGCTTCTTTTACATTAATGGGTCACAATTAATCATCCCCAAAGGCTGAGCATAAAGGAAGTATCAAATATTGTGAGCGCTGTGCAGCTGGCTTCATATGCAGAATACGTAAATTTCAAGATTGTGCTCCTGAGCTTGTGGTAATGTTGTTTTTAGTATATTGGAAAGAACAGATGGGGTGTACACACGACAGGAAGAAAAAACACAGAAGCTGGTTTGGTCTCTGATTTCCCCTCATCAGCTGCTCACCTACTGAAATTACATGCTCAGCCACAGTATCCTTGAATGGGAAATAGAACCTGGAAGAAAACCGCCCAGAAAAGAGACCACAGCATGAAATATGTCAGGCTCAAAATAATGTGAGGCACACCTAAACACATTAAGATTAATAATGTTTTCTACACCATTTCAAGTATTCTCGGTGAAAATAATGTGAGGTCTTGGAATCTTCCTGTTACCACTAAAGCAATAGCAAGATACCAGCTTTTGGAAAAAGTATACACAATTTCTTTTCATTTTCCTATGCACCTCTGTGTTCCTTCTGCCCTGCACAGGATGACCATAACTCTAAGTATGGAGGGTGCCAGACTTCTGGACTAAATTGCACCTTAAGAAAGAATGACTAAGTTTTTAAAAGATCTTTTTCTTCTACATCATTGGTCTTGATTAATATTGACATAGTGATACTACTTTGCTGCAGAAGGGGCATCAAGGAAGGGCTCTTATTAAAGGATCCAGTAGCAGTAGAAAGCCAGACTTTCATAAGCAAAAATGTTTACTGTGACAGCATTGCTTTTGATGGCATGAAATATTCCCCAACACACACAAGTCAATTCATGTGCCATTTCTGAGATCTCATTCAGTGCTCCAGTTCAGTGCTACTGTCTAACAGCCACTTTTGAAAACTTATATTTGCAAGATAATTTAGGAACAAAAAGTCATTGTGCTGCCTTAATACCACTGCCTGGTCATTTCGATCACAAAACCAATTCACTGAGGTCAATAAATCTTGTCTACAATCTGAACTAGCTTTGTGACATCATAAAGCCAAGGACATTGACTACCAAGCCAGTGCAGAGTGAAGAGGGACACCTTGCCTTCATAAGGGATGGATGAAGATTTTTGCCTAAACATAAGCAAATATCAGAATATACTCAAAAAGGTTGTTACAGAATGTATAATTATGTATCATTTTCATCAGAACTAACTCAAAAGAACAACTGTGAATGTATAACTCCAGCTTTTTCAATTGTCTTTAGTTGATTCAGAATAGAATCAAAATAAGACAGACAAGTTGGAATGAAAACAAACAAACAAGCAGTAGCAAATATCCACTATTTTGGTCACCACCACAGTTGCAAGTATCCACAATTTCAGTCAATTTATCTAGGCTAACTGTCTCTGGCTGCCCCATAAGTAGTTTCTCACAAATTCCTTGCATTGCAATTTAAACAAAACAAGGAGAAGTAGAACCTTCATCATAACAGAGAGAAAATGAGCTCTTCCAACCCTTCACCCTTGCCGGAAGATCGGAATAAGAGTCAGTTTTGTCTCACTTGAGGAGAGGTAAGTCTCAGCAGTAGTATCCAACCATCATTTATCTTGCTACCATACTGTTCTTTGCCGCTTTCATGCTGCAAGGAATATGACAGAAACCCTTTCAGCAAGTTTAGAAAAGGAGGTATAAAGGGATACTAGGCAACTGGGCAAATCTGTCAGGTTCAATTTGCCTCTTTTTTCCCCTCCAGTAAGTTTATTTTGTCATAATTTTGCATGGAGGGTGTGATATTTATCCTAAGCCCACCAAACTTTATGTGCATTTTTGTGGGCATGTTTGATTAATCTGCTTTTGATATACATTTGTTTCCAAATGTATGCATTTAACTCATAGAGTGAGGAAGATTTTTAAATATATGCATTTTTGTGTACATGTTTAAAAATCATACTTTTTCAAATGTACACTGTTTTCACTTGTTTGTTTTTACAAAGAGCATTGCAAACTGCAGAAATGTACAATTTCAGTGACAAATTGTTTGCAATTTGAGTTCAGATTCAGGCGGTTTGAATTGGGTAAATCTGCACTGAAATGAGAATTGAACAAGATTTTCTCTCCCATTAGCTACATGGAAGCTAGCTAGGAAGCCAAGCATATATTGTAGGCACCTGAATGCTAATGCATTTGCCTCTGCTTGTTTGGAAGACTCGTGCTGTTCTCCCCCACTCCTACCAGCAAACATTTTCACCTCTGTTCACAGGAGGCATACTGGAAAAAAATCACAGAAGAGGCACCTTTTCATAGCTTGTGTAACTTAAATAAAAAGGACTTACCCTTGGGTTCTACCCACTTCTTGGGTCACCTGCACCTCTTGCTTCAAGGAGGCTAGCCTGAAAGCATGACAAGGTCAACTAACTTGATTAGATTAGATTAGTCCGCTGTTAGATCTTGCCCTTTGTTACACCTTATCTAGAAATGTGAAGGCCCAGAAAAAAAGGATCAAGGGGACAGAGCTTTTTGTTTTTAAAACCCCTTCTTCAACCCCAGACAGACAGACAGACAGACGGTCCTGGAGGAAAAGCATCTCTATCACCCCACCCTCATTTTGCCAAACCAATCAGAGGGAACAAAAGAATGTTACCCACTTTTGTTTCCAAAAGACCCTGGGTCAGTCTCACCCCTCTGCCCAGCAAACATAACTTCCTCCTTCCCTTCACTTACCCCACAAGTGGCAAGAAGACGAAGGGGATAATTTTCATTTCTCTTCCTTCTTCAGTCACTTTGACATGTTGATTAACAGAACACCGAAATGTAAAAAAATAAGTTGCAATGCAACAGTGCTTTGGAGTACCACTTCTCCCAAGTCACAGAAGAACTCAGGGATTTAAAACATTGACCCTCGTTTGGCCTCTAAGAGCTTCCAAAGTCTATTTCCAAGTTTGGCTTAGAACTCCCCGGGAACTCTACCACTGATCATTTTGTGGCCCCTTTCAGACTTACTCTTTCTGTTCATTTCAATGCCGAGCCATATTGCAAAAATACTGCTTACAACTCCAGGAGTTAATTCTCCAAAGAAAACTGACCCTGTAATTCTGTCCTTGAACTTTCTACTGCTTGGGGAAGTAGGGAAACAATACTGAACACACCCTGAAAATGGAATGGAGTTATACTAAAAAGTAAACTCACATTGGTTTAGAAAAACTGTGATGTTGGGACAGATACCAGACTATGATTACATCCCAATTTCCATACCTACTGTGCCAAAAAAGAGAAACACATACATTGTGGGGTTACACATTTTGAGAATAAAAAAGAAACATGGAAAAAGCACGATATTGTGTCCCACCCCACCCCCATAACATCAAATAGGATTCATTGAGAAGCTTCCCAGTATTCCACAGTACTGGACTATAAATCAATGAAATCTGCATTTCTGCGGTAGCAGGAAACTTTTCAAATGATGGTAATAAATGGAGCACATGTTTTACGTGTAGGTTACTATTTTTGGCAGTTCATCAACCCCCTTTGATCTGTAGACACCAGGGGTTTCATCCAGAAAGCATAATAAAAAATAAAAGGTCCAGATTCCTTTTTGTGCCAAATTCTACTGATGGCAGAAGCAGGGAGCCTATAAAGATCCCCTGATCCCATCGTCCTTTTCAGAACTATGATCTGGCACATGTGCAGGTGGCTATGGATGGCTGTAACTATCAGCCAGGCAGTTCCAGTCCCCAATCCAGGCCGGAGGTCACACCAGACTGCTGCCAAATCTCCAATGTAGCACCATTTTTTTTCTTTACTTCATGCCTTTTTTATGAAGTTCTGTATAAGCAAGAATTTTCCACCTTGACAGTTAGATTGCAAAGCAAATAGAGCCAATATGGTGTAGTGTAAGAAGAAAAAAGGTGGGATATAAATGCAAATGTATTAAAAAAAAAGAAAGAAAGGGATGCCCAGTACAGCCTCAGATGGGCAACTGTGAGAAGATCAGAAAAGGCTGGAGATCAGAAAAGGTTATAAATGCTTATAATAAATAAATAATAGCATAAATGCTGCCCCTATCACATTTGACTGTTCACAATGCCTGTGTGCACTTATAAATAAGGACAAAGCAAGGATAATTAGTCAATCCTTGGTAGCAAGCAGATCACTCAAGGAAATGAAACATAGAAATAGACTGATTCAGAAGGGTCCTCCTGGGCCATCTAGTCTGACCCCCCCCCCCCGCTTCAGCTGACTCCACTCATGACATGCTTATCATGTGCATGTCAAGCCTATCCTTAAGCACCCTCACTGATGGGGCTTCAACCACATCTCGCAGAAGCCCATTCTATACCCTAGACGTCCTTAACCGTCAGAAAGTACTTCCTGGCATCCATTCTAAGTCTTGGTTTTCTGAGTTTTGCTCCATTGGAACATGTCCTGCCCTCCACTGCAAGGGAAAAAAGGTCATGGCCCACCTCTTTGTGGCCTCTCCTCATGTACCTGTATGTCGCTAACAGGTCCCCTCTAAGTATCCTTCTCTCAAGACTGAAAAGACCCAGCTCCCTCAATCTCTCCTCATATGGCTTACCCTGCAAACCAGCCACCATCCTAGTGGCCCTTCATTGCACTGATTCCAACCTTGCTATATCCCTCTTGTAATGAGGGGCACAGAATTGAGCGCAATACTCTAGCTGCGGGTGCACCAGAGTCATACAGAGTGGCAGTAATACCTTTCTCAATCTAGAAGCCACACTTCTGGCTATGCGACCAAGGGTGGCGTTTGCCCTGTTGGCCGCCGCATCACACTGCTGGCTCATGTTTAGCTCGCAGTCGACCAGCACCCCGAGATCCTTTCACAAGTGCCACTTGTCCTCTAACCTGTACTCTTAACACCCATTCCTATGCCCCAAGTGCAAGACCGTGAAGCTGCATACTGCAAATCACAAACCATATGCCTTACAGAGTTGCGTCATCAAGCACCTAAGAAATCTGTACTCTATTCTCACTCAGTAAAGTGAGCCAAGTCCCATGCTGGGGGAGAGTGAGCCTGTGGGAATTGGGAGAGCAGGCTCCCAATTGGAGGAGATGTTCAGCTGAAGGGACTCCATCTTTCTTGCTGTCTTGTTCTCCAGCAGTGAGAGCCCCCTGGGGTGCAGGCCACATCCTTCCCGAAAGGGAGGAACCACAGGAAAGTTTCCAGTTTAGATCCAGCTCTTTACATGAGCAGAAGCTTCTTTTTCCAGCTTTGGCAACAGGTTGTTTACAGTTAAACTCTCCTATCAGAGTTTGATAGAATTAAACTCTATCAAACAGACTGTTTAGAATTAAATTCTTCTGTCTTGATACCAGAGCATAGGACATGTAATAATCAAGTCAAGTTGTGACAACCCAGATTCAGGCTAGATATCAGGAAAAGTTTCCTCATTGTCAGAACAAAATTACAGTGGTACCAGCTGCCTAGAGAGGTGGTGGGCTCTCCCACACTAGAGACAGTCAAGGCAAAACTGGACAACCATCTGAGTGGGATGGTGTAACCTGATGTCCTGCAATAGCAGGGGGTTGGACTCGATGGCCTTTGTGGCCCTCTCTATGATTCCAACCAGCTCTTCACAGGATCCTACAAGAAACAGCATCTTTCTACCCATCTTGGAACTGGTGTACATAGGCATACTGTCTCTGATATTGGCAGCAACCCAGACATCAGGACTAGTGATCTAATAGTGTCCTCCTTCATAAATTTGTCCAATCCCCATTTAAAGCTATCCAAATTAGTGTCCATCACTACAACCTATGACAGTGAATCCATAGTTTAACTGTGCACCATGAGAAAAAGTACTTCCTTTTGTTTATCCTGAATCTCCCACCAATTTGCTTCATAGGATGAATCTGCAGAAATTTGTATCCTCTGTCATGTTTCCCCTTGCACACCTTTTTTCTAAGCTAAACAATCTCAGCCTTTGTAACATTTTCTCATAGTGGATTTACTCTTGATCACTTTAGTCACCTTTTGCTGCACCTCAGCAGCACCTTTTTGAGGTTCAGTGACCAAAATTGTCCACAATATTCTATGTGCAGTCACAGCACAGATTTGAGGGAAGAAGGCAGAGGGAAAGGGGTGTATCAGTTTAGCTGCCTACAAAAAATCATGCTTCCATTTAGGATATGAAATTTTCCCTCTCTGAAAAAGGGGAAACCCAGAAATCACGTGAAAAAGCCCAACCACACTTTCATTAGTTTTACAAATGCCTGGCTGTTAAACAGTGGCTACCATTGCCTGGATAGCAACTGGCTTAACATCTAACCTTGCTGCTTTAAAATGCCATAAATAAGCAAAATTGAAATTGCATCGCTGATGCCTGTACTTCCACAAAAGAATGACTTCAAAGAAAAGACAAGTACTTTGCTTGATGCATTTGCTTGATCTGTCGCAAAGGATATTTTTTAAAGGAAAGCAATAACTTCAAAGTATATAGCACCTTTTGAGGATTAGACTCCAAAAACTGTATGAATTTTTTAAAAGAGAGGAAAAATAGATGATATACTGGTAATGTGCTCAAAGACTTATAGTTGTTTGGGGACAGCCTTAGCAATAGAATGCCTCCGTTGCATTCAGATCAGAGGTTCAGTTCCTGATATCTCCCGGTGGGGCTGAAAACTCTCATCTAGAGCTGCGGCCACTTGATGTAAAGTACGGATGGGAGAATTCATTTCCATTTCTTTTTTTAAATAAGAATTCGCCAAACACTGGAACAGAAAGAACCTGAGATTTTTTAAAAAAAACACAACAAACCCTGAATGTAGAGGAAACCATAACTGGCAGATGTGTTCATCTAGAAAGAAAACTTAGAGTGTTCACACCTTAAAGATCCAGATTTGCATCCCTGGATATATAGCCACTTTTGCGGTGCTGAATTAGGGTTGACACTTTTTTTCTCCCTGACTTTAACAGTGCTGTGGCAGATACAACATTAATTTGTTCATGCTGGAAATATCTGTATTTATTTGATTTAATTTCAGTTTAGAAGATAACCTACCAAAAATAACTCTTTTTACTATTCAGGAAAGAACCTGAGAACTTGACATTTGAACTTCAGATGTAGGAGAAAGTAAAAGTGAAAGATATAGCAATCCCAAGTGTAAAGTTGATATTGACCTAATGAAACAATGGTTGGATTCTGTAAAAGGCTACCTCCTAGTAGTTAGCATACGTGGAACTATATAAATGCATCCTGTAACCTACACAATCTGTGCATGTCTACTCTGAAGTCTCGCATAATTCCATGCAGCTTACTCACGAGTAAGTGTGCATAGGATTGCAGCTTCAGTGATTTTTGGCTGTCTAAAACAAGGTTCTATGTTACCTCTCCCTACAAAAAGAAAAAGAAAGAAAAGAACGGAAAAAAGAAAAAGAGGTCAAGATGTTTCTTTCAAGGTTGAACGTTTTAGAAATCTGAATTGACATTAATTTGCTTGCAAATCTGATTATTTTTTTCCTGATAATCTGATTTGTTACCAAGATAAATTTAAGCCTAAGCTCAAATTTTAGCATCTGAGCCCTGAAACATGACTATTATAGAATTCCCACATGGTAAACTTAAATTTCTCTCCCTCATCATATCTAGCATATCACCTATCAAACCTATAGAGTTCCTGGACAAGACAATGTGATTTCTAGATTCTGCCATTATATTTCTTTAGCAAAAGCTCCTCCCATGCCATATTGTCGACCCAATAAGCTCACAAAGAAACAGCAGTATCCACCAAGGGTTATGCATGCCTAGACAGAACAAATGCATGCAACCCTCAGCATACTCCATCCAGACTTTTTCCTGTCTAAACATGGACAAGATTATGCCTTATACCAATAATTTCAGACCACAACACCATTAGAAAATAAAACAAATAAATGCAAACCAAATTTTACTGTACCTTGAAGTTTCCATAAACAGAGTCTACTGAAAATCTTATCTTCTGAAAATAGTGACAGCACAGAGGTCATAGCTGGACATATCAGCTGACTATGACCATGTTCAGTGGACTGACTTTCAGCGAAGTCAGTGCGACTTACATTTGGATCCAATTGATTATTATTAGTAGTAGCATTAGTATTATAGAGTAGATGCACTTAAACCTAGAAACATAAGCCTTGATCTCAGAGCACATGGGGTTATGAACTGTAGACAAACATTTGCCACTTTGGTAGCTTATGCACTGCTAGAACACTTAATGAAAGGAGAGAGAGATTCCCATTGATTCATGTGGGTTAGATCAGCACCTAGGATGAGAACCATCTGTGTGCGCCCTCATTTAGCTGCCAACATTTATTTGTAAGGTTTATGCAATGTTTTGTGTGTAGGCCATAGCATGCCAAGGTCTATAGAACAGATTGTATATTGAACTCAAAATAATTCATAAGTAGGTGAACCAGACTGCTGAGCATCACAAAATGAGAGTAAGTCTTGGCCTAATGGGAAATCAAATAATCATCCTGAAGTGTTTCTGCTTTGCCATGTTCCTTATTATACAAATGTGCACAATATAAAAATGCCCTAATTTACCCTTTCTAACTAAAACAACCCCCCCAAAAAAACTAGAAAAGCTAACAAACAAAATGAAAAAGGAAATAAAAATAAAGCACAAGCAAATCAGTATGAAGAGAATATGAGCGAGAGGGAGGGAGAGAGCACATGAATAAGAAAGATCTGGTTTGCACTGTGGCCACCTGGGAGGAAAAGGCTACTTATTTCATGAGGCAGGAGGCTAGCATGGCCACAAGGCTTGCGGGCTATGTACTTCCTCCTTTCCCAGAGGCAACATGCCTGCATATACGGGTTGCTGAAGCTCCAGGGATCTTGAGCCACATCCTTTCCAAAAACACCCTTTGTCTGTTGTCTCCTGTTGGATGGTACATTGATTATTGTTCTTTTCTCTTACTGGAAAATTTCCCATTGAACATTGTTTTCTCTCCTACACACAAATGCTTAACTCTCAGGGAGCTCAGCTCATATGCATTCCTACTCACTAGGAGCTAGTGCAGACCAGTATCTCAGGCATAACCTCCCTTGCTTTTCAAGCCAAACCTTAGAATTAGCTTGGCTATAGCAGCAGAAGGGCAAAGCCAACTAGACCAATGTAAGAAGACAAAAAAGAGGTTGGCAAGGAATTATCTCTCCGAGCATGTGGAGCCCCAGTGAAGAAGTGTCTCATCCCCAGTAACCAAGTCTCAGCACACCAGTAAGTTAAGCACCTGTGCAAGTTTAGCAATGGAGTGAAGAGGTTATGGCAGTCAACTATTCTTTCCCTTCTCATAATAAATAATTGTAAATTAACAGCAATAAAGATATTCTTCATCTTCTCCTGTTTTGTGGTAAACAAACTGAAGGCTAGTGTTAAAACAAGTCACAATGAAGATAAACAGCCTGTGGGTGTCTGGGAACTATCTAGTGTATTGCACAGAGAGCCACATGTATAACTACCTGCTAGTTGGATGGAAGTCACAGGTGCTTGGATAGTGTAATGAACTCATGGCTCTCAGGGAACAAGTTCGTTCATTTGAAGTCAAGGTTGCTAACTTGATGAAACTAAGAGAGGAAGAAAAGCTTGTGGCTGAGGTCTTGGACACTCAATAGTGGTGTTCCAATTTCTGAGTGATGGTTCCTCTGCTGCCATGGGGTTTGGGGAAGGGAAGGCTTCATTCTGATGAGGAGAGAAATAATATCTTAGAAGGAACGCCCTTGTGGAAGATGAACAAATATACTCTTGTGTCAAAAGGGAAATTCTAGGGGGCAGCAGTAGCCTTGTGATAATGAGAGAATAGATCATTAGACAGACAGCTGGGTTTGCAGTGGACATGGAGACCACATGGTAAATTGCCCACCTGGAGAGATGTTTCCGGGTATCACATGCTGTCTAGGTAGCTTCGTAGATAATGCTGGGGTGGAATCAATGCCAGGTTGGTCCAGGGAGGATGGATTCAGATTTGTTAAGCGCTGTGGAACAATCTGGGTCTGTGCAGCAAAATGGAACCAGGCTGCTGGTATGAAGCATACAAAAGGTGGCAAAGCAGGTTTTAAACCAAACTCTGGAGGAAACTTGACAGGGCTGAGAAGCATCCAATTCCATTTAAATCATCCCTAGGGGATAAAGATGAAAAAGATCCCAATTGCCCAAATGTGGAAGGGGAGGAAATAAGCCATGAACATACAGTGAAACATGATAGCCTATCAAAAGGATTAAGTGCCATAGCAGAAGTTGCACATGCCAGAGACATCTGGGAAGGAACACTGTGTTTGTGCAAATGCTAGGTGTCCCTAATCCAAATTAAGAGAGATCTCATATTAATGGAGAAGTGAGATGTAGTGGGCATTATGGTAAACCAGTGGGATATGGTCATCTTTGCTTCTAAACTCGGTATGAAGAACAGGGAAGGGTGTACTGGAAAAGTTGTTACCCCATATGTCAAAGAAGGCATAGTGCTGCGCAGACTAGAAAACCTCCAGAGAGCAAATGCTATTGCAGAAGCACTGTGGGTGACAATACAGGCTCCGGAATTGATTTAAAATTAGGAACATGATATTGTCCTACAAACTAGAAAGCTTAGGGTGATCTGAATATGGAAAATAAAGTCAGGGAAGTCTATAAGTGAAAAGGTGTTGCAGTAAAGGCTGCCTTCAATTACTTCAAAATGTATGTTCCAGTCACGGCAAAGAGGTTAAATTTATCAATTTCTAAACTGTCTGTGCCTAAAATCATGGAACTGACCAAAGGGAGACAGTCTTCAGTTTAATCCTATATGATATCACATGAGACCTAGTAGAGGATGTGTTTTTGAACCAATTGGAAGCAGTGACTATAGTATTTTAAGGTTTAATACATATTTATGTGGAAAATTGACATGGAAGTACACATTTGACTTCATACGGGGGCATTTGTATAAAGTTAGGAAACTGGTAAAAAGAGATTGGAAAAGGGAGTCAAGTGGATTAAATCTATTCTAAATGTTTGAAGGTTACTTAGAACTGTCATGATAAAAGCACAGGTAGAATGAACCTAGCATTCTAGCTGTGCTTTCCTGAAGTACAGAAGGTCAGCAGCATGGTTACCAAGCACTGTCATGGAAGCTATGAGAGATAAGCTCATAATGCTTCCTTGGGAAAATGCCCAAATGAAGAAAACAAAAGGAATCACAAGCTTGCACAAAGGAGATGCTAGCAGACAATAAGAGACAACAAGGGGGAATTTTGAGAAGTACTTCGCTAAGAATATCAAAGCCAACAATAAATAATTCTTTGAATATATTAAAAACAGGAAACCACCTATGGATACAGTTGGCCCACTGAATGATAATCAAGTTAGTGGAATGCTCAAGAAGGATATGGTGGTAAGAGAAACTGAATGATTTATTTTAATCTGTCTTCACTGCAGAAGATATAAGACAGAGACATGTCCTTCTACTGAAGTTTTCAGGAATGGAATTGGAGGAACTGACATGAATAATGGTGACCAATTATGCAGTTCTTAGGCCAAATGACAATTTGTAAGTTAATAAATCACCAGGTCCATAAGGTATAATCCCAGTGTTCTTAAAGAAGACAAATTTCTTACAAAATGTGTAACATGTCCCTAAAATCAAACTCCATACTAGAAGGTCGGGGAATGGACAATGTGCTAGCATTTTTAAAAAGGAGATCTTTGGGCTTCTTGGAAATTGGATATTGGTTATATTAAAATCTTTTCATGGTAAAATGGTTGAAAACATTCTTAAAGATAAAATTAGTAAACATATAAAAGGACAAACCCTACTGAGAAAAGATCAACAATGCTTTTGCTAAGGTAAATCCTGTCTCATTGATATTTAGAGTTGTTTGAGAGCATCAACAAACATGTGGAGACGGTGGTCCAATATGCTACTTTGACATTGGCTACTTGACAAAACCCCTCACTAGTGACTCCTGAGCAAAATCAGTGGTTGGTTGAATAAAAGGAGAGGTCATCTTATGGATCAGTAACTGATTGAAAAACAAAGAAAGCCAAAAGTAGCAACTTATGGTAAATTCTCCCAAAACAGTAAGGTCCTATAGGAATGTTTTGGGACCAATGCTTTTCAGCTTATTCATAAATGATCTGGAATGAGCAATGAAGTGGCCATGTTTGCTGGTAACACCAAATTATTAAAAACGGAATGTGGGGAGCTCCAAAAGGCACTCTCCAAACTGGTAAGTGCGATTCAGTGCATGCAAACCTGGGAGTCAAGGTGAAGCATGGTGTAGAAAGGCTTTTGAAGGAAGGAAGGAAGGAAGGAAGGAAGGAAGGAAGGAAGGAAGGAAGGAAGGAAGGACACTGAGGCAAAAAATTTCCAGCTGATGTGATCTGAGCTAGCAACAATGGACCAAGAGAGAGATCTTAGGCTTGTGCCTGACAATAGAGTTGGGACAAAACTCAGTGTAATCCATCCTTCTAGCATTAGCAGACTTCCTCTCAAACTCAGTCCAGTCTTAAAAAGCAAGCCAAGCTGGGAAAAAGTCTGCGAATGCTTACAGAATAACGCTTGCACAAACAGCAACCTTCTTCCATGTCATGTGCAGCAGCCCAAACAAATGGGGGTCTATTCCCAGCAAGCACCATGAGAACAACCTTCTTCCACATCATGTGTAACAGCCATTGTGATGCTGCGCATGACATTGTGATGCTGCATGCACAGCCCACAGGGCTGATTTCCTGGCAAGTACTGTGCAAATTCTGGGTGTGCTGTCCAGGAACTTGGACTCAGGGCTGCAACAAAGTGGCCTGGGGAGCTGAACCCAGGGAATCTGATGGATTCCCACCCCTCACACACCCCTGGTTGATGACTCAGTTCAGCCCAGCATTTGCTACAGTGAAAAAGGCAAACTCCATATTGGGAAAAGTTAGGAAAGAAACCGAAATCAAACTGCCAATATTATATTTCCCTTACACAAATATGTGGTTCAAATAATGTGCACTTAGAATAATATGTACAGTTCTGGGCACTGTGCCTACAAAGGAGGCATTGTGCAGTTTGACAAGGTGAACAAAAGGCTAAATAAAATGCACCTTCCTTCTAAAATGGCTGAGGAAGGTGTGGGAGAGCCTTCGTCTCATTATATGAACATCTTCCTGGCAGCCTCCAGCCTTTGGGGCTTCCCAAACTTCAGTTAAAGCCCAGAAATGCATGAGGGCTTCATGAGGCAATCCCCCCTCCCCCACTTAGAGCTTTTTCAGATTAGGATGTGCAGGCAGCCTGGGAGGCAGCAGAGCACCGTGAAGGAATATAATGGAAAGGCAGAACATACACAGCCACCTAGACCAGCCTGCAGTAAGCCCAGAAAACATAGAAACAGAGTGAGTCAGAAGGGTCTCTTGGGCCATCTAGTCTGACCCCCAGCTCCAACCAGCTCCACTCATGACATGCCCACCATGTGCATGTCTAAAAGAGACTGGCCCATATGGGGATCAAACCCGTGACCTCGGCGTTATTAGCACCACGCTCTAAACAACAGAGCTAACTGGCCCATTAAAATACCCAACTGCATTATAAAATTTCCTGAAAATAAGCGGAGAGAGAAAGCTTTTAGGAAAAGGGAGGACAGGTTTTGATGCAGCACCTGCTCCACCTCTTCCCTGGAGTTGGACACAACACTGCCTCACTCACGCCTCCATTACAGATGGTGGAAAATGGCAGCTGGCCTGCCAGCATATTTGATCTTGTTGTTATACGCAGGGGCAGCACAGAAGGCAGGCAGGCAAGCAAGCAAGCAACACACCCCCACCCCCCTTGGGGAAAGAACAAGGCTGTGCTACAACTCCTACGGAGTGTGAGCTCTGAAACACTATTCAAGAATTCATCTTCCCTCTAATCAAATAGTTGTTACATACACACACACACTTCTTGCTTGCAAATAGGGTGAAGAATTTTAAGAGCCCATTTTCGTGACGCCTCCCTTTATACACTGCCCAGGAGTTCAATAGGACTTCGTTCTGAATAGAGAAGTATGGCATTGCAGTGTAAGTACTTGCCAACGTTTCAAAATATTTCTCCCTTTTTGTGGTAAAAGACATTTCTCCATCTTTAGAAAGAAAATGCTGAGTGCCCTTATTAGCTCGGGCCATAAATGCTACAAACCAGATTTGAAAACTGGAATATACCCAACACAAATGCTTGCTGCTAGTGAATATAAGGGCATTCAAAACAGTGCAGTAAAGTCACCATACAATATCAGGAAAGCCATTAAAACGAGCTGGAAAAGCATCAAGATAGATGGCCCCTTTGTAGTTTCAGCCCAAAAGTTGAGCCCTGTTTCTAAATATTTTCCCTAGTGGGAAATAACAGCTTGAAAATAATCCCAGATGTATTCATTTGTACAGCATTGTGCTGCTCGCAATATATAAGCATGGAAATATCGTTGAAGGTTTCAATTCTGGTCTTGTATTTTTTAAATGTCAAGCTTTTGAAAAACAGCATCATTTTCCCTTAAAAGCTACTCATTTACCTGGAATGTTGGCCTGCTGCAGCCCTACATTATAGCCTTGGTTTGGGTTATCTTGAGATTGAAAAATTGCCTGGGGGGTACGGCAGGGGGAAGCAGGCAATTGTTGTGGATCATGCTATAAATGCTAACACAAGAGCCAGCGGAAGGCTGGGATCCCATGCCATTTATGTGGAAGTATGTGCACTGAACTGACTGGGCTTTACTTCTAAGTCAATGGATTTAAGATGGAAAGTGTTTCTGACTTAAGACATAAAGCAGATCTGTTAGAATGGGAGCCTATTAAAAGTGGTGAAAAACTAACTGTTGCATGGAGTTCCCCTCACCACCAACACCCTCTTTTCCCTCTTCAAATCAGATTCTCATCACTTTTTAAAACAGCTGAAATTAAAGGAAGAAGCCATAACCTGGGTCACACATCATGCCAATCCTTGCTTTATTTAACCCATGGCTACCCCATGGCCTCTTGCCCATCCCAGCATTTTTTTGACAGATCAACCAAACAAAAGTTCGCTTCCTCTGGGTTGTTGTAGTGCTGGTGGTAGTTGGTATGGTTGGGTAATTTTACCACTCTTGCCTGCTACCTCTGTAACCTAGTGAAACAACCCACAGTTCTGGATTCACATGTAGTGACAATGCATAGTTTAAGCAACTCAGTGTTCACTAGTGTCGTGCATGAAGCTCCGACAGAAACAGTGACTCACAAGGAGACCTTGCACTTGGCACCCAGTGCCCAAGAATCGACCCCACAACCCAATGCAGGGACGGCTGAGCCAGCTGCTGCGTCTTCCTCTGAGCCCCAGCATGTTGAGCAAACGCCTGGACCTTTATCAGAGACAGAGTCATGAGAAAGAGGAAGCTGCAAGTTCTACTCAGAAGGAGGCAGAGCGAACTGCCTCTCCCCCCCCACCCCATGCTGATCTTCCTGAGCCAGAAACAGAAGACACAATAGGTGGATTTTTCAAGAGCCAAAACAGACGTATTTTACGCCAATTTGAAAGCTACAAAGTAGACTGCGTAAGAGGGAGGAAAGGTGTGACTTGGGAGAATGATCCCATGTGGGCTCAGGAAGAGAAGCCATTATAGGGCTGACATCTGCTTAGCAAGGACCGCTATTAGGGAACTTATCTATAGAATTGTAAATCTTGTAGACAATTAGCATTAAAGGACTTTAGTTTTATTGCTCTAGAATGTGTGGAATGTTTACATACCGGGCTCCCTCTCATGACAACTATGGACAAACTTTGGGTCCTCTTTCAGAGTTGCTTGTAATTGATTTGCAAAGCACAATAACCCAGAATTCAAAAACCCATACTGTGGGTTAATCATATTTATGAACCCAGCTAATATGTGCCTGTCCCAGAAAGGTAGTTATAGTCATCTGTTGCAACAAATACTGCAAAGAGCCTTAGAAGCTTATTGTGATAAGAACTTTCTGTTAGGTCCTTATTGAGGAAGGACAATGAGCGGAACTGTCCTGAATTTCTCAGATGGGAGGGGGGACATATAAACAAAGACATACAATACACTCCAGCTGAACGGGGGGAAAATGCCTTGACACAGGATACTGTGAGGAAGAGGAGGCTCAAGGAAGCATTTAATGCCACTCCCTGTCTTTAAAAGCAGCCTGGAATATTCTTTTTCCTCATGTGTTCCGTTTGAAGAACTGAGAGTAAAACTTGGCAGAGCTGAGAAAGTAGACCCTGGTCCAAGAAAGTCACAGTGCATGCCAAAGGTTGGCAAGAAGCTGTTCACTGGGAACTGATCCTAGACACCTTCACATTCAGGGCTGGCTCTTGGTGGCTTTACCCACTCCTCTCAGCCTCATCAGGGTGGCCTCTGATGAGTTGTCAAAAGCAGAAGAAGAAATGCATGGCCAGCAAAGAGGACAAAAGGCAGCAATCATTTGCAAAGAACTGGGATGGAGTAATTTAATGTATAGGTGGACATATAGAAATAATTCTTAAAGTTCAAGTGCAGAAGACTGTGACCAGGTAATGAGGGTGTTTGCTGTTCAGTCCACCTTCCAGGTGATGACCGGTGATGAGCAACTAATTGTTCTTGCGGTTCATTTCTTTTGTAAAAGGCATTTCAGGTGCCTTCAAGTAAAGGAAGGTCCTCTGGCAGCTCTTCAAATAGTGGACTCTTTGTAAAAGAAGACATGGAGCTATCTAACCTCCAGGGCAGTCCTCTCACCCTTCAGAAGCACACACACACACCCTTTGAAGAAAGGGGTCACCAACAACACAGACATGTTGCTCCCGGTTTGAAGGATGAGAGTTTAGGGGTGTCCCCTTCCACAAAAACTACAAATCAAATAACCTCTGGCTGGAAATGATACTCTTGAACTTGCCTCCAAGTGTTGCTTTTTTTAAAAGGTCTTTATTAAAAGCAGCAAATTGACTCTTTTTAGGTGCCATATTCCCCCATATATAGTCACAGTGGACTTCTGCTATATTTGCAGCATTAGAAGTGTCTATTTTGTCTGATATGGAGCCTATGGTTTTATTACAGCCACGTTATAAATTATTATAATGGAGCAAGCTCACCTCTTTGTTTTTCTGCTATGTATTTAAAGTACTTTTAAAAATGTGTCCTAACCTACAGAATACCTTCCATGAACACATCCTAAATTCATTTTTCTACATTTAAATACCAGCCTTTCTTCAAGGATCTCAAGGTGCCCTACATGTTTCAACTTCCTGCCCCAAAATTGCATAGTTCATGAAAAAATACCCTCTGAGGCATTCAGGCTGAGTAAAGTTGACTGGATCAGGATCACTCAGTGAACTTTATGACTTAGGTTTATGGCTTGGGAGACTGTTCTCCAATGTCCTAATCTAACATTCTAACCATTGCACCAACCTTCTTCAACCAGGTACATTCCAGATGACTTGGACTGCTATTCCAATTATCATTAGCTGTCTGGAAATAATGGATCTGAAATCTAAGACTTCTGAAAGGTGTGAGAATGTGGAAGGCTGTGCTACACCCTACCGGTTTAATGATGTTATTTCAAATATTTTCACTTAAAAATGAACATTGTATTTTTAGGAACTAGTACTGTGGTTGAAATAGCCATTGTAAAGGAATTTATGATATACCTACAAAGATTTTAAGGCACAGTCTCATACCTGTTTGAGGTATGAGAAACAAGTCATGGTTGGCTGAGGAACACTGAGATCCGGAGGACTTTTTCTATTCAACACACATAGGATCCTGTCCGAATGTAACCATTATGAAATGATGACATCCACCAACGTAGCATGAAATTCTCATGAATGAGCCTCTCCAAAAGTGACAATAAATATTAGGAATAATATGGACAAGTAGAGAAGAACCAGATATTCCTGCTCACATGACAGGCAAGATAGCTTAAATTTGGGAGATGACACATAATTAAAACCTGAGCCTATATTCAGGGGAGGGTGGAGGACAGGAGAACCTGGAGGAATGTTGTCCTGGAGGGGTTGCAAAGAGTCAGACATGACTTTGCAACTGAACAACAACAAAATACTTTTGTGATTCAGCAACTTATACTAACTTTCATCCACTCATAACATGACTGATTGCAACTATTTGGACCAAACCCATCCAAACTACCTGAGAACATTCAAAGCCTGGTTTAGAATTGTGACAGATTGTGGCAGCAAACTGGGGCATATAATTTCAGACTGCAAATTAGGAGAATATTTTTGAATGCCCCATGTGAAAAGAAAAAAAAACTTTTAAGAGGTGGGGAAAATACATCAGGGGCCTGTTCTGGTTCAACTCGTTTGCCATTGCATACTTTCCCTGCTTGCAAGGTGTCATGCCCTCCCTGGAAGAGAATTCCTTGGAGGAAGAAGATGAGCAGGAAGACCTGCACACTGGACCAGCCAGAGCCAGTAAAGTTGATGCTGCAGCTGACAGCCTTCCATTTGGAAGAGCAGCCTGGACACTCTTGGGTTGTGTCTGGATTTCCCAAGAGCAGGAGGCAGAGGCAGAGGCAGAGAGAATGCACCCTCCAAAAGAAGGAGGGTTGAGTGCAAGTCCAAACAGAAGGCATAGTGTGGGGCCTCCCTTAAAAGCAACACACTGACCTAATTAGGCATTTGTGCTGATTTACAGCCAGCTAGAAATTAGCCCAGCTGCAGCCTGTTCTCCATTGCAGACAACATTTTGAACCAGTGCTTGCCTTGATCCTCTGGAATGGACAGATTCCTTAACCTTTGGCTGCCCCCCAGACTGCTCTCTTGGCTATTCCTGCCTGACCTAGGTGGATGACAAATTACGAGGGTGACCTCTGGACTGGACTGCTTCTCCCTTTAAAGATAGTATGGCCTGGACTTGGCACTTGCTGGAAGAGAAGCAGGAAACAAGCTTTTGTTGTGTCATTGTGTCCTTTGCAGTACTGCACCACCTGCAGTGTCTGCACATCACCCCCACTTTATTTTGTTATAGGTACAGATCAAGTTTTAAATGCTAATAAACATCCAGGGTGTTGCAGCCTTAAGTATTTATTTCCTTTGATTGTCATTAAGGACAGTTAGGCTGGGTTCACATATCACAGCAAATAATCCAGTGCAGTCTTTGACGCATACAGAGTTTTGCCCAGACTTTCCGGTCAGATGATAGCAACATGGCCTTTGTACCATCTGACCTTTCTGGTCAGATGATTGCAACATGGCCCATCCCATCCACCTGCTCCTGCCACACATCCCCAGCAGTCTCCAGGAGAGAAATCTTCCTTAAACTGTTGCTTCCTATGGACATCATCAGCAACAGCAGCAATGGACATCGTCACCCTGATGGGTCCACTGAGCTCATGAGGTGCATTCTTCCTCTTCCCTCTCTTGAATGTATCTGCATCTCTGCCATTTTTCCTAGCCATTCCAGCCCCCAAATGCTTTTGCCACAATCCCTCCCTTTTCCCTCCATGTTTTTTCCTGCTTTCTTCCTGTTTCTGAAAGTAACTTTGCTTGACTAATAGGAATAGCATGGTTGATGATGCCGCACTAGGGAGCCGAGGATAGTAGTGAACAAATGGATGAGCAGTTACTTCCCTGGCTGCTTTTTTCACATGTTTCTGTACCAACAATGGTAAAATGGGGATCCCAGGTCAGATTAACAGAGAAACCACAGTGAAGCATGGGAACCTTAGAACAAACCATTGATTCCATCATTTTGGGAAACTAAAGGTGCCACACAGAAATGCCAAGACTAGGTCCAAGCAACACAACAGACCAACCAAGGTAAGAAATAACCATGGCTTCTCGTGATCTGCAAACGTGGACTTATACTCAACATGGGCCATGCACAGTCAACTGCGTGAATTTGCAGAAATAGAAGCTGGAAGACCAAGGCATCCTTGGACCAAGATAGAAAAAAAAAAAGAAAGAAATTAGGATTCATAGCCCCAGCACTGAGAGCTTTGACCTTGATGCTTGGACTCCAACAGTCAAGTGTCTACTCAGCTCCTGCCCTGCAGCCAGCAGGAAAGAACCATGTAGGTTGTCCCACCACCCCAAGTTAACAATTCAGGCTTGAGGTGCACGAGTGAACTGGATGTGGGCAAGGAGGGAAGGAATCTGGGGTTGTGGTGTTGTGCTAATTCCAATCAGTGCCCCATCCTCCTTCCCTTCTAGGCCTTCAATCTAGATGGCTGAAAATGGCAATGGAGAGAAAACATCCAGCTTGAGAAGCAGTGGCAGGGGAGAGCATCCTCTGCCTATGCCTCAGTTTGGGCATAAGATGGACAGGAACCTCTGTGTTTGGAGGCTTAGGTGCCTCTGTTGCAAGGGTGATAGCCTTGCACTCTTCCTGCACATGAACAAACACACAAACAAATAAACTAATGCAAATGAAAACAGTGTAATTGGAATATATGTGCTATTTTCATATTCCTTTAAAGAAACCTTGCAACCTACAGCTACAAACCCAATAAGTTCAACGTCGTAAGGAAAAAGCAATAGTAAGGTTTAGTTCAATAGTAAGGATGTAGGTTTTCTTCCAAAGTTGTACCAGTTTTGACTTTAGGCCTGGCATATGATATTTCCTGATCTCTTCCTTCCTGGAGGCTAAGCATAATATTTGCCATTGTTGATACTCTTAATTCTTTTTACTGGGAGGCATAGCTTGTAAATCACATAGAAAAACATCAGAGTATGAGAATGAGTGGCCTGAAATGTAAATGGTCAGTTGCAAAAACAAGACAAAATTAAACCCAGTGTTTCTTAGGACTAATTATTATAACTGAGGTTACTTCTTTATGCCTTACTGTAGTGATGCCATCAAAGGTCAGTTCCTCCTCAGAACTCTATCAGATGGACTAGGATTCATAACAGTAGCTACTTAGTGTGTATAATGAGTGGGTTGATCAAATTTTAATGTGGCCAAGTGTCATCTTTTACAGAGGGTGGTCCTTTGTTTTATGGGCTGTTTTGTCCAGTTCAAAGATAAAGGATCGTAAGAACTATCAAGAATTACCACCTAGATAGCAGACTATACAGGTAGGCATGGAAATCACTTGGTCAAAATCTTCCATACTATGACTATAGACACTGGTTTGGATTTAAATTATAATGTATTTTCCATGCATATAAATTATCATATGCAAAATTAATGGAACTTGCTTTTCTTTATGGTGATACATCTATTTTCTTTGTGATGCCCCCATCATAAATATAGGTGCTTCTAGGAAATAAATGCATTCTTTGGTGACAAGTGCTGCTATAGTTTGATATTGTTTGATTTTCAGCATATGAAAATGAAATCTTTTAATTAAAAATAAATCCTCAATTAGATCATAATTTATTTTCTGAACTGAATGTATTATCTGTGGAGAGGTTAGTGAATTGCATGCAACATGATACATGGGTTTCATTCAAGAATTGCAAATGTAACTAAGTTATATACGTGAGGCTAGCTTCACTTAAATTTATAGCTCAGTCTCTACTATTGAGCCTACAAGTTAAATTTTACAGGGAATAGGCAATAAATTAAAACTAGATGGAAGTATAACTTTGGCCCTCTAGCTGGTTGTACAGTCAAGTTTAACACATAAAAAAGAATATAATGCACACTTGTTAATAAAATTAGCACAGCGCTGACACATAAAAAACCATTATATAATTGGTGAGCCTATTCCAATGGCCTGTTGACAACACTGAATTTCAGAAACCTGCTTTGGTAACAACGTTGTAAATGTGGAAAGCTCATAAATGGATACAACAGAAATTCATTTACTCTTTGATTTTGTGAGTGCATGTGTGTGACTCCTTAAAGTTAAAAAACTGTAAAATTACCACATCATAAAAGCCAGGGTACTGAACGCTAATTGCCTATTTATTTATTTATTTATTTATTTTGAAAAAGCTCTTTTCTACCTTCATGTAGGTGTGAGGTATAAACGTCTTGAATTTTATGAAGCTGCGATTTACATTTTCAGCTCTCTTGCTTTTCTCCTTAACCTTATAAAAGAAAACTCAGTTTTATTAATCTGCTTCAATATTCACTGGGCATTAAATCTACAAAGCACCCTACAGAGTTTTAATTGTGACAGAATAGCCAGCAGTAATTGGGCTTCCTACCAACAACTGAGCTTGGCCCACCCTGATGGCTGGACACAAATTCTACTTTTTAAGCAGCAATACCTGGTTGTGATAGCCACTTTGTCAGCTGCCTGGAGGGAAGTTGTCAAGTATGGGACCCCGCTGCTTTATTCCTATAACTCTGCTTTAGAAACACCTCACAAGTGGAATGGTGGTTGCCTCATCCAGAAAATGTGGAAAGGATTAATGTGGCATGTAAAACAAATCACTCTTGAGCTCAGCTGAGAAAGTGGGTATTAAAAGCACTGCAGTCAAAGGGGCTTTAGTAAAAAGGTTGTGGTGATATACAGTCAGCATATGTTGGGCTGGTAAAGCTGCAGGGTGTTTGGAAATGGTAATGGTCCATGGGTGTAAATTCTTTCAAGACCTCTTAAAGGCACATATGTTTTTTGAGCATGTTCCCCAAACAAGGACCTGTTATGGGCCAGAGTCACTGATGCTTTCTTCCTGGATTGGTTTATGGGATCCCATGGTCACTTACTGTCTTCCTCGTGCTGCTGCCAGTCTCAGGGACCAGCAGCTTTGACATTTGTGTGCAATATCCAAGTATTTAACCTTGTGCAACCCAAAATGAGCAAGGTAAAGTCCAGAAATGGCAAGAGATGGACATCTTCAGAAAAATACTTTTTAAAATTAGTCCATCTATCCTCCCACAGATCTATTCGTTGGCTTATCAACTATCTGTGTCACCACTGTGGCCCAAAGAAACCCTCAAGTTTGCTTCCAATTTAAAAAAAAATCAGAAAAGAGAACGCCAAAACATTTCAACACCACAATAAACAAAATATGGGATACTAAAGCTTTCAGAGCAGCAGTTCATAGGAAATGAATTCCACTTACTGCCCCAAATTTCATGGAATAGAAGAACATTTGCTGACCATCTGAAAACAATAAACCAAAGCAACAGATTCCATAGAATGAGAGCCATCACTTAAATGCCTCCACTCCTTATACTGTTAACTTATCTTCAAACCAGGCACGATGCCACATACAGAGGGGAACAGAGCTCAGGTCCACAGAACAAGATAAATTCACTGGTTTGCTTATGCTAATTTACATGTGCTCTACAGTTGCTGTGTCTGTGCCTTTAAAGGGCTCTTCCCTGCAGGGAAACTTGGTGGTCTGATCATCATGGGACTCTTTATCTGCTCTGGGTTTTACTCTGTATTTTAAAGCAGCTGCCCAAGGTGCCATTGGGGGTTTGGATTCAGCACAATGGATAGTTCCTTTACATTTCAGAATTAATTCCAAGGAATCTCACAGACATCAGAGCCATCAGCTTCCATTGCTCCTAAGGATGCCCTTGTTTGTAGAAAGGGATGTAAAATAGGCAAGAGGAGGGTGCTGATTTCAGAAAACAAGTTCAAGAAGAAAGAATCAAGATGAGAAGCCCACTGCCCACTGGAGAATTCTGGACATAAAGCATGCAAATTAAAAACAACATTTTGAATTCATACATTTGAACTGGCTACATTCAGGTAGTCTGCGGCAATGTGCAGTGTTGGGCTGCCCTTAAGGACATGTTGGGAGCTTGATGGCTACAGAATGCAGTCCAGTTGGTTGTGAACAAAGCAGATAACACCAATCTGTACCTACTGCACTAGTTGCTACACAAACCTAATTTAAAGTATTAGTGCTTACATCTGAAATCCTGGATGGTTTGAGTTAAGTGAAGGACCACCTACAGGTATGTGAAATGGCCCAGACTAGTAATCAAGTCAGGCTACTGGCCTACTTAACCCAATATGCTTGATATTGTTTGTGGCTCTCTACAGAAACTTCTACATGCAACCCACAAGCTCTATCACTGAACTATGGTCCCTCCTTTTTCAAGAGCAGCTACAGGTTCTCCATTAAGACCTATCCCATTGGCTAGCACAAGAGACAGAGCCTTTTATGTTGGCCTTATCTCTCTGTGATTCTTTCCTTTGGGATATACATTAGCTGCATCCCTGGCTGTTTTTAAATAGTTCTTGAACATGTGGTGATTCCAATTAGCTTTTAACTCAATTATGGTGCAATCTGATGATGCTGCCTTTAATCCACTGAACTTGGAAAATTATGAGCATCCTATGGAGACTGGAAAGAGTGTGGCCAAAGGTCACCTGCACACTTCTGCTGTCCTGAAAAACAGACAACTAATCTCCACCGTGTCTTTGTCTGAGTCCTACAGAAGAAGCCAAAGGTGGTGGTGCTGGTGTTTTCTCTAAGCAGGGTTCTTTCCATGCCAGTTGTGAGGTTGGAAGGGGGCACTCTAAGTTTGGTGCCCCTGCTCCAAGTTCTGAGCACATTTCTAAGGCTGGAGCAGAGACTCTGATCTGAGACTGGGTTCTGTTTAGATGTCATTGGGTTGTGTCTAAGGTTGCTGGTTTAGTGCACATCAGAGGGCTGTGGCTTAGCACTGTGTTTTTTGTTTTTTGGGGGTGGTGGTTAATATTTCCATTTTGTTTTTTGTGTTACATTTTAAATTCTTTTAATGTTTTGGTTATGAACCATGTTTTCAGGGCCATAGGCTCTGAAGTGTGCTATAAACATTCATATATGAATAAAGGGCTGCTTTCTGTAGATGTCGAGACAAGAGTGTGCTGTCTCTTGCCTGTTCATTCCTCCAAGCACTGGTTCACGTCCATGGGGACGGGCAGTTTTCCTTGTGCAGAATGCTACCCAGTCTGTAACAGCAAACCAAGCAGGCTCGGAAATCTTCCCCACTTTGGGGAGGTGTACTGTATTACTATTTAAATTATGGCAATTGTTTCTAAAGCTGGTATGGTACAACCAAATCAGAGAGCTTTGGCTATGGAGCATTATAGAAATAAATAATAGTAATAATGCTCTATTGGTACATATGTATTTTATGCTGATCTATGTCCTTTTTTAAAAAATTGTGTCCTCTTTTGCAGAGGCAATGTCTAAGCAGCCAGCCTAACTGGAGGCCAAGCCATCTGTTGAGGTTGATGACCATTCTCTAATTCTCCCTTCTTCTGAAGTCCTATCTTCCTCACTGTTCTGGAAGATTCTCTCAACCATCCTCCAACTTTCCTGCTACAGAGCAAAGGAGGGATCAACAGGAATTGCCTCCCTCCTTTCCTCCAGCAGGATGACCCATAAGCAGAGTTTGACTCTGTGAACTTTGGGTCCAGCCTAAAATGCTCACTTTGCTTTGCTGTAACAAACGGCAAAACTGCTTTCAAAGGAACAAGCCTCTGGTACTTTCTAGTACTGCAGAGAAGTACTTTCTACTACTTGCTTTTTGGGTAGCCACCTAAGTAAATAAAGAAATGCTCATATTGATGGAGAAGTGGGAGAAAGACACTAGAAGTGAGCAGAGAAGTCCAACCCTATTTTCTTAAATAGTTCAAGTGCCTGGTGAAGGACTTAGCAGGAGGCTAATTAGTTACTGATTTTTCTCATGAAGCAGCTTAATAGTGCAGCACTTGCCAGAAGCAGGAAGGAGTATGTGGGGAGGACTGTCCCAAATAGTCCATGTTCACAGTAATAGCTGGCAAGTATAAATTCTCCAGCTCTAAAACGGAAACACTGGTTTCCCACACTGAAAGAGTACAGGCAATCCCCAAGTTAGAAACAACCTGTACCTGTGAATGAACTGCCATAAAGACCATTAATTTTTTTTAAAAAAAACTGCAGGAAATCATAAATAGCATTGAGAGAAAGAGGAAGCAAAAGGGGAGAGAGGGAGGCCTCAGAAGCATGCCTTCCTGCCCTGTCCTTCTGGAGGGAAATCTCTCTGCCATTTCGTTGCTGCAAAAAGGTGGCACTGCCGAGGTGGGCAAGTGGTGCTAGAGATATTTGCAGTGTTTCCACTTTCGGGGCAGTCCTGCACCCTTAACCGCAGATGTGGAGAGTCGACTCAATGATTTACATACAAATTTGACTTAAAGAGAAATTCCCATTTTCTCAGGAATGGAACTCATTCATAATCTGGGAACTGCCCATGGTATTGAGGAATGTATCATAAAACTGTAAAGCACATATTGAGAGACGATGATCCAAAATATTGCGCTTCGGTCTACCTTCCTCAGCTTCTGCTGAGGGATATATATAATTGCAGCACCTACCCTAGGGCTGCCACTTTTTGTCCCAAAAGGAGGAAATGAAAGTTACATACAATCTGCACCTATTAATGAACAGACAGACACAAATTGAGAAATAACTATGACTTAAAAAGTATGGTGCCTGCGAGGTGACTTGCATACCCCCCTGTTCAGTCTGCACATCAGGTCTTCATTGATGTGAACCAAAAATGGACAGGAAGGCCTTTCAAAAAGAGGACAATGCTCTGGCATCCTTTCAAACAGTAGACAGATCTCTATAAAGGAGGGAAAGGGCCACCCATATTTTTTAAAGGTTAAACTCAGAGTATGTCTACATTCGTTTCAGTCCCCATATCTTCAGTGCAAAAAGATGGTGAAGGATCACTGCTAAAGATGTTATTCCCTGCAGTAGAGCTACAAATGCCCTCTTGCAGCCCCCAAAACACACCTGGTACCCAAGACCAAGCACAAAATCCACACGTGTTTCTTCATGGTAATGAAAAAAACAAGAGGTTGTGTCCAGACTTGACCATATTTAGAGAAGACCCATTGAAATAAATGGAACGTAAGGCAGGACTGGATGCAAACTGACAGCAATAAATTCATAACTAACCTTCTGCTGCTTTGTCATGGTCCCATAAAAACCTCCCACTCTACCTAAGGGTAAAATCCTGCTGAAGATCCTTTAGGCAGACCTGCTGTCAGGGCAGACAATCCTCAGGTAGATGGACTTCCTGTCTGATTCAGTACAGGTTCACGTGTTAATAATATTTTTGGGGGAGGAGTACATTTGGATTTACTGTTGGTTTAGTATTGTTGTTGTTAAAAATGATACCTGCTACTTTAAATGTAAGGCTAGCAGCTTATTTGAACATTTAGATGACCATATAAAACATGGGGCAGCTGCACAGGCTTTGCTCGCAGGCAATCACTGAATCTGAACACTGGCTTCACTGAACAGAGCTCATATTACAACTGCTTTTGGGCTGTACATGCCAGATGTTTTGTGCACTCTCTTTTTTTAAGCATGCAAGATCCCTTGTTGTATTTCAAAGTGGGAAGTGGCTGAAGTGGAAATGAAGAACAATGCTGCATCTGGTTGTTAGATTTTATTTGCCATTGCATTATGCAACTTAGCAATAACATTTCCTTCCAGTGTCCCTGCGCACTCACCAATAAATTTGTGGTTTCTTTCAAAACATTGCTATTGTAGCTGGACCCATTCTGGACTCTTAAAATCAATTAAAATTAGAATGCTGGCTTTGATGGTGTGCAGGAAAGAATAACCACAGTAAAATGCAATTTTCAGCCTTCTACCTGAGATACAACAGAACAACGCTGCATATATTTAGATAGAACATACACAGATAATAAAAGGATTGGAGACCCACAAGAAAGACAAATGAAGTACTTATCTGACCAAAATGTATCTTCGTGCATAATCTTAATAAATAAATCATGGATACAAAACTGCAATTATATTGGAGCTGTTGAGCAAAAAGGAAAAAACTAGTGAACATTTATAACTGTATATAAAATTACTCATGGCTTGGTCTTATTTTTGTTAATCCAATAAATCACCAGGACTGTTAAGCAGAGAGGTCATGGTTTCATGATCAAAAACGTACTTAACTGAGTTAAAACAATCATCCCAAATCCTCGGCAAATGTTGAATATTTTGGTTTCCCTTTTAGTTTCTGGTTCAGTGCCCCAGACACTGCCTCTGACTGTAACCATGACTAAAAATATTGTTTCACCCGTTTCAGCAATGACACCATTTGTTACCTTTGCTTTACTACAGGGCTGGTAAAAGTCAAGATCAATCAGCCCCTTTTACATGTTTACCATACAGAGAAATTGCAGCCAAGATGCAAAAAGAGATACAGTAGAAATGATGTCACTCCCAGGCATCTTCATGAAATGGAAACTGTAAATATGATGGCTGCATGTCAGAACTGTGTCTTTTAACCATTTCCACCTCTCCAAAACATGGAAATAGATAAATATCTGTAATAGGTATTCGTAATGCAAAAATACATAATACAAATATACCTTTAAAGTTCTCAACAGGAAAGGAATTCATAATTCTCATGTATTTATCTCTCTAAGTTCCCATTTATTTCTCTCATGTATTTATTTCTCTAAGTGCATCTACAGCTGGTCAATTCTAGTGTTGAGGTTGCTATCACCAGGTGGAAATGACCGAGAGGGACAGGCCTTTCCAGGGGGTAACACTAGGTGGCAGTGAAAGCAGAGGGGCCGCTAGGTCCAAGCCTTGCAGAACCACAGCACTGATTAGCCAGAAGTGTCTGGAATAAGCTACTGTTGTTACCACCCACCACCAATCTGCCTGCTGCTGGTCAGTCAAGCGTTGGCACATTTTCATGGGACTGGATTGCTGGCTGCAAGGATGGGGGAGGGGTTCACTGACCTCAGAGTGGCAACTATAACCTTGCAGCAAGTTCCTGAGGTTGGATCTGGCCCTCCAAAACCTCTGATAGCCAACAAGACAGCATCCCGAAGTGTGCAATCCTATGATGTCCTGGCATTGTGGAGAGAAGGCATAGGATTATTCAGAGCCCCAGCTCCAGTTCCTGCCACCTCAGAAATGGGACTCCAACACCAAGCCCCTGTCCTGACCCCTGCACTTGGCTAAACAAAATGGAGGGTGCGAGGTTCAGGGCTACCAAAATAGCCACCTCATGTCATGTGTTGGATGCATGTAAGCCCCTGGGTCCATAGGGTCGCTTCCACTGAGCGTAGCAGGCATTGGATTGCTCTCTAAAAGACTGGATGTTTTGTTTTGTTTTGAATCTCAAATAACACAGTAAGTCTTGGTCTGGCGCCAGAAAGATAGCAATCTGTGCACACTAATCATCCCTGCAGCTGATGTTTGGTCTTTTTTCTCTGTTCTCTCCATTTTCTCCTTCTCTTTTTCTTGCTCCTTGCATCCTTAGGAACAAAGGATTGGAAAACAAACCAAGAAGGGTCTACAGACAAAAGGATACAATAGAACAGTATGAATAGCCTCTTACTTTCCAGTGCAGTCCTGGGCTAGTCTCTGCTATGTAGGTTGGAGATTTGGACACATTGGCCTAGTTTTACCATGCAAACCTGTTTCAGGTGACACTGTGGGCAGAAGGCATTTGGTCAGGTAGAGACATATATGGGGCTTGCTTTGATGACAGCTCATATTAGACCTTAAGGTCAAATTACATGTTATGTTAATTATGTATCATGTAGCTTACCTTTCTCTTCATAGTCTTTTAACTGGAAAATGAGCTTGCTTGCTTATTTATTTATTTATTTATTACATTTTTATGCTGCCCAATAGCCCAAGGGCTCTCTGGGGAGCTAACAAGTCAAGAAAGTATAAAAACAGACACATATCACAATAAAATAGTAAAAACAGACCACGTTAAACTAACAAGCCCACGGCTGCTATAGTTAAGTTGGAACATAGGCACAGCAGTAATATAGAGTGCAATGTTAAAATTAAAATGTTATCACTATTAAAATGACTGGAAAAGAAAGGGGCTTTCACCTGGTGCCAGAAAGAGAAATGGGTAGGCGCCAGGCGTACCTCTTTGGGGAGCCGATCCCTTAAATCAAATGGGCCTCCTGGCTGGATTTGGACCACTCTGCGGGGAAAGGAGGTTTCCTTCCTGCTGTTTCCTTCCCTGTGCAGAGGTTAAAAGAAAAAGAAAAATGTCATTGATGCCCATGGGGGCTTCTCATTTTGGAAAATGTTCTTGGAACAAAAGCAGCTGCCAATGGGCAGGGGAAAGGTTCCAACCTTCTCACATGCACTCATCTAAGTCTTAACTGGGGGGGGGGGGGTCACACACTTACTTTCAAGTAAAGCAGAGAGAGAGAGAGAGAGAGAGAGACAGAGAGAGACCATGTAATTAATGTAAGTAGTTTGGCCTTTACATTCAGGTAACTATGCCCAGTATTATATCCTTAGATATATACCATCCTACAATGGTTTTTCTTTTTATGTAGTGAAAAATGTACAAGGAGAAGATTATAGACCACAAAGAAAAGTGTAATATATGAGGGAAAGTGAGATACATAAGGATGTGGAAGGGAGACTGAGGGAATGAATAAAGGAAGCAGGAAATGAAGGCTTAAAAAAACATTCATACCACAATTTATTAGTAAAACCAGGAAAGAAATTATGGTTAAAGGATGACAAGAGGTATTCTGGAAACTATACATAATAAAAACCAAATTTGGAACTGCTTCTGGAAATAAAACTACATTACACTTTTCTCTTTCCAACTTACCAAAAACACCTTTAATATAATAGCCCAGATTTACAAATAGTAATATATATAACTGTATGATAAATATTGCTAACATGATATGATATAAATATTACTAATGAAAATGTGTTATAAAATCAATTACAATCATGCAAAACTCCCAATGAAAAAAGTCTTGAAATGTCAAAAATGTGATATTTTTCCCAAAATTTAAAAAATGCCACAATTTCATACTGCTTATAAAATCATGTCCTTTGAAACAGGCAAAAGCAACTGAGGAAGCAGATTCAAATTTGATGTAAAGAGGACCACATCTTTAGATTGTGGTCCTCCTTACATCAGATATGTACTATAGCTGTTACTTGTTATAGAAATCCTAATTAGTTGACAACACAATGGCCTTTCAATGGTTTGGAGGCTGGAATAAGTCATGGCTTGAATGCTTCTTTCTCTCCTACCTCTTTCCTTCATCCTGTCATGAACAGTTTAAAGTATTGCTGCCTGCCATATCCATGCTAGGGAAGTCCTTCTCTTAGGAGCTAGGATTTCCAGAGATGGACAACACCAAAGGACTATCCATGTCAGAATGATCATGGTCCATTTCACAACCACCTAGTTCCCAAAGGCATCACTTTTGCAAGCAACAGGGCAATAGGTGGCCTTTGAGAAGGAGAAGTCAATTACAAAGGAGGACCCCTCAAGAGGAACGGAATTCTTGAGAGGAATACCCTCCTCGTTATTAGGTTTTTTCTGGAAGACTCTAGGGCTGAAGTCTTGAAGTGGTACTCAGAAGAGCTCTGAGATCTGAGGCAGAGGTCCTTCTCTGGGAGCCCTCTTTGAAGGAAATGAGGGGGGTAGCTACTCAGGGAAGGGCCTTTTCACTGGTGCCACCCCGACTGCAGAACACACTCCCAAGGGAGGTTTGCCTGGCGCCATCACTTTATTCTTTTCAACATCAGGCAAAGACCTTTTTATTCTCCCAATATTTTAACAGTTAATTGGTTTTATCCTTGCTTTTATCTATCTTTTATTATCTATCAGATGCAGTATGCTGTCTGTTACTGTTGTTAAGATTGCTTTGTTTTGGGGGGGGGGGGTTTGTTTTTTGCAAGCCGTCCATAGACTTTTAGTATTGCAATGGCATATAAACATTTTAAATGAATAAATAAAAATAAGAGCAAAGTGCTAGTCCTCCTCAGCCATGAAGCTCACTGGGTGACTTTGGGCCACTTTCTCAGCCTAGCCTCCTTCCCTTGGTTGCTTTGTGGATAAAATAGAAAGGAAGAAGAACATGTAAGCTCCCTGGACTCCCTGAAAGCTCCCCAAAAAGTGAGATAAAAATATCATAAATAAAACTCCCAGCGTTCCCCAAGCAGCACAGGCATTACTGAAAGTTACAGGACTTTTCTTTGCTTAAATATGCATAGGATTACATCCTAATTCTGCATGACTAGAACTGGTTTGGGACCATTTACTTGACATGCCATATACTTCATTTTGGTTAGAATGAATGTACTTCTTGTAATATCTGGATGGTTTGAAAGAATATGGATCATAGCCCCCACTTTTACATTAATGTGTAATGTAGGAGCAAAAACGTGGAGATAAGTTTGTGATGCATTGTTCCTGCTGTTGTAAATTTATTTTAGTATTGTTATTCAGTTTAATGTCATGGCTGTAAAAATAGTTATATTCTCTATATCACACAACCCTACGATATGCTCCACAGAGTAATGAAAAGGCACTTTGTGCTTATGGTACATCTAAAGGCTACCTAACCTGGATCCCTTGCCTTGAATTTTGTTTTGCTTTTTAAGTTGGGGTTTTTAAATGCAGGGAGGGAGCAACAAAGACAAAGATCTGGTGAATTATTCCTAAATTCCTTCCAAATCGTTGTTCACATTTTAACACTTCTGAGCTCAACTGCTGTGCTTGATATTCAAATTACATTCCACTGCAACTTCTGTTTGGCTTGCATAAAATACTCAATATTAAGGTTCAAGCTATATTGGAAACTGAGATTGAAACAGGTTTACAGCCTGGAGGCAAGTTGTGAATCCCATAAAGTGTTGTTAAAGGCACCTGGTTAGTGTTCTGTACACCTGCTTAATGTCCCCCCTCCCCCGCAAAGTCGCAAACGTCAAACGTTTTAGCAACGTAATGGGGTTTGAATGACAGCCATGCACTTGAACAGCAGTTATGTTTTTCCACAACCAAATTGGATCATAAATGATGAAAAAGAGGTCAGAAAGGAAGTATGGAGGCAAACAAATTTGAAAGGGGAAACTGCTAATAGCTATAAACTGTGCACAATCAAAGGGCCGACAAGTCATTGTGGATTACCTGCCCCATGAATTACTGATCAAACTGCATCGTGATATGGAATTTTCTGGTTCCTTTCATCTGTTGCGCCACACTTTCTAATGGCTCCCAGATTAAATGCATAGTTTTGCCAGAAGAATTTTATAAAGAAAAAAACATTGCTTTGCAAATAGCATGCTTTATTTGTGAAGTCGTTTTAATATGGTGGTTTGAGAGCTAGATTACTTCTTGATTTGATTATGGAGCATGCTGCAAATATGGGCACTTAGCAACACTTCAGAAATAACCTCAAAACAAAATATGACATTTGCATCATATTTGAATGTGCAGGTCGCATCACTGAGTAGCTCAGATGCCTTCACCATTATTTCCTTGGGGTAACTATTAAACACATGTAATCTGTCAACTCCCTATCAGATGTTTTTGATAGTGGTATGCTTTTGAGGTCCAGTTTGCTTATTGACATTTTTTCTCAAGATTTTCTGAGTTTGGACAAAAAATGTCTAAACTCTAAAAAATGTCAATGACTGCCATGACCCTGATTCCTACCATATGCTTTTAGGAGTAAGTTATTGTAATGGTGCAGGGACTAGCTAGGTCTCTGCTGCTTCAGTACTGCAGCACTTGAAGGAATGGAGAAATGGGTCATGAAACCAATTAGTTAGCGCACAAATGTGATTCCAGGTCAGCTACAGATTAATTAGGTGCCTTTGGCAAATGTGTTTGCAAACTTGATTTTAATGAAAGCTATTGTATAGGTACGCAAATTTGGGGCATTTTCAGGTTTTGTTCTGTTTTGACAGTAACGTATTTCTCATTAATCTTTAAAAAATCTTGCATATCCTACATTCATTAGATGATCCTAGAGCAGAGGTGGCGAACCTTTGAGAGACTGAGTGCCCAAACTGCAAACCAAAACCCACTTATATATCACAAAGTGCCAACACTACAATAAAAGCTGAAAACTGAGGTTTTAGTTTAGAAAAAACACTTCAGATCCAGTCCAAGTAAACATACATATGTCGTTAGCAGTACACAGACTGGCCATGCGAAAGCTCGGATGAATCACAGTGAATGAGTCATGGCTCGTAACATGGCGCCGTTACTCCTTTCCGAGAATGTGTGTGGCCCCTATGTGCGCTGTTATGCAATGCTTACCTGCTGGGGCATTGCTAGGGCTCTGCGTACCTGCTGCGGCAAGCTTGCCATAGAGTCACCACCACTAGCCTAGCCCTACCCTGGTGCACACCCCTAACTCTAATATAGGGGTAAAATGACATTGCAGAAAAAGTGATTTTGAAAAATCCTTCCTTGAGTAGGTTTTCCTGTAGCTCTCACAATTTCTACCCATTCTAAACACATTCCAACCATCAAATTCTTGCCAGGACCCTAATATAGGGTGAAAGTTCCATAGAAAAGAGGGTGATTTTGAAAAACCCTTCCCTGAGTAGCTTTTTATGCACTGCTTATCATTGCTGCCCATTCTAAACACATTCCAACCATCAAAATTATGCCAGGACACCTAGTTTGCCTAAACCTAACCCTACCCTAGTGCACAACCCTAACCCTAATATAGAGTGAAACTTCCATGGAAAAGAGGGGGATTTTGAAAAAGCCTTCCTTGAATAGCTTTTTCTGCACAGCTCAACATTTCTGCCCATTCTAAACACATTCCAACCATCAGAATCATGCCAGGACACCTAGTTTGCCTAACAATAACCCTACCCTGCTGCGCACCCCTAACCCTAATATAGCGCGAAAGTTTCATTGGAAATACTGCGATTTTGAAAAAGCCTCCCTTGAGTAGCTTTTTCTGCACTGCTCATCATTTCTGTCCATTCTGAACACATTCAAACCATCAAAAACATGCCAGGACATCATGCTTTTCTAACCCTAAACTTACACTGCCCATTCTACTCAAGCCATCCTTGAGTAGCTTCCCTGAGTAGGGTGAAATTTCCATAGAAAAGAGGGTGATTTTGAAAAACCCTTCCTGGAGTAGCTTTTTCTGCACTGCTTATCATTTCTGCACATTATAAACACGTTCCAACCATCAAAATCTTGCCAGGACACCTAGTTTGCCTGACCCTAACTCTACCCTGGCCCACACCCCTAACCCTAATATATGGTGAAAGTTCCATAGAAAAGAGGGCTATTTTGAAAAAGCCTTCTTTGAGTAGCTTTTCCTCCACAGCTCATCACTTCTTTTCATTCGAAACACACTCCAATCATCAAAATCATGCCAGGGCATCTCGCTTTTCTAACCCTAACCCTACCCTGGCGCACACCCCTAACCCTAATGTAGGGTGAGAGTTCCATTGCAAATACTGCGATTTTGAAAAAGCTTCCTTGAGTAGCTTTTCCTGCACAGTTCAACATTTCTGCCCATTCTAAACACATTCCAACCATCAAAATCATGCCAGAACACCTAGTTTGCCTAACCCTAACCCTACCCTGGGCCACAACCCTAACCCTAATATAGGGCAAAAATTCCATTGGAAATACTGTGATTTTGAAAAAGCGTTCCATGAGTAGCTTTTTCTGCACAGCTCATCATTTCTGTCCATTCTGAACACATTCAAACCATCAAAAACATGCCAGGACATCACGCTTTTCTAACCCTAAACTTACACTGCCCATTCCACTCAAGCCTTCCTTGAGTAGCTTCCCTGAGTAGGGTGAAAGTTCCACAGAAAAGAGGGCGATTTTGAAAAACCCTTCCTGGAGTAGCTTTTTCTGCACTGCTCATCATTTCTGTCCATTCTGAACATATTCCAACCCTCAAAATCATGCCAGGACATCTCGCTTTTCTAACCCTAACCCTACACTGCCCATTCTACTCGAGCCTTCCTTCAGTAGCTTCCTTGAGTAGGGTGAAAGATCCATAGAAAAGAGGGGGATTTTGAAAAAGCCTTCCTGGAGTAGCTTTTTCTGCACAGCTCAACATTTCTGCCCATTCTAAACACATTCCAACCATCAGAATGATGCCAGGACACCTAGTTTGCCTAACCATAACCCTACCCTGCTGCACACCCCTAACCCTAATATAGGGTGAAATTTCCATAGAAAAGGCGGCGATTTTGAAAAAGCCTCCCTTGAGTAGCTCTTTCTGCACTCCTTATCATTTCTGTCCATTGTGAACACATTCAAACCATCAAAAACATGCCAGGACAGCACGCTTTTCTAACCATAACCTTACACTGCCCATTCTACTCAAGCCTTCCTTGAGTAGGTTCCCTGAGTAGGGTGAAGGTTCCATAGAACAGAGGGCGATTTTGAAAAACCCTTCCTGGAGTAGCTTTTTCTGCACTGCTTATCATTTCTGCCCATTCTAAACACTTTCCAACCATCAAAATCTTGCGAGGACACGTACTTTGCCGAACCCAAAGCCTACCCCGGTACACACCCCTAACCCTAATATAGGGTGAAAGTTCCATTGGAAATACTGGGATTTTGAAAAAGCCTTCCTTGAGTAGCTTTTTCTGCACAGCTCTAC
>NW_025335568.1:46236935-46264841 GCF_004798865.1 Varanus komodoensis | reverse complement strand
CTTGAGTAGAATGAAAGTTCCATAGAAAAGAGGGCGATTTTGAAAAAGTCTTCCTTGAGTAGCTTTTTCAGGACTGCTTATCATTTCTGCCTATTCTAAACACATTCCAACCATCAAAATCATTCCAGGACACCTAGTTTGCCTAACCCTAACCCTACCCTGGCCAACACCCCTAACCCTAATATAGGTCAAAAGTTCCATAGAAAAGAGGGCGATTTTGAAAAAGCCTTTCTTGAGTAGCTTTTTCTGCAGTGCTCAGCATTTCTGCACATTCTGAACACATACCAACCATCAAAAGCCTGCCAGGACACCTGTTTTTTTTTAACCCTAACCCAGTGATAATTTTCCTTTTAGAGTCCGAATCCCCCAACTGCAACGGGAAACTCACTTATTCATTGCAAATGCCAACACTGTAATAAAACTGGAAAACTGAGATTTTAGTTTAGAAAAAACTACTCACAGCCAGTATCCTTGACAGCGCATTGACTGGCCATGCAAAAGTTCAAGTGAGTTACAGCGAATGATTCGCAGCTTGTGACGTCAGTGCCTGGTACTGTTTTTCCTTTCCGAGCATGCGCATGGCCCCTATGTGCACTGTTATCCGATGCTTGCCTGCTGGGGTGATGCTGGGGCGACATGGCTCTTCAGCCAACAGAGAGGGCTCTGCGTGCCAGCTCTGGCACCTGTCCCATTGGTTCACCACCACTGTCCTAGATTCTAGTTTCAAAAGTTCCATACTTTCACAGGAGTTGCACCAGGCCTTGTCATAATATCAGTTGTCTTTTCTGCCCCTTTTCAGCTGTTGGATGATGACGATGATGACAAGGACGACGACAATGACTGAGATGCTCTTAGAAAGGAACTGGCCTCAAACTTTCATTTAGAAAATAAACAATCCAAAACAAAAAAACAAAAAACCGGAACCAAAATTCAGAATAAATCTCAACAGGTATGCCTTTCTGCTGAGGAATATACGTGTACTGATACATAAGTAGGCCCCTTGAGGGACACTACTGCTTCACAACATTCAAGTCTACCAGCCAAGATAGAATTTTGGCTATACAATTAATGGAGTTGGAGTTTTTTTAGTTGAATTCCAAACTGATTATTGCATTATAAATATCCTATCCTATCCTATCCTTCCATTCCACTCATTGTTACTATTAGAATATAGATGATAAGGCCTTATACGCTTGTTTTCCTTGAACAATCTTCACATTCCTTGAATTTGGTTGCTGCCTTCCATCACAGTTTTTTTGTCCCAGTAGAGCTCCTGGACTTTTGAAAGCTCCATAACAGCCAGAAGAAGAATTTGCATTTACCGCAGTAATCTAGCCCCATGCTGGATATGGCTTCAGCCACCCATAACTGCCCCCTAAACGCTTGGCATAATGCAGGAGATCATTAGAACCAGACAGCTGGCAACCACACAGAGAAGCAGCTAACAAAAATGCTGAGCTTGTTGGATCTGACTTGGAAAATGGCAGCTGCCTATGTTCATGGTCACCACTGCTCATTAACCTTCCCCTCCTACTGGATCCAATCCAGACCACTGGCCAAACAGAAAGGTGTGTGCTTCTCCTCCTTGTCTTTGGTCATGTGCTTGGAAGGGGCAAGGGAAAAGGCTGCAGTGCCAAGGGGGAGGAGCAGAAGCACTGGGGATCAACAGTGTACTCCTTGCTGGAGTGTGGGTATCAGCTAGTGCCCAAGAATTCCACATCCCGGACTCTAAGTCTCCTGGCAGTGGCATATCTCTGTGGTGTAGTGGTTAAGAGCATGGGTCTGGGACTCAGACGATCTGGGTTCTAGTCCCTGCTCAGCCATGGAACCAACTGGGTGACTTTGGGCCAGTCACAGACTCTCAGCCCAACCTACCTCACAGGGTTGTTGTGGGGATAAGATGGAGGAGATGTAAGCTGCCTTGAGCCCTTTGTAGGAAAAAGGCAGGATATAAATCGAAAAATGAATGAATGAATGAATAAATATCTCTATAATCCACCAGTGCAGAGAAATATCCCAGAGCACTCCAGCTAGCAAAATAGTACCATGAGATGTGCCAAGAGGGACTTATACAACAAGAAAGTTGGGATGGACACCTCTGAAGAACTTAATCCACTTAACATTAGGTAGATTTAAGTATACCTCACTGACTCAAGAGTCAAAAGTGAACTGACTTCTTTGTTTCTGTTTGTATGTTTAAAATGAACCATGATCAGTGTGTGCCTTTTTTGAAGGCAGGGAAATCTGTGCAAAATGCAGCCACAGTTTGCACAAACTGTGACTAAAGTTGCATAATTTGCGGCTATATTTTAAGCAAGTTGCAGTTTTGTTTTGCGCAAATTAATCTGCTTTAAAAGAGGTGATTCTTTGTTTTAAAAGCTTATAACTTTTTGAAGGATAGTGTTGTGTCTTCTTGGTTTGTTACTTGGTTCATAATATTATCATTCAACCAAAGTTTTGTTTTTAGGCATACCAGAATGTAATATAAGCTAGACGATTATAGGAAAGAAACTGCACATTATACTAGGGATATTTGGGGATGGAATAACATGACCTAGGAAAAGGGAGTGACTAGAACTCTATCCTATTCTTTCCATTTCTCTGGTTCTTTAACTATGTTTCCTGGAAAGGTTTCCTTTTTCTAGGATCCTATGCCCTCCGTAATATGAGAAACACATGCACACACGCACACTTGTGCACACATGCACTTTACATTTCAGACAGAATGGTTTATCACATTTGAGAGGCTAGACACTAAATCCATTTTTTCTAGATCACTTGTTAAAGCCTCCTTGGCAACTGCAGTTGCCATGTTGGAACGGCCATTTTCTTATGTCATCACTGAAATCTGTGCTTTTTAGTTTTGTTTTACCTGCAGTGTTGTAAAGTCCACCTCTGAAGCCATATAAATGATTGAAGCTGCCACAAAGAATGGCTCATGCAGAACAGAACCCTGTGGCCCTGTATTGCCTTTGGGTGATGAAGACTCAAAGAAATATAAAAGGAGGAAGGGGAGTTAATTTGTCCTTGTCAGCAGAGTTTGGCTGTAAATATACAGAAAGAGCTGCAGGGAAAAATGAAATGGGAGAATTTGTAAAGCTGGGGGATGAGATCATCCTCCAACAACAATCCCCAAATTCATAGACACTTTTGAATTCATGAGGTGAGAATGACTAGCCCAGCGGTCTGTAAAATGCATTTGAAGTGCACGACTCCTTTAATATTCCTTTTACACACTATCTTCCATCAACAGAGATGTGCCCAAGTGGCACTGGGGGAAGAACAAAACTTGTATGACAATTGTTTGCCTCCATGAATTCCCTATGCTATAGAATCAGAATATCATTTTTGATCTGGAAAACATATATTCTTATAATTCTGTGTTGGATTAAAGGCCTTCCAAAGTCAAGAGGATAGGTGTTCACTGGAAAGGAGCGGTTTGAAATTGATTCTGCACATGGCATAAAAATAGCAGAGTATCTAAATTCATTCACTAAAAGCCAAATGACAACATTACATACACCGAAGGTAATTCAGACAATGTATGGCCTTATAAAAAATAGAGGGAGGGACCTGACAGCCTTTTTTGGCTGTTATTATAACTTATACTCCACCTTTCTGTCATGTTTGTGCCCTATAAAACCATACAGAATTAGATCATTCCAAGCAAGCCAGTTACCACTTAAAATACATCTGATCACAGGTCTTTAAAATCCTGTACTGCACCTGTACCATCTTAGCTGTTTGTCTGAAGGCAATGATAGTTCCAAATATCGCTCCTTGGAAACTTGACCCCAATTTGATATCAAGAAAGAACCATCTCTTTTGCATAGTTGCTATACTCCAACAGCTGGGAAATAAAGGAATAATCATGGAGCAGAATCCTCAGGCATAGAAAGGAAGACTTTCTAAGGGACCCTAGTCCTCTGAGTAGGGGTGGAAAACTGGTGGCCACAGGTGTATATGTAGCCCTTTGCCTAGTTTCTTGTGGCCCTCAGACTATTTTCAAAAACTCTTTGTTTGCCATTAGTTTAGACATCAGGTTGAAGAAATCAGTCCTTTCCCTAAGGGCCTGCTGGCTGGAAAGGACCAATGGCAGAAAGAAAGGAAAAAATCAGAAAAGGGGAGAGCTGCTTGCTTTTGGCTCTGGCCAGTATGAGCACTACTGAAGCGTGGTCCCTGACAGATTACCCATGAGGGAAAGCAGCTCTCAACAGAATCCCATCGCCCACTCCAGTTTACTGGTCGAATAGATTCCTTGATCTAAACATGGAAACAAACTGGAAGGCCGCGCAGTGCAGTAAGCAAGGCACTGAGATAATCTCATCCGATTATTGCTTACAAAAGCACCCTGCGGAACACAGGCTGAGTTCAGGCAACACAGTTTGCCGCCCATGGTGAGTTGTCATATCATGCAGTGGAATTCTCCAGTCAAAGAATGCATGCAAAATGCTTCTAGCAGTGAAAATAGTATTTATAAGTACACGTACAAAAATGCATGTAATAGAAAGAAGGGCACAAAAAAGCTTACAAATAGGAAAAAGCTGTCTTTTGGGGGGAAACACAAAGTTCAATATGATCCAGAAATGAGAAACAGAGAAACCAATCTCTCTCTCTATTAATTTTGATTCAGCTGATCTTTACAACCTGCCTCACATAGAATACCCTACAGTAGTCTCATCTAGAGGTGACTAGAGCTTAAACAACTGAGGCTGGTGTGAGTTTCCCAGTTCAGCTGGTATACTACATAGAGTTGGTAACAGAACCATCAGGCCACCATTGCGACCTAAACATCTAGGATAAGCTGCAGATCTATGAATAGCCCCAAGCTGAGGATCTGTTATTTCAAAGGGTAGCAAGCCTACCTGGCTTTCCCCAGCCAACTATCAAATCCCAGGCAACACTGTCTCCATCATGTTTAGCTTCAGCTTCATTTTTTAAAACCCCATCTGATCCTACATTGTTCCCTTAGATTGATTCAAGCCATCAACTTCCTCTCTGTGTTCAAGGCAATGGAACTGAGGAACAGACCCAGCGAAAGTCCTTTCTTGTTGCAGAAGGCAGATCTGCATCCAAATCTGTGCCTCATTTCAATCCACAGTGGGATGGCTCTGTTGAGTCTACACTAAAGATATAAATCCTGAGCAAAGGGCTGGAATAAGTCTTTCATTTCCAAAACCCCAGAGATTTTTGCACTCCGAATCTCCCAATGAGTTCTCAGGTGACCTAATAAATGGTTAGAACCCTGCACTACCATTATCACTAAAATATTATTGTACTAATAGATGTGTTAGTCGCTCCAGAAGGACCAATCTTCTAAAACTAATCACCAGAAAGAATGCTGAGTTGCTTTTACTATGAGCCAATGGAAATGGTCAAATTCTTGTTGGAGGAATTTATTTTAAAACAGTCATATTCTTCTTCCCTTCTGGCTTCTTTGGTGCTTTTGGCAACACGTGCTGAATCTGTTCAGCAGCAGCACCAACTGTGGGTTTTGAAGCAAGACACTCTCATGGGCCTCCTCCACCAATCCAGTGGTCCTCTTGCTACCAGGGTAACGAGCTGCAATTGCTCCTCATCCTTTTCCTCATCATGGCCTCTCGCTGCTTCTTTGAAAGATGGAGAGCCGGTGAGCTGCAAGCAGCTGCATCTAATGCTGATCTTTCTCACCACCACCACGGTCTGGACCAGAGCAAGAGGCAGGTGAACGTGCACGGGCAATAGTGAAAAGGAGAAGCAGGTCCAGCAGCTCTTGTTAGTGGGTCCTTCCTAGAGTTGGGCTGTTAGCCTGCACCCCATTCGCTTAACTTCAACACCCAAAGTTATGTGAGCGAGGGTAGTCACTCAAATAAATCTTACAGTACAATCATATGAAGTTTCCTCAGTCCAAAAAAAATCCCACTGTGTTCAATGGAAATTACTCATGAACATGCCTACCTAGGCCTGAATCATAATTATAAGGACAGATCTGTACATAGTCATGATTTTATTTATTTATTATTTATTTATTTTTCGATTTATATCCTGCCTTTTTTCCGACAAAGGGCTCAAGGCAGCTTACATCTCCTCCTCCATCTTATCCCCACAACAACAACCCTGTGAGGTAGGTTGGACTGAGAGTCTGTGACTGGCCCAAAGTCACCCAGTTGGCTCCATGGTTGAGCGGGGACTAGAACCCAGATCGTCTGAGCTAGATGGGCTAGAAAGCTAGAAAGTAGCGTCTTACATACAAGTTCACAAAGCTGCTGGTGGTTCTTCAAACAACTTGGGTTCAAACCATCAAGACTTAAAATGAAAGCACCAATACTTTATGAGGAAATGCACCAGCGACCAAGTCTAAATTCAGAAAGTGGAGATATCTTTCATTCTATTAAAAGCAAGGCATTTTGCTTGTCCTTAATCTGGTTGCTCTGATATAAGAAGCTACCTTTTATGCCCAGAGGCTTTGGCTTTCTGTGGACGGACAGTGATTGTGCTTTGGAAGGCAGAAGAAAGGCCTACGGCAAAATCTGATAGGATGTCATTGGATCTCATTCCAGCCAAGAAGGGCATGGATTCATCTGCTTTCATGTACTTCTGTGTCTGCTTTGGTTCTCATTCATACTAGAAAAGGTGCAGTGGGGGCAGGGGGGGATTCTTTGAACTATGGCTATATTGCATCATGGATCTCAGACCATTTCTAAAGTCATATATGAGACAAAATATTGCACCCAGAGGCAGACTACAGCAACAGAACAAGTTGCCTTGGCGAAAGGTAACAGATCACACTTGGAGCAGGGGGTGGGGGGAAGCTGGCTTCGGGCCATCGGATTGTCTCCCAGGGCTGTGACTACACACAACAAGCCCCAATAAAAGGGAGCAAGAAAAAAGGGAAGAAAGCCATACACTGCTGTGGATCATCCATTAAGCTGTCTGTTGGATCTGGTATAATGTTAAGCAGACCAAAGAGATGCTGCTATTCAAAATAATTCAGCCTGAATCCATGAGCACATGCACTGCTTCCACAGAGCCCTAGTGCTACCTAAACGTATTTTCTAAGGGCTGTATTTCTATTTTCATTTTATGAGCACAAGAGAGAGAGTCTCCTCATCTGTGTCCCATTGCAATACAGGCCAAGAACAGCCTCATCGTGCATTTTCATGCATGCCGTTAAAAAGTGCCTTTGCACTTCCTTGTTCCTACATGTGTGTGAAATGCCTTTGATGAGGATTTTAAAATGTCAGAATCAGGGTTCTGCTTTTATAAACAAAACTGATTAAGAGATCATATGGGAAGGTACAATTTTTCTGCGCTGTTTCAAACTCCATAGGCTTTTGACCCCACCTGTATCAGCTTAAAACATCACATGTACTTAGGAAATACTTCTTGGTGGGTGCCCTTCAGGTGAAGTGTTTACAGAGGAAAAGAGGAGTAGGGCATCCCATTTTATATGTCATGGCAGCCTTCCCCAGCCTGCTGCCCTCCAGTTCTGCTGGACTACATTTTCTATCATCTCCACCAGTGCAGTTATGCTCAGCTGATGGGATTTGTAGCCTAACATAGGTGGAGAGCAGTAGGTTGGGGAAGACTGATTTATAGTAATCCAGAAGTTAGTAGGTATCACATTTTGGGTTTCAGTCTGTTGGGAAAATACCTTAAGAATACAATTTCAGGCAGACAGAAATGTCCCTATATAGACTGGTGCGCGTCTTCCTTATATTCATTGTCCCCAGACCTCATCAAAGCGAGCACTGAAAGTGACATTTGGCTTCGTACAAGCTTATAGATCTCAAATGCAAGGAGGCCACGTGGGCATCTCTGCACTGCCTCTTATCATCCCCTGTGCCCTCTGCAAGGCTGGCTCCATCATTATCTCCTGTGCATACAAAGCGACTGGATTGCATAATTGAACAAAAAGTATCAGACTGCGTTCCTTTCTGCTATCAAACCTGGACTAGTTTACCGACAAGGCAGCTATTCTGGACTGGTTCTAATGCTCATTGGACACCTGCCAAGGGCCCACATGGACAAGAGACCCATGGACCTGCAGCTTCTCTTCATCACAGAGCCCTTCATGTTCACTTGGTGGTGGTAGGAAGGAGAAGCAATAGATACCCAGTTGCTCAGTGGCTCTCTGCCCTTCCAAGAATCATGCAGAAGCCATGCTGAGGAAGAGGATGAGGAGTGACAGTAGATGGTGCCAGTGACACTTGGCAGTCGACTCGCTGACAGCGGACTCCCAGTGAAGCCTCAAGCCCTGGAGCCAGGCCTCTGCTAATAATAGTGTCAAAGAGAAAGCACTGTGGCTCAGGAGAGAACAAAAAATACATGGAGGGTTCATAAATTATGTTTTGATCTGCCAGAGTGTACCTGAATGCTTATAAAAGCATGTCATTTTGGGGACCTCAGAAAGCTGAATCTGCATTTGACCATATAGATCCAGGTTTGGTTCTCCAAAGAGCAAAACCCACTGAAATAAATGGGACCAATATCAATCATGACTAAGGCCTGTATTTCTCTTTTCATTTTATGAGCATGAGAGAGACAGCCTCCTCATCTGTGTCAATATGGCATGACTTTTGTAAATTTGCCTTTTCCCTTCCCTTCCCTTCCCTTCAGCATTATGTATCTCAATCCTGAAATCATACAGACATGTTTTGTTTTAATCATGATTAAATGAAGTCTTCTGCATTTTAGTAGGTCTAAGTATGATCCACTAATCTAAGTTTGACTAAATCTGGACCTATCCCTCTTATCTATGTATATTAAACTGATACTGGGCTGTACAAATGGAGTTTGAAATGATGGGTTAAAAAAGATGAAGGCACTTTGCATGCCTTAGATTTATAGGTTTTGTATAGTAGGGAGGGAATATAAAAGCCATTTGTTAGCTCACATGTGGAAATACTTAAGCAAAACACAGTCACCTGGTAGTGAGGGAAAGCACTATCCCTGAGATTCTGACAAATACGTCTCTTTCATGAACTTCCTTATCTGCGCCTATAGCTCCAACAGCTCCTCTGAAACACCCTGCTTGCAAATCAGATGCTAAGGTGAAGGAATTTCATATGAAAAATATGAATATCAACAGTGCAGACATTTCATTGCTGCAACCCAGCTTGCAAGAAATATTTCAAAATCTAGAGCATTCATGCATGCACAGAATCTCTCTTTCACATACCCAGAAATGACAGAAAAAATTTGCGTTTTATATACCTGGTGATTTTTCTATCTGGACAGTTCTGCTTATTTTACCTTGCGGCTGACTCGAATTAATTGGTATTACAGTAGACCTCATGGAATGAGTTAGGAAGAGTAAGGCAAACGATAATACTATGATGAAATGGCACTTTCAGAGGCAAACAGCAACTTTAGCTAAGAGGGAAAGGTTGAACTCTGGTGTATTCCGGTACCAATCTGGATCCATGTCTCATGCAACTGCTTGTTCTCATGAAAGAGGCAATGTTTGAGTTAAGGGTAGACATCACTTTCTGAGAGCTCTCAATCCAGCAGGGTTTGCAGATAAGACTTTACTGGATTTTCTCCTCCTTTTCTCCAGTGCAACCTACTTCCTCACTTGCCTTTCATTCTGGCCCAGAGGGTGGTGGTGGTTGTAAGGAGGAGGGGCACTTGAAGCCTATTTGCTCACTGATTCTCTGCCTTTCAAGGAGGCAGCTGATGGGGAACAGGAATGGAGCTATCACAGGTGGTGGCCGATGGCAATGATAACAGAGGCAGTCTCACCCTCGCACACCCACAGACGTCATGGGAAAGAGGTGCACTCAGTCCTGAGCATGCCAGTTAAGCATAGTATTGAAAGAACTTTTGCCAGGTTGGCTGTCAAAGTGTTTCTCCATGCCCTTTTCCTCTCTCTCTCTCCTTTTGTTAAACAATTTCTGCTTTCCTTCCCCTTTCTATGCCCCTGAATCTGCCAAGACCTTTTGTAACATCAGACAAATCTGCTCCATTTGATTTTAAGGTGATCAGTTTAATGTGTTGTTCTTTATGAAAACTGCTGTGCAGGGCTTTGTTAGAGCCAAAAAGTATGAAAATATTTCTACAAATAAATATGAGACCAAATGAGAAGGAAAGCAGTAAGTATACATTTTGACCAGCTTAAGTATATTGGGTTGGATACAGATTTAGTCATTTTTTGAGCTGACTCATTGAAATCAATGTGACTTTAGTCAGTCATGACTGACTGAAGTCCCATTGATTTCAGTGGGTCTCCTCCAAGCATGAGTAAACCTGGATACAATCCAACATTAAAATGTAACTCCTTGAAACCAAAATGTTCCAGATTTACCAAGCTTTCTCTTTTCAAGGAAAATTCTACTTAAAAAACAAATCTAGTTCAGTTCTGCCAAAAGCAACACCTGCAAGACCTCTTGTGTCTCTCAACTATAATAGAAACTTGGCAATGTAAATGTGTTGCTTTGGAAAAGTGTGTGTGTATTCCTTCTCCCATCCCTCAATGCAGTGTAGCTCTTTGGAGTGTGTTAGGGGGCTTTTCCCAAGTGGCACACACTTCAGAATATACCTTCTGTAACCCATCTTTCTCGCACCATCTGATGGGTTTATTGCTGTTCCTTTTGGCCCTTCAAGGTAAAAGGACAGTGTTGCAGAAAGAGAGAAGCAATTGTGTTTATAGACTTACACTTTCATAGACCTTCTTAGAGCCAAGATACAATTATGTGCATGTTGCCCGACAGGATCAAAAAAGACAGAGCACAGAGAAACTCCCTTACATTGAGTTACATGTTTGGCTCACCTGGTTCAGCATTGCCTGCTCTGATCGGCAGTGGCTGTCCAGAGTTTCACAATTAAGTCTTTCAGAGGCCTTTCAGGGACTGATTCTGGCAATTTCTGCATGCAAATTCATCCCGGTGGAGAATGATGGGCATTGTAGGGCTTATTTCTGTATAAATATGCATAGAATTATTTCCTTACTATATTAAAATATTAATAATTTATTAGTATATTAAACTATATATTACTATAGTAAAACAAACTCAGAGATGAAACAATCCATACACAATCTTTCTTCCAGGGTTGCATTTTCAAGAGATTTGATGATTAAAAGTTGAAAGTGATTGCTATAGAGAAAAATAAATATGATCATCTATATACAGTACACATTTTCAATGAGAGCATCTTATTTACAGTGCTAATGAAGCATTTCAAGGGGCTGCTTTCACAGCACTCCTGTCATCTCAAAGAACAAATAATAAAGTCTTTATTCAAATGTGGGTACAAGATGGCCCATCTTCTGCTATCATTGTACATAACAGCCTCCTTCAAACAGCTATCTAATGGTTTTGGGCCACCATCAGTTGCAGCCAGCATGGCAAATTATGAGGAATGATGGAAATTGTTGTTCAAAAAATAGCTGGAGGACACTCAATAATAGTTGGGTAATAGTAACATAAAAGTTAGCTAAGTGTCACTCTGCCTCATCCTTACAAGTCATAGAGGGAGTTTAGCTTTCTTCAAAATTGCCTTGTGAGATAAATGGTTATCTTTTTTCCCGTATTTCATTTTGTTTATGTAAAAATAGATGATTTTCATGTGAATTCTCAAAAATCCCATACCAATTCTAAATGCTTCTTGGAATCTCCTGAAAATTAAACTGATGGGTAAAGATCTATAACTTGCAAATGGAGTGTTAACCCATACTAAAATTTGCTAGCAATGTACATTTCCTGAACCCAGTGGGTTGGATCCAAACATTGTTTGGCTCATTGACATCAGACCCACTAAAATCAATGAGCTGAATTCATACTTGAAGTAAGATTGAAATCAGCAAAACTTCAGTTACTCATAACTAGCTTAAGTCCCATTGATTGTAGTTGTTCTGCTCCGAGTACAACTAGGCCTGAATCCAGCCCAGTGGGACATAAAGTTCTCGTGATTAATATTCAGGATATAACAGAACTGGAGGCAAACGGAGCTCAAATGGAAGGAGGCACTTTCCAGCCAAAGTATAGCTCAGGCTGGAAAGAGCTTTACCCGCTCTCCCCTTGCTCCTTGTACATATTGGAGCCTCGTGCAGCTGTGTTTGCTGGTGGAAAGAGGGCTCTAGAGTAGGATCTGTGAATGGAATCTGGAAAAGAAAGAAAGGCAGTCTTTACAGGTCTGTTTTATTCAATTTCTGTGTAGTATGCTAAGTGACGGAAACAGGAGTGCATTGATGAAATCTACAGATAACACCAAGCTGAGAAGCATTGTTAATGAAGAGAAGGAGCAGGAAATTATGCAGGATGAATTTGGATGACCTCATGAATTGGAGCAATATGAACGGAATGAAATTCAATAGCACTAAGCATAAGGTCATGCATTTGAAGACAACACAACAAGTTTTTCTTTTTTTCTTTGTTACGGGCTGAGGGCTCATTCATTGGAAACAACTGAAAGAAAGGGACAATGGCGAACTTCTTGAGTGCATGAAAAAGAGCCACTGAGTTGGTGCAATTGCCAAAAGACCAAATGCAGCTCTTGAATGTGGTCGTGTGAGGTCCTGTAGGCTGCCAACACAAGCAGCCCAGTTGAGTCACAGCTGCCCAGCTGAAGAAGAAAACACTCTGCTAGGCCAGGAGGGTTACTATGGTTCTGGCGATATAAAATGACAGATATAGATTTTATGAACCCATATGCATGTGCACACATTTTATGTGTCTCCTGACACCAGTCGTGTGGTGGCGTTGGGACCTGAGGAGACATGATACCAACCAACAGGGACAGTGGCCTCATCTGCCATCTCCTCAGAATTTCCTCTTCCCTCTAAGTTTAGCTGTGATCGTCACAGCAGCTGGACATGGAATGAATTTTCTCAGGAACACTATAGAGATGTGAGCCCTCCCTGTTATTTCATGGGGCTTTGCTCTGGGGTGGGTAATTAATACCCAACAGCTTTACAGCAGAGCTGTTTGTGGCTGAGGTGAAAGATCTGGATGGGAACAAATGCCTGCACATTGGGAGTGCCCTCGAGGACGGTCCTTGGCTATAGAGGACTGCCAGGATGAGTGCCTGCACTTCAACATTCATGGCCTAATACTCATGTAGAAAGGTGGGCTGATGAACAGGATGTTGCGTAACATGGAAGTCCAGAAGTATTCTGCACCTTACAAAGATCTTGAGAGACAAGAAAACCTAATAAAGACTAACAGTGAGACACCAACATAAGGAGCAACCATCTGCATTATTTCTAAGGAAGTCCCACAAGTAAGAATTTCATTTGGTTCAATTTTCATGCAAACTTATTGCAAAATCTTCAATAACAAGATAGAAGGAATGTGGGGTGTTTATCTATTCAACCAGGCCTATGGCTTTGAGTATTTAGTTCTTATAAATCTGGGTTTGAATCCCTATATTTGAATCAGCCAAATTTGTTCTGCTGGTTAGGTTGCCACCTCCTTTTCAGGCAAGTTCCTCATCGTTAACAGTGATATAGATGGCAGATACAACATGGTCCTCCAATGCTGGGATAGCTACACCTACTGAATTTGGCTAGTGCAGATGACTGAAATTTTTATTTGGTTAGGTTGGAACTTACCCAAATTTCTTAATAATTGGGAAAGAAAGAATGTGAGATTTTTGGAAAGCTAATGCAGCAGGAAGAAATATGGATGTATTTATCCATCCCTGCACAGCAGTCCTCATTCCATCCCTTTTAATTTGTGTAAATCACACTAGATGCACATGCTTTTCAGGTGCCAGTTGGCTAAAACATGAAAAATACTATGATTTACAGAATTTGCATAAAATAATGCATTCTGTTATTATGCAAATAATGCAATAATGCTATTTACACAATTATTTTATTATTTTTAAATGCACAAATTGTGGTTCATTGTAGAGACAGAAGTCCATACGCTGGTTAAGGGGGAATAGGTAAGTACTAGCATCCATGAAGAAGGCACAATCTGCTTTTATTCTGAAAGAAGGCTAAAGGCATATAATAGTACCATGCAAATATATTATAGAAGGAACAGGGAATCATGGGTCTGTCAACCTTCTGCAGCCCAGAGGCTTCCCTCTGGCCCATAGAAACTAATTACAAGGTTAATACAAAGAGGAAAGGCAAGCAACCTAAACTAGAAATGGTGAATACATGAACCGATGGTTCTTGCTCAGTCAGCATTGTCCACAGGTGCTGACCCTTACATAGTACACACACAAATAAAAAAGTGCTGCTTAGATAAATGAGTCATGCAGTTAAGCATTTGGTCTCCAACAGCAGAAGAATAGATTACTTATGGGGTCATTTATCTTCTATTGTCTGCACACACAGTCACTGCTTTATAAGCACTTTTGTCAAAGGAAGAGAGACTTGAAACTAATGATGCAACTCTATGATTGCTAGATAGTCTAGATGGTCACAGAAGAGGTTGGAGTCCCAGTTGAAACCTCAGAAACATTCACTCAGCATGCCCTTGATAGGCTGCCATAATCCTCCAGCCTCAGAGGGTTCCAAGAAACCCCCTTGGATAGCACAGCCCATGAAGACATAGCCTTTCCTTTGCCTGTTGGAAGCCCCGTATTCAGAGTACCGGATGCCCATCTGCTGTTGTGCGAAAAAGGCAGGACAGTGGTGTGTGACTCCTGCAAACATCTGTACTGTATAATACTCATATAGCTTAGGGTTAAAGACCACAGTCCTTTGCCTGATTACCTGGTAGAGGTGCCACTGAACACAATGGGGTTTCATCTTAGTAAACATTTATTTATTTAAAGTTTTTCTATGCTGTCCCATTACTAAAATTCTCTGGATTGCTTACAAAGAACAAACAAACAAACAAAGAACAAAGAAACCATAACAAGAAACATGCATAAACATGCATAGGATCGCCGTACACATAACCTAAAAAGAGCTCATCCCTTAAGTACTATGAGCCCTTAAGACGGGTGAGCACTCATCAAGCATTTTTCAAACATTACTCCACTGATGACAGAAACCACCCTCTTGTGAGCTGATATTGCCTAGGAGGAGCCTTCAGATCAGGAAGTGATAATTGTGCCTCCAGGAGGTGATTATCTCCCTTGGTCCTGTAGCCTTTACAGCAGCCTGACAACACACTGCACAAGTTAAATCATGCTCTGCGTTTATCCTTCTAGCCTCTTTGTAACCACACTAGTTAAAGTTACATTTCCAAACTTCAGGGAGTATGGGTGCCTTCTCTCCTAACCCCCAAAAACTATCAGCTCTTATTTCAAACAATTAGCATCACAGTCATCAGAGTTATACATCTGCATTAAGAGTTTCCATTCATATTGTTCTGTGAGGGGGTAACTTTGGTTACTGTTTCATAAGAAAAAGGGGTTTTTTTTTTCCTAATTTAGGCAGCCATTGAGAAAGAATTTCAGATCAAGATTTTTAGGAATACGACAAATATAATTAAGATTTTTGCAAGATGACATCATGTTTTATGTGGACAAGACATGGCCATAAATAACCTACAATAACCCTTAAAATTAGTTTTTTCCTGACTTCATAAAGCAATATTTTATTTGGCAAGACTTCATTGGCAAACACTTTTGACAGTTCTGTTTGTTTTCTGTAACCAGGAAGATACAACCATAGTTTTCACGTAAGCTTCCTTCAGTACTGTGGTTTTGCCATTTTTGGTCTCTTTATTATAGCTTGCTGCTACTCAATATTTTTCTTTGGCACGTCTGTTAAGAGCAAGGATATGAATAAAAGAAAAACAAACCCCTGTGACAATGTTGGCCAGGCTTCTCTGGCTGAACTGTCACTGCATACAGATGCAGTTATGATGCGTTAGAATACTACCAGCTATTTTGAAGTTTTGTAATACCATACAGCTGTGAACACAAAAATGGTGGAAATCTGTCCCTATTCATTAATGCATTGAATGAAACCAACAGTCAAATATGTGACTGATGGATTTTTATGAAGAAACTTTGCCTACATTGAAGTGGGGAGAAGGAGGGAACCACACGCAACTGAAATAGAGCATTATTCCTTAGCCCAGCCTTCCCCAACCTGGTGTGTTCCCAGTGTTTTAGACTACAGTTCCCAGCAGTTCTGACCATTGACCATGATAGATGGGGCCAGTGAGAGCCAAAGTCCAAAATATTGGGAGGGCATCAGATTGGGAAAGACTGACTCAGGCTATATGCTATCATAAAGCTGGAGGAAGAAATAATCTATCCAATGTGTCTGTGTATATGGGAAGGATTACAATAACTTTCAATAGACCTTCTTCCCAGCCTTTCTAGTTGAAAAGGAAGTACACCTACACTAACCACTGCCTGACAGTGAAGTCCATCCAGTTAATACTCTCTTCCCAAGGAGCCAATCCATGTATTGTCCTTTTCACTACCAAAATACCTGATGGATGAGTAAGTCTCTCTCTACACAAACACACACACACACTGTATTGAAGTGGCATGCAATGGAAACATAGCCTCTAAGCCAGAGGTGAATAACTTGTGACATTCCAGCTGTTTTGGCCTACAATTCCCATTATTCCCCATCTTTCTAATTCATAGGATCTATCAAGCTGGTCCTGTCAAGGAATTAAGCAGGGAATGTCTTGATTTGTTTGCATAAGAGCAAAGGTGTGACCCAGATCACTGGCATGAGGAATATCTCCTTTCATTGGATGGGTAAAATCCCATTACACCTTGTGGGAGAAATGCTTGTTAGGCATTTCTCTATGTAGCACAATGAAATTCTCTAATTTATCTCATTGAGGTTGTGAGATATTGGTCTGGAAGCAAACATGCCATCCCTTATGGTTTGAGAGAACTCAGGAATGTAGAACTCACCTTGACTGTCCATTGTAGAGGTGAGCTGGAATAAGATTGTTTTTCATCTGTCTGTCATATTTCTATCCTGCCCTTTTTCCTTGCAAGGAACTCAGGGAGGCTTACGTAATTTTCCTGTTCCTCAGAACAACAACCCAGTTGTTGGGTTGCACTGAGAGTTTGTGACTAGTCCAAAGTTACCCAGGGAGGTCCATGGGTGAGTGGTGACTAGAACTCAGATCTCTGAGTTCAGAGATGCCTGAACCTTGCGCTCCTGTATCTTCCTCCCTGTGACCTTGCTCTAAACCCTTAATTCGGAGATCCTGTTTTGAATAATGAATTTACATTCTCAGGAGCTCAACTCCACAGCTAAGCTGCTTTCCCAAACTGGGAGATGCAGGAGGCAAGAAAGATGGGGAGATAGGTTCACTTAGCAGGTAAGTCAGCTGACCCAAGCATCTCTATTCAGTGCATAATATCCTCATCCTAAGGAGGACTTTTAGATTGTGAGCAGAGTGTATAGCAATTAAGGGAATTCCTCACATCTTTTCAACTTTATTTAAATTGTGGATGATTTGGGCCAGGACACGTAGGACAGCATGAGCTATTTTCTTATTCTAGGTTAACAATGTTGCTGGAAAGGCGAATGACTTCCCTTCAGTCATTAGGACTGCCATTCTTAGCTGTCTGGAGTCTACTCCCCACAACCTCCAAGACATAAAAATGGGAGAATGCCAGGAAACTGGAGCCAGGTTCTGCCAGACTGCTTGTCCCACCTTTTCTCTGGAGCTGGACACAACATTGTCCCACTTATTCTGGCATTACAGAAGGTGCAAAATGGTGAACATTAGCACTGACACATGCATGCACCACCTTAGGACAAATGAAAGAAGCTGTGTACATGTAAGCCCAACTAAGTGGGAACTCTGCTTGTAAGCAACTTTTAAAGAACTTCTCTCCCCTCAGAACATTCAGTAAAATCTTCTCTTTAATTTCTCTGCTCACAAGTAAGGTGAAGGATTTTGAGCTGCCATTTGTGCACTTAAATGAGCCTTGGATTGTGAAAGTGGTGTTTGTATTCATGGTATGTGAACGCTTGGAACAAACTCCAGATGTGACAGTATGCGGGATGCAGAGTTTCACCCAAACAGAGCAGGCCCCGCAATTAGGCAGAGTGAGATGGTTGCCTCAGCAACAGATGCTGGATGTGGCAGCAAAAAGACCTGTGCCCCTTGCTGCCTATTCTGCACCACTAATTTGGTGTGGTGCAAGGGAGAATGCAGTCCCATGGACAGCGGATTCATCTGGCAGTCCAGATGGCTTTTGTATATGGGCAGAATCTTGTTCTTGATTTCAGACAACAGCATTCCTTGGGATGACCCAATTCCCCCTTCACAGAATCTCTGCCTTGACAAGCTTTATTAGCTGTTGGGAATGCATCCTTGCAGAATGAAAACTACATGTATTAGTGATGAACAGAGGACTTAAATACAGCTAGTACACACACCCCTCTCAGATTCCTTAATAATATTTTCTTACAACAGACAACTTGAATGGAAAGGAAAGTTCCAATAATTAAACTTGCTCTATTGACCTAACCAAAATTAACTGGCTTTGCAACAGTATAGCCGCCCGTGTAAAAACAGGAAGCCAGATTTCCCCAAGTAACTCTGATTCACCATGAGAAAAACAGCTGGTTCTCTCCCTTAACATGCAACTTTGTGGGGCAGGGATAAAAGGATGTATATGTCTGATATCCTCTCTTAAAATGGGTGTGTGCACATTTTTTCCAGTGGAAGTTTTCCAGCACTGATTTCTGGAGGAGCCTGGCCCTGAGATAGCCAGATTCAGACAAAAACTTTTACTGCAAACAATGACTTTCTATTCAGTAACAGGAAAAGATGAGTTGTCCTAACATACACAGCTTCTCTACACTTAAAATACAGGAGTCCTGTACTGCTCCCTTTTCAGCCCTTCAGAAAAAAAAGGGGGGGATCAGATGTCTCTTAACAATATTCATTGTTTAAAGCAAAACAAAACACACATCCCAAAGAAAAAGCAGCGATTTTGTGTTACTGTTTCTTAGCAGTTATGCTATGTTTTCCCCTATAGACTGCTGGAGTGTTGTACTTTTTTTTCCATTCCACATGCTCGCACATCTGCTCAACATGTGTGGTTGGTGGCTGGATTTTCAGGCTGAATGTCCTGCTAAATGGACAGAGTGGGAGATCATTCCTTTGAGAGAGGAGAATCTGCCTCTTGTGGATTGCTGCCAAATGCAGTGGTGTAATAAAGAAAAAGAAATCTGCTCATTCAGATTGCTCTGAAATGAACTGTGTCCTCTTCCAAAAATACCATCTGGCTAAGATCCCTCGGGGCCTGGTCATAACACCTAGGTTTGGCAGACTCTGTTTGATGGCTGCAGGCTGAATGTGTGAAAGCCTGGATCATTAAAAATGGAAGGAAGTAGAAAGGCGTTGCTCTCAAAAAGCACAACCTAAATGACATTGATTAGGGATAATAGAAATGGACATTAAGCATCATGGCAGAAATCTTCCATCCATATACTTAGCCAGGAGCAAGATCCAATCCAGCGAGCCGTATTGGTGTATTAAGGTCAAGCAGATCCATGCAGAATGTGACTTGTTTCCAAACCAATCTTGGAATGCTTTTGGCAGATGAGTGGCTCTCAGTGTAACTCTTGTTTCATTCATCCACAGCTGACCTACTTTCCAGTGCTGGGGTGATATGGTTAACAGGGGATGAAATCGTGTCAGGCATAAGCGGAAGAAATCACACTAACATTTCAGTGGGTGTGACAGCATGTGTGCACCCACCCACTCCACTGGTACTCCCAGCTTCCACATGGTCCATTTCATGATGCAAAATGTCCAAGAGTCCAGCTGGATCAAATGGCAAGCAAGCATAAAGAAATTTGCAGCTAGTGTTAATTACAAATTCATTTACTACTAATATGGAACAGCAACCTAAGATCGACAAATAGCTATTAATAATAAATAGGCACTGTTACTACTCCATTGCATTCTTATCCTGCCTTTTTTCCCCTTCCAAGGAAAAAACTGCAGTTAAGTGCAGAATCATTTGCAGCCAAACTTTATTACAGACACACTCACAGGAGCTACATTCCACCCATGGGTAAGCCCAAAGGCAAAAGGGCCAGTGGCAGTCCAGAGTGGGTCTCTAGCATTTGCTCTCACATAAATAAACAAGAAAAAAAGAAAATGCAATATCTTATTTTGCATGTCTGGTAACTCAGTGTGGCCTAGACCTTTCAGCTTAGCAATACGTGTTTGTGTTCCCTCTACACTGAACAAGCTTCTCTTCCTTTAAGAGTTCTGAGAACAGGTGTTGTTGCAGTTGAGGGATAAAATGCACCTGCTCCTTGGTATCCTGCTCCAGAGCCTGTAGAGCCAAGATGAGGAACCTCTTTCAACCTGCATTCCATTCAGAGAAATTTCAGGGGCTGTGATCCAGTGGTATGCAGATTTGAACGCATAAGAAATGGGGCCAAAGTATAAAAAATACCAGCATATTTGAATTTAAAGCCCTTACTGCCAGTAACTAAGCCATCAAATATTTTAGACCGGGGAAAAACTGGAGAAAATAGAAGAAACTACCGAATAACTGGGAGTTGGGAGAAGGAGTTATGACACCCTGAGAAACTCTGCAGAGCCTACTTGGGCCTAATGCTTGAGTGTCTACTGCCAATCTAAATGACAAATCAGTAGGAATTAGCCAACACAGCTACTAAATCTGCAGCTATTAAGGACACGATCCTACACATGTTTAGACTGAAAAAGAGTCTAAAACTCTCAGTATGTCCGAGCTAGATAAGGCCATGCCAGGAGTTGCAGACCACTTTTTCCCTTTCTTCTCTAAACATTAATAGGATTGTGCCTTAAAAGGCAAAATTCTTACCACCATCTACTCAGTCTACTAATGTACCACAAATTTTTACTCATTTACTGATCTGGAGAATCTGGCTTGTAAAGTTTGCTTAAAGCAGAAGGAGTTTCCTTACAGAACATAAACAGTTTAAAGTAGATGAAAGGGATTTAATAAATATAAACAAGGTGAAATGCAGTTTCTGTAAGCAGATGCACACATTTTTCTTTATTTTCCCCTTATCACTGAAGCTCTGTCCACAATCATATTTCTGTGCACACACATGCACCGATGTTGTTGTTGCTGCTGACCTACAGTTATGGAAGTGGCGGCGTAACGTGTGAAATTGGTGTATGGTGAACAGTGGTATGTTGCTTGCTTTGATACAGTGGAAGGCTGCTGTCCACAAAGGGTGTAGGGGTTTTAGTCTCCACTGAGAAGAGCACTTTATCAAATAGGTTACATAATCTCACAGAAATACAGAAGGATGACATTGGTAGCCATATCAAGAGCATCTGGACCAAAATGAATGGAGCCAAGAATTTAAAAAAAATGGTGGTCAGAGTCTACTAGTGACCACTTGGTCAAGAAGACACGACTCAAACTTTTGAAAAAGTCAATTGCCAGTGTTTCAAGGAGGCTTGACAGAATAGTAATAGGGGACTTCAATTTCCCTGATACTTGGGAGACAAATTCTGCCAAATATGGTCTTTGTGGGAAATTCCTGTGTTGCTGATAACATCTTCCTACAGAAAGTAGAGAAAGGAAGAAAAGGATCATCTATGCTCGGCTTGATTCTAAGTAACAGGGATGGCCTAGTGGATAAAGTGCAAATTATGGGAACTCTGGGTGAACATGTCATGCTTAAATTCTTGATTCTAGAGGAAGCACAAGCTGAGTGTAGCCAGACACGTACCCTGTATTTTAGGAAAGCCAATTTTAATAAACTCAGAACAATGATAAGTAAAGTCCCAAGGCAAATAACTCTAATGAGGAAAGGAGTCAAAGATGGGTGGGAATTTTTAAAAAAGGAAATTCTAAAGGCGCAATTACAAACAATCCCAACAAGAAAAAAAAGTGAAAGACAATAGAAGAAGTGTAAAGACGACCTGAATACAAAAAGGACATGTAGGGGAAATTGAAGGAAGGCCAGGTTTAAAAGGAAGACGACAGGTAGGTGGCACAGAATTGCAGGGATGGTATCAAGGAGGCTAAAGCTGAGAATGAGCTTAGGTTAATAAGGGATGCTAAAATTAGCAAAATGCCTTCTTAAGATATATGCATAGTAAAATACAGAGGAAAGCTGTCAAAGCTCTGGTGGATCAAATACTCAGTGAGGATAGTAAAATGATAACAGATGGCAAATAAAAGGAAAAGTGTTCAATTCTACTTTGGCACAATCTCCTCTCAAAAGAGGGTCTATGACCTACCTGGCAAAGGAAAAATACAAGCTGAAGGGGCAGGATTGCAGCTTGAGATTGATAGGCAAATAGCCAAGGAATACCTCAAACTGAGTTCAGATTTCCAGGGTCCGATGAACTACATCCTGGAGTAATAAAGAAACTGGCAAAAGATCACTCAGTGACACTGTCTGAAAAATCATAGGAGGTGCATGAGGTGCCCGGTGACTGGATGAGAGCTAATGTTGTCCCAACCTTCAAAAAGAGCCGAAAGAGGAGGAACCAGAGAATTACAGGCAGTGACATTGACATCAGTCCTTGGGAAATTCTGGAATAGATTATAAAGTAGTCAATTTGCAAACATTGTGCAAATTCTGCTGCAACTACTAGAGGCCAACAAAAATTTGTCAAGAACAAATCCTGCCAGAATTATTTGATCTGTCTCTTTCTCTCTCTTTCTCTTTTTCATTTTTTAAAAAAATATTTTTATTTTTATTGGATGGGTAACGTCACTGGTGGACTAAGAACTATGCATGGACATAACGTAGCTTGATTTTGGCAAAGCTTTGATTTCAAAGCATATTAAGTACTAGTTCCTATCTATTCAGAATTGGTTAGGCCTTATCTGGAGTGTTGCATCCAGTTCTGGGCACACCAGTTGAAGAAAGATACAGAGAAACTTGAAAAAGTTCAGAGGAAGACAATGAAAATGATGAAGAAACTGGAAACAAAGTGTTAATGAGGAGAGATTGAAAAAGTTGGGCATGTTTAGCCTTGAGAAGATTGATGAAAGATATGATAGCACTCTTCAGGCACTTTAAAAGTTGTCACATGGGAAGGCCAGGACCTCTTCTTGATCACCACAGAATGGAGGCCATGGAAGAATGGGCTCAAGTTACAGGAAGCCAGATTCCAGCTGGACAGCAGGAAAAAACTTCCTGACTATTACCGCAATATGACAATGGAACCAATTACCTAGGGAGATGGTGGGCTCTCCCACACTAGAGGCATTCCAGATGCAGCTGGACAGCCATATGTTAGGGATGCTTTAACTTGGAGTTCTGCATTGAACAGGGCCTTGGACCTGAGGGCCTTCTCGGCTCCTTCCAATGTTACTATTCTATGATTCTATCTCCTTGTTTACAGAAGCTACAAACCCTGTCCTAAGGAAGTTAAATGGAACATTTTCTCTTGATCTGAAGAGAACTGGGGTTCTCCCTTTTCTTTGCCACTATTTCTATCATTTGAAAGGAACAAATACATTAATATTATTGGGGGGGGGTACATTCCAAGACTTCTACAAGATTGCCCATGTCTGTTTTGGAATCTAATGTTCTTTTCTATGCTTTTCACTCCATACCAATGAGGTTTCTGCATACAGCATGTCTCCATTGAGAAAGCAAGATGAATGCTTCAAAAAGTATTTTTAAAAGCCAAAGAAATTCAGCTTTTTCAAAGGAACACACTGCTCTATAAGAATGCCATAGTGACTCATCCAAAGACTAAAGTCTGGGTACCTCCTCTTCTGTACTGCGCTTGTTGTTGTTGTTGTTGTTGTTGTTGTTGTTGTTCAGTATCCATAGTCATCCAGATCTTGGCTTCAGGTTTGCTCTTGTCTTGTTGAATTTTCTAATCTTCCCATCTGTCAATACCTGCCTTAATTAGAGTTAGACACTTATTATAGTAACAGGTGCTTTGATTGCTCACCTAAGGCATGAGATCAATTAGATACTTAAATATTAAATTGCTATTATTAAATTGAAAGCAATGGAAACTGCTGAGTTTACACAGCTGAAAATTTGCAAAGAAGCCCAGTATGAAAGAAGTTATTCAAAACTGGACTACTAATTAGTGAGAAACAGGAATTGTTTCTTGGATACATGGTAAAAAAAAAGATTGAGGATGAAATCTCCTTGCTTGTGCCCTTGATGAACGGAGGACCCCTAACTTGGAGGCTTTTCATCCAGTGCAGGGTCACCAGGTTCACTTTGTTCTCCTCCTTCCCTATTTTGATATTTTTTTGGCCCTTCAAACAATGGTGCTTTAGAAATGCTTCCCTCCCCATCCACCAGAACATTCCCTTTGCCCCGTCCACGAGGTCACTTTTCCAACACTGGAGCGCAGCCAATATGGCTCTTTCTGCATCAGCTGCAAGGGAGCATGGGAGCAGTGATCTCTGACTCCCTCTTCCTTCATAAGGAAGATATCCAAAAACTTTTGGCTCCTCAAATGATATCTTGGGACCATAGGCTTTCATCTTAAGGGGAAAAGCAACTTTTAATAAAGTTTTATCAATATATAACTCTGTATGATTGAGTATGGATTGAGCACAGTTTGTTCCTGAACCATGGGTTGTTGTTTAAGCATGGGCAATCATGTTGTCTGAACCCAGCCATAGGTCCAACTCATTCCCTCTTGTACATGAGCAGAGGCTTCATTCAGCCTGCTAGAGGACTTTCAAAGTTGCACTGCTTTGTTGGCTGTGAAGTGCCAATAAAGGTCTGCATTGGCAAGGATTGTCTGATGTTTGGGAGCTTAGGGCAAGGAAGGAGGGATCAGCTCAGAGCCAAAAGACCCAAACCCATGCAGTAACCTACACCTGCCCCAGAGAGGGCATAGATCAGTTGCCTCTTCCTTGTACATTTCAGGCAGGAAGAACCCTGTCTGGGGAGGGGAAAAGATGCCACTTCTCCCTCACACCTTTCCTGCTGACATGATCCTGGCAGAACGATCAATATCTCAGAGGCTCTGATGTTGAAGCATTTGGATTACACTGGCCCCATGCCCCAGTCTAACAATTGGTCCCACAGACAGGAGCTGCACTGAGCACATGGACTATGCCACGTAGCCTGTTATGCTTGTTTCAACAATGTGTCTCTTCACCCGCAGCTTTTCAATAGTCATGCTTTTATGCAAATTGCTCCATTCTAGTTAAACAGAAAGGCCTGCATGGGCTGTTTTAGCGGATGAAGTTCTGCATCCAGATTATGCATTGTCCCTTTAAATTTAAAAACAATCTAGGGAAAGGGTTGTCCTAATAAGCACATATGGCTCCCACAGTTAAAAAGCCCTGGTGCATTTTTGCATATGTATATGGATCCCCCTCTATAGAGCCTGCTGATTTGTAAAGCAGAAATATCAGTGGGTTATTTGAGCATACATAATATATATTGCAAAGTGCTTGTTCAAATCTGTGGTCTAATTCTTTTACCACAAACAAAACAGAAGTCCATTGGTCATTGCACTTTTATACAGGTCCCTCTAAAACAAGAGCAGATCTGTAAGTGTGACAAGTTCATGCAGTGCTAAAACACAGACTTGTGGAAGGAACAAATAAAACTTAGCCACACTAACAACACAAAGGATGAAATGGAAAATATCCATTACTATGATAAAGCTGTTGTATAAGGGGAAAACCTTTTAGTCTATTGGGTTGATATTCTAACTGTAGTCACTATTCAGACTGGATCACTGCATTCTATCCTTGGAACACATTTTATTTATTTATTTATTTATTTATTAAAACATTTTTATGCCGCCCCATTCGCCAAAGCCTCGGGGTGGCTTACAACAATAAATAAAAGTAATTATAATATAAGTTACAATAAATATAAACATTAAAAATCCAAAAAATACAATATAAAATAAGCCGCCCTGGCCAGATAAGATCAAATAATACTAACAGTTAAAATGCCACTTAAATAAAAAGGTCTTCGCCTGGCACCGAAAAGCAAATAACGACGGCGCCAGGCGGACCTCTCTGGGGAGCGCATTCCATAACTTAGGCGCCACCGCAGAGAAAGCCCTCCTCCGAGTACCCACCCTCCTAATTTCTTGCACGGAGGGTTCCCGGAGGAGGGCCTCTCCCGCTGATCTCAAGGGGCGGCTGGGCATATATGGATGTAAGCGCTCCTTCAGGTAACCAGGACCCAAGCCATTTAGGGCTTTATAGGTCATTACCAACACCTTGAATTGGGCCCGGACTTCAATGGAAAGCCAGTGAAGCTGATGGAGAACTGGAGTCATGTGACCATAACGCCCAGTCCCTGTCAGCAGCCTGGCAGCTCTATTTTGAACCAACTGAAGTGTCCGGACCGTCTTCAAGGGTAGCCCCACATAGAGCGCGTTACAGAAGTCAAGGCGGGAAGTCACCAGCGCGTGTGTCACTGTCGCCAGGCAGTCATACTCCAGGTAGGGGCGCAGCTGATGAATCAGCCGAAGCTGGAGGAAAGCGCTCCTCGCTGCTGCTGTTACCTGAGCTTCCAGTGAAAGCTCCGGGTCGAGGAGCACTCCCAGGCTGCGGACCTTGTCCCTAGGAGGGAGTGCAACCCCGTTCAGGACAAGGTTCAATTCACCCTCTCCGAAGCCCGATCCGCCAACCAACAGGACCTCCGTCTTGTCTGGATTGAGCTTCAGTTTATTGGCCCTCATCCAGCCCATTACCTCGGCCAGGCACTGGTTCAGTACAGCCACTGCCTCACCTGGATTGGTGGAAAACGAGAGGTAGAGCTGGGTATCATCAGCGTACTGATGATTCCGCAGCCCACACCTCCTGATGACCTCTCCCAGCGGTTTCATGTAGATGTTAAACAGCAAAGGGAACAAAATGGACCCCTGTGGTACTCCATGGCATAGCTGCCAGGGTGCAGAGCCATAGTCCCCCAGCACCACCTTCTGGAACCGGCCATTGAGATAGGAGCGGAACCACTGCAAAGCAGTGCCTCCGACCCCCAGTCCTGCTAGCCTATCCAGAAGGATACCATGGTCGATGGTATCGAAAGCCGCTGAGAGGTCCAGGAGAACCAACAGGGACGCACTCCCCCTGTCTTTCTCCCTACACAGGTCATAGTACAGGGCGACCAAGACAGATTCAGTACCGTACCCGGGTCTGAAGCCAGACTGAAATGGGTCCAGATAATCAGTTTCATCCAAGAGAGCTTGGAGTTGTCCCGCCACCAGCCGCTCTAACACCTTGCCCAGAAACGGGATGTTGGCCACTGGTCTATAATTAGTGGCCATCTCTGGATCCAGTGACACTTTCTTCAGGACCGGTCGGACTACCGCCTCCTTTAAAGGGGCAGGCACCCGACCCTCCCTTAGAGAAGTGTTAACCACTTCCAAGATCCAGATCCCAATCCCGTGCTTGGAATTATTTATTAACCAAGATGGGCAAGGGTCCAATGGGCAAGTGGTGGAACGTACTCGTTCAAGCACCTTGTCCACATCATTGGGCCGCAATAACTGAAATTCATCCAATAATTCTGGACCAGATGGCAGCATTGGTGTCTCCCCAGAAACCTCTGATTCACTAGCGGTGTCTAGCTCATGACAAATGTGAGCGATTTTCTCCCTGAAATGTATGGCAAAGTCATCACAGCAGGCCTTTGAGGGTGGAACCAGATCTTTCTTAGGACCTGGACAAACCAGGCCTTGCACCACTCGAAAAAGCTCCGCTGGACGGCATTTTGAGGAGGCAATGGAAACGGGAAAAAACCTCTTTTTCACTGCCCTCACCGCCACAGCATAGGCCCGATAATGGGCTCTCAAGTGTGTTCGGTCAGATTCATCCCGTGATCTCCTCCACCTACGCTCTAGCCATCTCCCAACCTGCTTCATCACCCGCAAGGTGTATACCAAGGGGAAGAGCAGGTTCTGCCCGGTGGGAGAGGATGCTTAGGAGCGATCGTGTCCACAGCCATGGTCATCTCCCCGTTCCACAGTTCGACCAGAGCCTCGACAGGAGCACCAGTCTTGTCAGCCGGAAACTCCCCCAGGGCCTTCAGGAATCCATCCGGATCCATCCGGCTCCGGGGGCGGACCCACACAATCGGGTCCGCACCCTTGCAGAGGG